>NW_012098210.1:2866895-2882732 GCF_000951045.1 Mandrillus leucophaeus
ATCTATCTATCTATCTATCTTAGAGACAGGTTCTTATCTATCTATCTATCTATCTATCTATCTATCTATCTATCTATCTATCTATCTATCTATCTTACAGACAGCCTCTCACACTGTTGCCCAGGCTGGAGTGCAGTGGCATGATCATGGCTCACTGAAACCTTGACCTCTGAGCTCAAGCGATCCTCCTGCCTCAGCCTCCTGAGTAGTTGGGACTACAGGCATGCACCACCACACCTGGCTAATTTTTAAAATTTTTTGTAGAGAAGAGGTCTCACTATGTTGCAGTCTGGTCTTGAACTCCTGGGCTCAAACGATCCTCCTGTCTGAGCCTCCTAAAGTGCTGGGATTACAGCTGTGAGGCCACTGCACACGTCCAGTTTTATTTTTAGATAATCATTCTGTGACAGTGGTGGTGGGCATTCATTATTATACCTTTCCTTGAATACTTATAAGGATATCACATCGTCTGCAGAGGCAGCAATTCTGGTTCAGAGATGTCATTTAAGGCTAGAATCCTTGAGAGCTAGTATAGCAACTTAAAGATGGTTTTGCCACTCAGGATAAATTTGGCTTTCTTGTTCCAAACTGAAGTACAGCAGGCAGCTTCTGTGGCCCTTCTGTGCTCACGTGCTTGCCCCATTACTGACTGTACTTGTCTCACTGACTAATGACTTTCTCTCCTGTGGGATCTGTGCTCCTGGAGGGAAGGGAGGGACTATACTCTGACAAATCAATCTCGAGGGTCTGGCACACTGTTGGCTCCCTATAAATGCTTTGGATTTTTAAAAGATGTTTCAACAATTTTAATCTGTGACCAACTTCAGCTGAACTCCAGGTATTTGTATACTGATTCAAAAATAAATTTAGGAGCCGGGCATGGTGGTTCATACCTATAATCCCAGCACTTTGGAAGGCTGAAGTGGGTGGATCGCCTGAGGTCAGGAGTTCGTGACCAGCCTGGCTAACATGGTGAAACCCTGTCTCCACTAAAAATATAAAAAATGAGCCAAGCATGGTGGTATATGCCTGTAATCCCAGCTACTTGGGAGGTTGAGGCAGGAGAATCGTTTGAACCCCGGAGGCGGAGGTTGCAGTAAGCTGAGATTGTGCCACTGCACTACAGCCTGGGTGACAGAGTAAGACCCTTGTCTCAAAATAAATAAATAAATGTAGGAATGTGATTTATAAGAAGACTGATCAATAATCCTAGAAAGACCAAGTGGATTGAATCTCCTATATAAGAAAGGGACAAAACAGAACTCACATAGCCAGAGCCACTTTCTCACTGCAGCAAAAGGAAGGGGATGAGCCTATGAGGAGGTGAGGAGAAAGAAGAATAAGGAAGCAATGTCTTTAATGCCACTCCACACAAGGGGCACTCCAATAGAGTTACTTTGTGTAGTCTTTTTCTACAGAAAGCAGGGCAGAGCAGGGCCACAGGGTGTTGCCACATGAATCATCTCCAATAATGAGATGACACATATGTCAGAATTATACAACAAAGGTCTTTTGTTTAAGGTCTTTATAACAATGCTCAAATGAGCAATCATGAATGCTCTTGAAATAAATGCTAAAACAGATATTATTAGCAAAGTTATAGAGGATATAAGGACAAAGTGAATGAAAATTTTATTTTATATGTATTTTTGAGACAGAGTCTTGCTCTGTCACCCTGGCTAGACTGCAGTGGCACAATCTTGGCTCATTACACCCTCGACTTCCCAGGCTCAAATGATCCTCCCATCTCATGAGTAGCTGAGACTACAGGCGCACACCACCACACCTGGCTAATTTTTGTATTTTCTTTTGTAGAGATGGGGTTTCGCCATGTTGCCCAGGCTGGTCTTGAACTCCTGAGCTCATGCAATCATTCCGCCTTGGTCTCCCAAAGTGTTAAGATTACAGCCGTGAGCCATCATGTGCAGCTGAATGAAAATTTTAGAACTAAAACAGAATAATCACAATAAAAAAACTTAAAGGATGGGCTCAACAGCAGAATGGAGGGGATAGAGGAAAGAATCAGTGAACTAGAAGACAGAACATTGGAAATTAGTCTAAACAACAGAGAAAAATTACTGAAAAGAAATTCTCAAGGACTTGTGTAACAACAACAAAGGGTCTAACATTTGTGTCACTGGAGTTCTGGGAGACAGAAAGAGTGAAATGCAGAAAAAACATTTAAAGAAATAATAGCTGAAAACTTCCCATGCTTGGCAAAAGTCAAACCTATATATTCATGAAGCTGAGTAAACTGCAAATAGGATAAATCCAAATAAATCCATGCCCAGACATATCATAAATTGCTGAAAACTAAAGAAAAAGAAAAAAGTCTTAAAAGCAGCCAGAGAAAGGGATACATTACTGATAAGGGATGAATGATTCAAGTGACCTGATTTCTCATCAGAAATCATGGAGGGCCAGAAGGAAGAGGCATTAAGAACTGTCAACCTGGAGTTCATATACAAGAATATTCTTCAGGAATGAAGGTGAAATAAAAACATTCTCAGATGAAGGCAAACTAACAAAATTCATAGCCAGAAGTCCTGCTTTAAGAAAATTACTAAAGGAGGCCAGGCACGGTGGCTCATGCCTATAATCCCAGCATTTTGGGAGGTCAAGGCAGGTGGATCACAAGGTCAGGAATTCAAGACCAGCCTGGCCAATAAGGTGAAACCCCGTCTCTACTAAAAATACAAAAGTTAGCTGGGCGTGGTGGTGGGTGCCTGTAATCCCAGCTACTTAGGAGGCTGAGGCAGGAGAACTGCTTGAACCCAGGAGGTGGAGGCTGCAGTGAGCCAAGATTGTACCACTGCACTCCAGCCTGGGCAGCAGAGTGAGACTCCATCTCAAAAAAGAAAAGAAAAAGGTGGAAATACACATACCATGCAGACAATCAAAAGGAAGCTGGAGTGGCTATATTAACATCAGAAAAATATTTCCGTTTTTTTTTTTCTTTTTTTTTTTTGAGGTAGGGTCTTGCTCTGTCACCCAGGCTGGAGTACAGTGGCACAATCTTGGCTCACTGCAGCCTAAACCTCTTGGGCTCAAGCAATCCTCCCACCTCAGCCTCCCAAGTAGCTGGGACTATACATGTGTGCCACCAGGCCCAGTTAATTTTTTTTTTTTTCATAGAGATGAGATCTCACTGTGTTGCCCAAGCTGATACTGGACTCCTGGGCTCAAGCAATCCTCCCACCTCAGCCTCCCAAAGAGTTGGGATTCCAAGTGTGAACCACCGTGTCCAGCCTGGACATATATATATATATATTTGTTGTTGTTGTTGTTGTTTTTGAGACAGAGTCTCGCTCTGTTCCCCAGGCTGGAATGCAGTGGCGTGATGTCGGCTAACTGCAAGCTCCGCTTCCTGGGTTCACGCCATTCTCCTGCCTCAGCCTCCCGAGTGTCTGGGACTACAGGCACCCGCCACTACGCCTGGCTAATTTTTTTGTATTTTTTTTTAGTAGAGACAGGTTTTCACCATTTTAGCCAGGATGGTCTCAATCTCCTGACCTCGTGATCTGCCCGCCTCGGCCTCCCAAAGTGCTGGGATTACAGGTGTGAGCCACCGCGCCCAGCCGATCTTTTTTTTTTTTTTGAGACGGAGTTTTGTTCTTGTTGCCCAGGCTGGTGTGCAATGGCATGATCACAGCTCACTGCAACTTTCACCTCCAGGTTCAAGCGATTCTCCTACGTTAGCCTCCCAAGTAGCTGGGATTACAGATGTCTGTCACCACGCCTGGCTCATTTTTGTATTTTTGGTAGAGATGGGGTTTCACCATGTTGGACAGGCTGGTCTTGAACTCCTGACCACAGGTGATCCGTCTGCCTTGGCCTCCCAAAGTGCTGGGATTACAGGCATGAGCCACCCTGCCCAGCGAGAGACTTTGACAAAAGGGTCAGTTCACCAAGAAGATATTTAATGTGTATACACCTAACAACAGAGCTTCAAATAAATAAATAAATAAATAAATAGACATAATATATTCACAGGTCAAAATACTCACCACGGTAAAGGTCAACTCTCTCCAAACACATTTATAAATTTAATGCAATATAAATCCCAGCAGGATTTTTTTTTTTTTTTTAAGATACAGATGAGCTGATGCTACAATTTACATGGAAGGGTAAAGGAACCAGACTAGCTAAAACAATTTTGGAAAAGAATGAAGTTGGAAGAATCACACTACCTGATTTTAAGATTTACTATAAAGCTATTAATAATCAAGACAGTGTGGTACTGATGAAGAAACAGACACACACAAATCCAGAGAATATAATGGAGAATCCAGAAATACAGTCACAAAAAATATGGCTATTTGATTTTTGAAAAAGGTGCAAAAGAATTTCAATGGAGAAAGCAACTCACCATAACCAAAGCTGGGGATACTATGGTGAAAAAAATCCAAGACTATATACAAATGACCAGCAAAACAGGAATTGGTGGGTGTAGTTGGTTACTAACTCTGATACATACTGATGCACCACACAATGTACGTATTCAGGACAAAGTTTCTAAACTAATAGGTCAAACAAACAAGGAAGACTTGTTCTGGATTAACCTGTTAAAAATTTAATCTTTTCATTTATGGTCATCAAAAAGACTCCAAATGAGAAACAGACCACCTTCTATTACTTCATGTTAATTTTGGCCATGTGTCAAAATTAACTTCTGGGAAAAGTAAAAAATCAAACAGTGGCCAGGCGCCGATGCTCACGCCTGTAATCCCAGCACTTTGGGAGGCCGAGGCGGTGGATTACTTGAAGTCAGGAGTTCAAGACCAGCCTGGCCAACATGGTGAAACCCCATCCCTACTAAAAATACAAAATTTAACTGGGTGCGGTGGCGCATGTCTATAATCCCAGCTACTCGGGAGGCTGAGGCAGGAGAATTGCTTAAGCCCAGGAGGTGGAGTTTGCAGTGAGCCAAGATTACGCCATTGCACTCCAGCCTGGACGACAGAGTGAGACCCTGTCTCAAAAAAAAAAAAAAAAAAAAAAAAAATCGAACAGTAATTAATGCTTCAGTTTAATCCAAGGTTAGGTCTAAAATGCTATTAAACAGAAATATATCAACTCTTTGATGAAAAATATGCAGAAAGAGCAAAGGACCAATAGATGATTTCAAATATTTAACAATAATATGATTATTTTTATTATTATTCAAATAACCTAACAAATTAACTTTCTTTGAAGAGACTGGCAATTTAACTTCACCACAGTTAGGCTATATATGACACAGCTGTTGCAACGCACAGCTTTTTCAAGTCCTTGCTTTAAATACCAATTAGAAAACCCAGAAAGGGAGAAGGAAAGGGTGACAAAAAATAAAAATTCTGAATATTTGTAGTCAGAGGCAATACAAGAAATAGAATTAAAAAGAATTCTTACAGGCTATGTATCTTAATGTATACAGCAGGATATACACACCCAAGTTTGTACTTAAGTTACAAAGCACCTATGACCCAACCATGCAACTGAATAGCTAAACAATCCCGAGAATTCATATCTCTACATATGTGTTCTTCCCCTATTCCGTATGTCTTACCTTCTTAAATCCCTACCCCCATGAGATAATTGCTCCCTTTTTTTGTACCACTAGTAATAAAGAAATATTGGGAACATTTTCAGTGGGGAAATTAGTATATACTCATCTTGAGTAGAAAAACTAACATATCTGTTTCCTATTCATACAGCATGGCAGCAAGCAGCATCCCTACTGCTATGAAACTTTATAATGGTGTCATCACTATTAAAAGTATCAGTTATACTACTCTCGTAAAGCCTTCAAACAATTGATTTTTATGTGACCTCATCCTGAAATATTCTATTACCCCAATCAAAATAAGCCTATTTTTTTCAACTACTGAAAATAAAAGTGTTTAAACATACCACAGCATACCACTGCTACTAGAAAATGGAACAAGAAGATTTACTTATCATCAACTTACCTCATGTAAATTCAATTCTTTTACTTTCTCTTTTAATATAACCTGTAAGACAAAAAAGTATGTTCTTATGCCCATTTAAATCTGTAATTTTAAATAGTTTTCATATGCACACATATTTTTATTTTGTATATATGGCTCATTTCCCTCATACTCAATATTGGAGAGAATTTCTTTTACAGTTTGAGACAGATCATTTTAGCCCCATTTTTTTAACCTGAGCAATGATGCAATATTCTCCTAAAAAAGGAATTTTGGCCGAGCACAGTGGCTCACACCTGTAATCCTAGCACTTTGGGAGGCCGAGGCAGATAGATGGCCTGAGGTCAGGAGTTTGAGACCAGCCTGGTCAACATAGTGAAACCCTGTCTCTACTAAAAATACAAAAATTAGCTGGACGTGGTGGCGCCTGGCTGTAATCCCAGCTACTCGGCAGGCTAACGCAGGAGATTCACCTGAACCCGGGAGGCGGAAGTTGCAGTGAGCCAAGATCGCTCCATTGCACTTCAGCCTGGGCAACAAGAATCAAACTCCGTCTCAAAAAAAAAAAAAAAAAAAGTAAGTCAATCTTAATTTTGAAAGTTTTGACTCCATGGTGACCAGACAGTAGTTAAAATGAATGCCAAGTGATAAGAAGGAAGTTTGCTATTTAAGAAAAAACTCTGAGACTAAATATAGCTTATTAGAATATATTTCATCTTAAAGTGAAGAAAATAGGCAAGTAAAATTTGAGGGGAAAACTTCTAAATGTTGGTGTCTTACATTCCTGAACTAAAAATGGATTTGAGGGTAAATCCTGTTTTCGGAAATCACACTAGAAGCTACTATCAGGTCTCATAGGGATATACTAAATTTCCTATCCAGTATATTTTAAAGATCAAATTTACTGTATGTCTTGTGACTTGACTAGTTTTATCAGTCAGTTTCACTTAAGTGACTGCAAAGGCCAATTTTACTTTCTAGTTAGCCTACATACAAATATCTTGTAAGTTGTCAAGATCATAATAGGTGGCCAGGCACAGTAGCTCACACCTGTAATCCCAGCACTTGGGGAGGATGAGGCGGGCGGATTGCTCGAGCCCAGGACTTTAAGACCAGTCTAGGCAACACAGCGAAACCCTGTCTCTACAAAAAATACAAAAATTAGCGAGGTGTGGTGGTGCACGCCTGTAATCCCTGCTACTTGGGAGGCTCACTTGAGCCCAGGAGGCAGAGGTTGCAGTGAGCTGAGATTGCACCACTGCACTCCAGCCTGTGTGACAGAAGTGAGACCCTGTCTCAAAACAAAACAAAACAAAACAGATTATGATAGAAGCCTGAGAAACATGGTGAGACCCCATCTCTACAAAAAGTACAAAAATTAGCCGGGGGTGGCGGTGTGCGCCTGTAGCCCCAACTATGCATGCCACCACACTCAGCTAAGGTGGGAGGATCACCTGAGCCCAGGGAGGTCAAGGCTGCAGTGGGCTGTGATCATGTCACTGCAGTCCAGTCTGGGTGACAGAGACCCTGTCTTAAAAAAAGAAAAAAAAAAAAAAGATTATGATAGGGCTGAGGCGAAAATATTCATTCATCTAGAAAACTAAAATACTCAACTCTGATTATGGATCCCACATGAGACCTATGAGAGTGTGGGGTTACCTAAGGACATCAGTATGTCCATCTAGGGAAGGTGCCAATGAGCTCAGATTTCAAAGATACAAGGACAAAAGATGAACAGAAAGATAAGCAGTCCTGGCTGGGCATGGTGGCTCACACCTGTAATCCCAGCACTTTGGGAGGCCAAGGCAGGCAGATCATGAGGTCAAGAGATCAAGACCATCCTGGCCAACATAGTGACATGGTGTCTCTACCAAAAATATAAAAATTAGCTGGGCGTGGTGGCAGGTGCCTGTCGTCCCAGCTACTTGGGAGGCTGAGGCAGGAGATCACTTGAACCCGGGAGGCGGGGGTTGCATTGAGCCGGGATCTCGCCATTGCCTGGCGACAGAGTGAGACTCCGTCTCAAAAACAAACAAAAACAAGATAGGCAGTTCTGAAGTGTTACAGTTCCATAACATCAGTGTCAGCAAGGTTAAAGACTCAAAGAAGCTGAAGCTCCCCTGTACCCAAGAAGAACGCTAAGAGTAACAAAAAATAAGATTTTCATGCTTAGAGTCCAAGGAAAATCTAGGCCACCTGTTTGGTGTTAGTGGTAAAATATTAATGGAAGAAAAAAATAATTTTACTTGGCCTTGAAGAAAAGATAAGTGTATTAACTTAAAGACAAAATCAGTGAAGGACTAGGTCATTAACAGCTATGATCCAAGTTTGCAGACTTCTAGTGGATAATATGAGTTAACATTTAAAGTACAAAAGGCAGTAGATGAGATCACTGTAACACAGTTGGTCACCTCCGAGGAACTATGTCTTCTAATAAAGAAGGAAGGAAAAATTTCACTTAATGGTATCTCAGAACTCCATTAAGTTGACAGTAACTTTAAGAATTACAAGCTATATAGCATTTCTCTTTAGCAAACTGTTGGCTCAAGTTTCCTGCTAAATTATATCATTTGAACTTTCCATAGCTTCAAGTAATGCTTATAAAATAAGAGAATAATACTTAAGAAAATGAAGTTGATATATTATACTGCAAATTGGCGGTGAGATGCTAAAATGAACACAAGTAAATTCAGTCCCAGTTTAAAGTATGAGTGGAAATCAGAGTTCTCAGTTTTTTTGGAGGAAAAAAACTCAAAGCCAAACTGAATTAAATTTCTCACCTGTTTGTAGGCATAAAATTCTTTGTGTGCTTGATGTCTTAGCCTAAAAGACAGAAATTAGCAATGCAATATTGAGATTTCAAACATAGTAACTTGAAGAAAAATAAAAAGCTGCTGGTTTTGGTATTAATTTATATCATTTATGGCTCAAATGATATAAATTAGAACCTTTACCCTGAAATGCACCCAAATGACGTATCTCTTAACATGTTACGTGAAAGTGACCAGGGAACCATGAAATGTTACCCAAACGTAAGATGACTCAATTCTTTTTATACTGACAGTCTACTTATTTCAATAATATTTATATTTTTTCTTAATTAGAAAAAATGTCAGTATAACATACATCCAATGAAGTATAAAAACCTTAAGTATACAGCTCAAAATCTTAAAAAATGTACATACCAGGATAACTATTGCTCATATCAAGACATGGTACATTTCCAGCACATCTGGGCCCTCTAAAATGACCCTTCCTAATCAATATCCATGCCCCAGAGGTAGCACTATCCTGATTTCTAATACTGTAGACTAATTACATCTGTTTTTGAACTTCATGTAAATGGATCATTTGGTATATACTCGTTTGTGTTTGGTTTCTTTCAGTCTACAATGCCTTATGAGATTCTTCCATATGGTTGTAGTAATTGTCTTTCTGACTGACATACAGTATTCCATTGTATGAATATAGTATCATTTATTTATCCATTTTACTGCTGATGAATATTTAACTACTTCCTGTTTGAGGGTATTACTAATAAAGCTGATACACAAATTCTACATGTCTTTTAGTGGACATATACACTCATTTCTGTTAAGTATATACCCAGGAGTAGAACTGCTGGTTCAAAGTACCACACCAAGGCTGGGCACTGTGGCTCACGCCTGTAATCCTAGCACTTTGGGAGGCCGAGGCAGGCGGATGGCCTGAGGTCAGGAGTTCGAGACCAGACTGGCCAACATGGAGAAACCCCCAACTCTACTAAAAATACAAAAATTAGCCAGGCGTGGTGACATATGCCTGTAATCCCAGCTACTTGGGGGGCTGAGGCAGGAGAATCACTTGAACCCAGGACGTGAAGGTTGCAGTGAGCCGAGATCATGCCACTGCACTCCAGCCTGGGTGATATAGTGAGACTCTGTCTCAAAAAAAAAAAAAACAAAAAAACAAAGTACTCACCCCGGCTGGGCACAGTGGCTCCTGCCTATAATCACAGCACTTTGGGAGGTTGAGGCAGGAGGATCACTTGAGCCCAGGAGTTCGAGACCAGCCTGGGCAACACAGCGAAACCTCACCTGTACAAAAAATACAATTATCTGGGCATGGTGGCGTGTGGCCTGTAGTCCCAGCTACTCAGGAGGCTGAGGCAGGAGGATTGCTTGAGCCTGGGAGGTGAAGGCTGCAGTGAGCTGGGACTGTGCCACCCCATTCCAGCCTGGGTCGACAAAGTGAGATCCTGTCTCAAAAAAAAGAAAAAGAAAAAGAAAAAACAACCTCATAACAATTTTACTCCTATGGGTAGTTCACAAGAGTTCTAGGTGTTCACATCTTTGCAGGTTAAGTTTGAAAAATTTTAAATTTAAGTAAGTCTAATTTATCAACTTTTCCCAATTAGGTTAGTTCTTTTTGTGTCCCATTAAAGAAATCTTTGCCTATCCCAAGACTATGAAGATATTCTCCCATGTTGTGAAAACAATTTGTTGTTTTACCTATAGAATATAGGTCTATGATCCATCTGAAATTGGTCTTTATGTATGCTGTGAGGTAGGGGTCCAGATGCTTTTTATCCTCATATAGATTTTCATTTGCCTCACCATCATTTATTGAAAAGATTCTCCCCTTTCCCCACTGCACTGCAGTGGCACATCTGTTGTAAATCAGATGTATCGAATATGTGAGTCTATTTCTAGAGCTGCTATTATTATGCTCCATTGGTCTATTTGCCTATCCTTGTATACTGACTGGGGTGAACGTGTCCCCCTCAGCTCCCAATTCATGTCAAACTGGAACCTCAGAATATAACCTTATTTGAAAATAGGGTATTTTCAGATTATTAGTTTGTTAAGATGAGGTCATATTGGATTAAGGTGAGCCCTAAATTCAATTTGACTGCTATCCTTAGAAGAAGAGGAGAGGATACGCAGAGACAGACGGAAAAGAAGGCCATGTGAAGACAGAGACAGAGACTGAAGTGAGGCAGCTACAAGCCAAGGAATGCCAAGGCTTTCTGGTACTCCCTGCAAGCTAGGAAAAGGCAAGAAAGACTCTCTCCTAGAGCCTCCAGAGAAAGCATGACTCTGCCAGCACTTTAAGTTTGAACTTTTCTAGCTTTCACGATTGTGAGAAATTACATTTCTAAGTTGCCCAATTTGTGGCACTTTGTTATATCAACACCAAGCAACCAATGTACCTTATGTCAATATCATGCTATTTTAAAAACTTTTATTTTGAAATAATTTTAGACGGAAAAGTTGCAAAAAATAGAATTCACATATACCTACCAGCTTTCACATTTATATAACCATAGTTGTATATACTATGTCCACATTTAATACAACCAGAGTACAATTATCAAAACCATTAAATTAACATTGATATATTAGTATTGATGTAACGTTGATGTATTTTGAACTAAACTACAGACCTTATTTGAATTTTACCAGTTTTTTCTCTCATGTCCTTTTGCTGTTCTATGATCCAATCCAGGATCCCACCTTGCATCTAGCTATGTCTCCTTAGCCACCTCTAATTTGTTTTTTTTGTTTTGGAGACAGTCTCGCTCTGTCACCCAGGCTGGAGTGCAGTGGCATGATCTCAGCTCACTGCAAGCTCCGCCTCCTGGGTTCACAACAGTCTCCTGCCTCAGCCTCCTGAGTAGCTGGGACTACAGGTGCCCAGCAACACACCCGGCTAATTTTTTTTGTATTTTTAGTAGAGAGGGGGTTTCACCGTGTTAGCCAGGATGGTCTAGATCTCCTGACCTCGTGCTTCACCCGCCTCAGCCTCCCAAAATGCTGGGATTACAGGCGTGAGCCACCGTGCCTGGCCAGCCACCTCTAATTTGTTGAGAGTTCCTTAGTCTTTCCTTGTCTTTCAAGATTCTGACATATTAAGTATGATCACTTTTTCTTGGTGGAATTTGAAGATTTCAATTTAAGATTAAGACAGTGTCCACTGGGTTTCTCCACTGTAAAGTTGTTAATTTCTCCTCTGTAACTGATAAATATCTTGAGGGAGATATGCTGAAATTCTACACATCCTCTATTTTTTTCTCAAGCTTTTGCCCACCAATTTTAGCATGCACCTTGCTTGCAATAATTACTGTAGTGTTTGCCTAAATTCTAATGGTGGTTTTGTAGTTCTCTAATTCCTTGCACATTTGTTAACTGGAGTTCTTCTATAAGGAAGAGATGTGCTTCCTTATTTATTTGTGCAATTATTTATTTCTAGCAGTCTAGACTCATGGATATTGGTTTTAATCTATGGGAAGAGATGTGCTTCCTTGTTTATTTGTGCAATTATTTATTTCTATCAGTCTAGACTCATGGATATTGGTTTTAATCTATGGGAAGAGATGTGCTTTCCTCGTTTATTTGTGCAATTATTTATTTCTATCAGTCTAGACTCATGGATATTGGTTTTAATCTATGGGTTACAGTTCAATATGATCACTACTTTTTGTTGCTCAAACTGATTGGCCTGAGTCCTTCAGGCTGATTCTTGTGTCCTTTCAACAAGCCCCCATCCTTTCCCATGCATTTCCTTATTTACTGGCACCAAAAGATGTTTCAGGCTCATTTTATATGTTCTGTGTTCCAGTCCCGGGGTTAGCCACTTCTTCCAAGGAACCCTAATTCCTTTTACTGGAGAAAAGTATTTAGAACTTCAGATATGGGTGCCTGGTAAATAGCACTTTCTCTTAATATTGTTGATTTAAAACAAGTTTTGGGGTCTGGTAGTAAAAGTCCTCAAGTTTTATTCTTTTTAATGACTGGCTTGGCTATTCTTGGTTCTCTGCATTTCCATATAGATTTCAATTGCCACCAGAAAGGAAAAAAAAAAAAACCCTCTTGGGATTTTGGGTGAGAATGTATGAAATTTACAGATCAATTGAGGAAGAACCGACATTTTTGCAAGACTGAGTTTCTAACCTAAGAACATTATTTCTTTATTTACAGCTTTAATGTCTCTCTCACACATTTCTCCTAGACATTTGGTAAGTTTTGATGCTACTGTAAATAGTATTTTAAAAATCTTTTATTTTCTAATTATTTCTTGCTACTTATATGGAAAAAAGTAATTTTTGTATATTGATCCTGTATCTGGTGACTTGCTAATTCTAAATAGTTTTTCTGTAAAAACTTTTGGATTTTTTAATGTACATAATTATGTTGTCTGCATATAATCACAATTTAAATCCTGCCTTTATAATCTTTATATACTTCTTTTCTAAATACACTTTTCTTTTATTCTTTTTTTCCCTGTTTTTTTGCACTGACTAGCTAGGCCCTCCAGTATGATGCTAAATAAAAGTGATAGTGAATGTCCCTATAAATACATCACTATTAAGTATGATGTTTTCTTTAGTTTTTTTTGTAGATACCCTTTCAAATTTTAGAAAGTTCTCTTGTAGTACTAGTTTATTTTACAAAAAAATCATGAATAGGTATTAAACTTTATCAATGCTTTATGATACTATACTATTAATGTGCTATATTGTATTGATTGATTTTCAAATCATTCTTGGAACAAACTTCATTTGGTTGTAATATTCTACCTTTTTTGTAGATCCCTGGATTTGATTTATAATATTTTGCTGATGAAAAGATCGGTCTATAATTTCCTTTCTCATAATATCATTGTCAGGCTTTGAAATCAAAATTATGCTGGCCTCATGAAATGAGTTGAGAAGTATTTGTTCCACTTTTATTCTCTGGAAGTGTCATATAGGAGTGGTACTTTTTTCCTTAAATGTTTGGATCAGTTACTTGGCTTAAAATATCACTGTGGGAATGTTTTAAAAATACATTCAATTTCTTTTCTTTTTTTTTTTTTTTGAGACGGAGTCTTGCTGTGTCACCCAGGCTGGAGTGCAGTGGTGTGATCTTCGCTCACTGCAACCTCCACCTCCCGGGTTCAAGTGATTCTCCTGCCTCAGCCTCCTGAGTAGCTGGGGCTACAGGTATGCACCAACATGCCCAGCTAATTTTTGTATTTTTTAGTAGAGATGGGGTTTCCCCAAGTTGGCCAGGCTGGTCTCAAACTCCTGACCTCGTGATCTGCCTTGGCCTCCCAAATTGCTGGGATTACATCATGAGCCACCGTACCTGGCCCAAAATACATTCTTTTTTTTTTTTGAGACGGAGTCTTGCTCTGTCGCCAGGCTGGAATGCCATGGCGTGATCTCAGCTCACCGCAGCCTCCACCTCCACCTCTTGGGTTCAAGGGATTTCCCTGCCTCAGCCTCCCAAGTAGCTGGAATTACAGGCACATGCCACCATGCCTGCCCGGCTAATTTTTGTGTTTTAGCAGGGATGGGGTTTCACCATGTTGTCCAAGAGGGTCTCGATCTCCTGACCTTGTGATCTGCCTCATTTCTTATTATATATATAATTATTCATATTTTCAGTTTCTTGTATCTTTTTCTTTTTGAGACAGAGTCTTGCTTTGTCGTCCAGGCTGGAGTATAGTGGCACAATCTCGGTTCAATGCAACCTCCGCCTCCCGGGTTCAGACGATTCTCTTGTTTCAGCTTCCTGAGTAGCTGAGAATACAAGTGTGTGCCACCACATCCAGCTAATTTTTATATTTTTAGTAGAGATGGGGTTTCATCATGTCGGCCAGGCTGGTCTCGAACTCCTGACCTCAGGTGATCCGCCTGCCTTGGCCTCCCAAAGTGCTGGAATTACAGGCATGAGCCACCATGCCCAGCCCCAGTTTTTCCTTTTTAAAATTTTTATTCTTTGATTGTTATTCATATTACAACTAACCGCCTTAAAGTATACAATTCAGTGGTAAGTAGTGTACTCACAATGTTGTGCATCTACCAGCTATCTCTAGTTTGAAAACTTTTCATCACTCCAAAAACACCTAGTACCCATTCAGTGATCACTCCCCATTACCCCTTACTTCTATCCCCTGCAACCTCTAATCTGCTTTTTGACTCTATAGATTTGCCTATTATGGATACATTATATAAAAGGAACAACGCAATATACAGCCTTTTGTGTATGGTTTTTCACCTTAGCATGTTTTTGAGGTTCATCCTGGTTGTAGTATGTATCAGTACTTCACTCCTTTTTACGGCTGAATAATATTCCATTGTATGTACATACAATTATCCATTCATCTGCTGATGGACATTTGGGTTGTTTATAGCTTTTGGCTATTATGAAACATTTCTGTACACATTTCTGTGTGGACATATATTTTCATTTGTCTTGGGTATATACCTAGGAATGAAAATCTGGGTCACATGGTTTAATATTTTGAAGAACCGGCCAGGTGCGGTGGCTCATGCCTGCAATCCCAGCACCTTGGGAGGCTGAGGCAGGTGGATCACAAGGTCAGGAGTTCAAGTCTGGCCAACATGGTGAAACCCCATCTCTACTAAAAATACAAAAAATTAGCTGGGTGTGGTGGTGGGAGCCTGTAATCCCAACTAAGTTGGGAGGCTGGGGCAGGAGAACTGCATAAACCCGGGAGGCAGAGGTTGCAGTGAGCTGAGATTGCGCCATTACACTCCAGCCTGGGCAACAGTGCGAGACTCTGTTTCAAAAAAAAAAATAAAAGAAAAATTTTTTTTTAAGATCTACCAAATTCTTTTTCACAGCAGCTGCATCATTTTGCATTCCTACCAGCAATATATGCAGGTTCTTATTTCTCCACATTCTCATTAACACTTACTATTTTTCTGTTTTTGATTACAGCATCCTAGTAGGTGTGAAGTGGTATCTCATTATGTTTTTAATTTGGAATTCCTTTTTTTTTTTTTTTTTTTGAGATGGAGTCTTGCTCTGTTGCCCAAGCTGGAGTGCAGTGGAGCGATCAAGGCTCACTGCAACCTCCACTTCCCATGTTCACGCCATTCTCCTGCCTCAGCCTCCCGAGTAGCTGGCACTACAGG
>NW_012098210.1:2882782-2887886 GCF_000951045.1 Mandrillus leucophaeus
TGTCACCCAGGCTGGAGTGCAGTGGTGTGATCTTCGCTCACTGCAACCTCCACCTCCCGGGTTCAAGTGATTCTCCTGCCTCAGCCTCCTGAGTAGCTGGGGCTACAGGTATGCACCAACATGCCCAGCTAATTTTTGTATTTTTTAGTAGAGATGGGGTTTCCCCAAGTTGGCCAGGCTGGTCTCAAACTCCTGACCTCGTGATCTGCCTTGGCCTCCCAAATTGCTGGGATTACATCATGAGCCACCGTACCTGGCCCAAAATACATTCTTTTTTTTTTTTGAGACGGAGTCTTGCTCTGTCGCCAGGCTGGAATGCCATGGCGTGATCTCAGCTCACCGCAGCCTCCACCTCCACCTCTTGGGTTCAAGGGATTTCCCTGCCTCAGCCTCCCAAGTAGCTGGAATTACAGGCACATGCCACCATGCCTGCCCGGCTAATTTTTGTGTTTTAGCAGGGATGGGGTTTCACCATGTTGTCCAAGAGGGTCTCGATCTCCTGACCTTGTGATCTGCCTCATTTCTTATTATATATATAATTATTCATATTTTCAGTTTCTTGTATCTTTTTCTTTTTGAGACAGAGTCTTGCTTTGTCGTCCAGGCTGGAGTATAGTGGCACAATCTCGGTTCAATGCAACCTCCGCCTCCCGGGTTCAGACGATTCTCTTGTTTCAGCTTCCTGAGTAGCTGAGAATACAAGTGTGTGCCACCACATCCAGCTAATTTTTATATTTTTAGTAGAGATGGGGTTTCATCATGTCGGCCAGGCTGGTCTCGAACTCCTGACCTCAGGTGATCCGCCTGCCTTGGCCTCCCAAAGTGCTGGAATTACAGGCATGAGCCACCATGCCCAGCCCCAGTTTTTCCTTTTTAAAATTTTTATTCTTTGATTGTTATTCATATTACAACTAACCGCCTTAAAGTATACAATTCAGTGGTAAGTAGTGTACTCACAATGTTGTGCATCTACCAGCTATCTCTAGTTTGAAAACTTTTCATCACTCCAAAAACACCTAGTACCCATTCAGTGATCACTCCCCATTACCCCTTACTTCTATCCCCTGCAACCTCTAATCTGCTTTTTGACTCTATAGATTTGCCTATTATGGATACATTATATAAAAGGAACAACGCAATATACAGCCTTTTGTGTATGGTTTTTCACCTTAGCATGTTTTTGAGGTTCATCCTGGTTGTAGTATGTATCAGTACTTCACTCCTTTTTACGGCTGAATAATATTCCATTGTATGTACATACAATTATCCATTCATCTGCTGATGGACATTTGGGTTGTTTATAGCTTTTGGCTATTATGAAACATTTCTGTACACATTTCTGTGTGGACATATATTTTCATTTGTCTTGGGTATATACCTAGGAATGAAAATCTGGGTCACATGGTTTAATATTTTGAAGAACCGGCCAGGTGCGGTGGCTCATGCCTGCAATCCCAGCACCTTGGGAGGCTGAGGCAGGTGGATCACAAGGTCAGGAGTTCAAGTCTGGCCAACATGGTGAAACCCCATCTCTACTAAAAATACAAAAAATTAGCTGGGTGTGGTGGTGGGAGCCTGTAATCCCAACTAAGTTGGGAGGCTGGGGCAGGAGAACTGCATAAACCCGGGAGGCAGAGGTTGCAGTGAGCTGAGATTGCGCCATTACACTCCAGCCTGGGCAACAGTGCGAGACTCTGTTTCAAAAAAAAAAATAAAAGAAAAATTTTTTTTTAAGATCTACCAAATTCTTTTTCACAGCAGCTGCATCATTTTGCATTCCTACCAGCAATATATGCAGGTTCTTATTTCTCCACATTCTCATTAACACTTACTATTTTTCTGTTTTTGATTACAGCATCCTAGTAGGTGTGAAGTGGTATCTCATTATGTTTTTAATTTGGAATTCCTTTTTTTTTTTTTTTTTTTGAGATGGAGTCTTGCTCTGTTGCCCAAGCTGGAGTGCAGTGGAGCGATCAAGGCTCACTGCAACCTCCACTTCCCATGTTCACGCCATTCTCCTGCCTCAGCCTCCCGAGTAGCTGGCACTACAGGCGCCTGCCACCACGCCCGGCTAATTTTTTATATTTTTAGTAGAGACAGGGTTTTACCGTGTCAGCCAGGATGGTCTCGATCTCCTGACCTCATGATCCACCCGCCTCGGCCTCCCAAAGTGCTGGGATTACAGGCATGAGCCACCATGCCCGGCCTGGAATTCCTTAATGACCAATAATGTCAAACATCTTTTCATGTGCTTTTTGGCCATTTGTGTATCTTCTTTGGAGAGCTGTCTAAATCTTTTGCCCATTTTTAAATTGGGTTGTCTTTTTGCTGTTAAATTGTAAGAGCTTTTAATATATTCTGGGTATTAAACCCTTATCAGATATGACTTGCAAATATTTTTCTCCCATTCTGTAGGTTGCCTTATCACTTTCTTGATGTCCTTTGATGTACAAATGTTTCACATGTTAATATCCAGTTTCCCAGTACCAATGGCTGAAGAAACAATTCTTTCCCCATTGAATGATCTTGGCACCCTTGTTTGCATATTAATTTGGCATAGATGTTGGATTTATTTCTGGACTCTCAATTCTATTCTATTGGTTTATATGTCTATCTTTATACCAGTACCACAATTTTTTGATTACAGTAGCTTTTTGAAGTTCTGAAATCAGGAAGTGTGACTCCTTCTATTTTGTTTTTTTTCTTCAAAACTGCTTTGGCTATTTGGGGCCCCAGTTCCAAATGAATTTGAGGATTGCTTTTTCTATTTCTGTAAAAAAAGGCCATTGGAATTTTGATAGGGATTACACTGAATCTATAGATTGCCTTGGAGAATATTGACACTAACTATATTATAAAGACTATATAAATCCATGAACATGGGGTGCCTTTACATTTATTTAGGTCTTCTTTAATTTCTTTCAGCAATGTTTTGTAGTTTTCAGGGTATAAGTCTTTCACTTCCCTGGTTAACTTTATTCCTTAAAATTTTATTCTTTTGGATGCTATTGTAAATGGGATTTTCCTTTATTTCCTTTTCAGATTGTTCATTGTTGATGTACAGAAACACAACTGATTTTTGTGTGTTGATCTTGGACTCTGAAAGTTTGCTGAATTTATTTGCTCCAGTAGTTTGTGTGTGTGTGTATGTATCCTACGGGATTTTCTCTATATAGGATCATATCATCTGCAAATGGAGATAGTTTTACTTCTTTCTAGTCAGATGCCTTCTACTTCTTCTTCTTCTTGTCTAATTATTCTGGCTAGAACTTCCAGTACAATGCTGAACAGTAGTGATAAAGTGGGCATTCTTATTGTGTTCTGATCTTAGGGGAAAGCTTTCCATCTATTACCAGAAAGTACAATGTTAAGCTGTTTTTTTTTTTTTTTTTAAATAAATGCCCTTTCTTGTGTCAGTTTTGATATACCTTTTTTTTTTTTTTAGGGATCTATGTAATTCACCCAAAACTTCACGTTTATTGCCATAAATGCATAATATTCTTTGTGACCTTCTAATGTTTATAGGATTTGTAATAATATCCCTTTTTCATTAGTGATATTAGTAATTTATATTTTCTTTCTTCTTTTTCCTGATTAGTTTTTCTAGAGATTTATCAATTTTATTAATATTTCCAAAGAACCAGCTTTGGTTTCAATAATTTTTACTATTATACATTTATTTTCTATTTCATTGATATCATGCTTAGTTTTTTTACTTTCTTCCTTTTACTTTTTCTTGGGTTTAACTGGCCTTTTAGCTCCATGAAAATGCAGCTCATTGGTTTTTGTCTTTCTTGCCTAATATATGAATTTTTATGTAGTTCAAATAATCTATATCCTTACGGGGTTTTTGCTTGTTTTACATTTTATTTCTTTATGTGAAAACAGTAACATTTTCACGTAAAGAAACTGTTTTCACGTAAAGAAATAAAATGGACCAGACATGGTGGCTTATCCCTGTAATCCCAGCACTTTGGGAGGCTGAGGTGGGAGGATCACTCGAGCCCAAGAGCTCAAGACCAGCCTAAGGAACATAGTGGGACTCTGTCTCTACAAAAAATTTAAAAATTAGCCGGGTTCGGTGGCTCATGCTTGTAATCCTAGCACTTTGGGAGGCCGAGGCTGGTGGATCATTTGAAGTCAGTTCTAGACCAGCCTGGCCAACACGGTGAAACCCCATCTCTACTAAAAATATAAGAATTAGCCAAGCATGGTGGTACACGCTGTAATCCCAGCTACTTGGGAGGCTGAGGCAGGAGAATTGCTTGAACCTGGGAGGCGGAGGTTGCAGTGAGCCAAGAATGTGCCACTGCACTCCAGCCTGGGTGACAGAGTGAGACTCTGTCTCAAAAAAAGAAAAAGAAAAAATTAGCCAGGCATGATGGTGTGTGCCTATAGTCTCAGCTACCTGAGAGGCTGAGGTAGGACTGCTTGAGGCTGGGAGGTTAAGGCTGCAGTAAGCTATGATCATGCCATTGTACTCCAGCCTGGGTGACAGGGTGAGACCCTGTCTCAAAAAAAAATTAATAATAATAAAATAAATAATAAAAAAATAAATAAAATGAAATCCATTAGAAGTCATTAAAATTAGGCTTGATTCGTTAATTCATTTTGCTTATTTGAATATTTTAATTACATCTGCACGTTTTCCCAAAACTGAACTTGTTACTTCCAGCTACAACATGGATCAATTTGTGCTCACCTTTTTCTTCTATCTGTGGCTCAAAATTCATCCCTTCTAGAAAGTTTTCCCTTAAATTAACTTGATTCTATGAAGTTAATTTGATTCCTCCATTACTCTAACTCCTACTAAATATCAAATATTTTACACTGCACTATTTTATTTTGCATTGCTAAACAGATATCTAAAGAGTATTTAAGAAGGCATGATTAACAATGCTGAACAGTGCTAGAGAAATTATAAAACTGTGTAGCTTATGGCCACTGCAAATTTGTGGTCTCCAGTCTCAGCCTGATTCTCCACATTGCTCTCTAATCCTTCTATCTATTCATGCTCAGTATCCTAAGCTTTCATGCAGTGGTTCTTTCAAACCCTTGACACTCTCTTTAAGTGTTACCCTATCACTCCCTCCCCTATAATTTT
>NW_012098210.1:2888083-2896637 GCF_000951045.1 Mandrillus leucophaeus
GTGATCCACCTGCCTCGGCCTCCCAAAGTGCTGGGATTACAGGCGTGAGCCACCGCGCCCGGTCTATAATTTTCAACTGTCAATTTTTTACTACACAGATAAATCAAGGGGGCTGTCATGTATGCAAGCTTTCTCACTCCCAGCTCCACATGGCTATGAGTGTTTTGTTTTCCACAGTTACCCTCATCTCCGTCTTAGGAAAAGGTGTTCTCCTAATTAGGAATAATATTGCTATCTCTCTTATGTGTGTGTCTTTTCACCTCTATGATTTATTCTTTCTCATAAATCTTCCACAATTGGCTCATTCTCCTTAATGTATGCATAAACATACCAAAATCTCTATCTTACAAAAAAACCCAGCACTAAAATACTTCCTTGATTCTACAGCAACTCCTTCTCCCCTCAACCTAATCTTTTCTCAGCCAAGGTTCTTCAAAGACAGCTTTCACCTACTAGCTAGGTCTTGCCCCATTATAGCCTCTACTATCCCTTACCCTATACTATGGAAATTTTTCTACCAAAGATTAAGGACGCAAACCTTATTGTCAAATGTAATACGAACTTTTCAATTCTTATCCTCTTTGTGAGCAGCTGACATAATTGACTCAATCCATTGAAACACTACTTGTGAGGCATCTTTCTCACAATATTTCCTGCCCCGGTTTTTTGTTTTTATTTTTTTGGAGACGGAGTCTGCTCTGTTGCCCAGGCTGGAGTGCAGTGGCACAATCTCAGTTCAAGGCAACCTCCGCCTTCTGGGTTCAAGTGATTCTCCTGTCTCAGCCTCCTGAGTAGTTGGGATTACAGGCATGTGCCACCACGCCTGGCTAATTTTTATATTTTTAATAGAGACAGGGTTTCACCATGTTGGCCAGGCTGGTCTCAAACTCCTGACCTCAGGTGATCCACCCATCTTGGTCTCCCAAAGCGCTGGGATTATAGGCGTGAGCCACCATGCCCGGCCTCGATTTTCCTCTTATCTCCTGCTAGTCCTTCTCAGTCTCTTTTAAGGGCTCCTCCTAAATATCAATGTTTCCTTAGGATTCTGCCCTGGGCCCATTTTATTTTACTATACACATTCTCTCTAGGCAACACTCCTGGCTTCAGCTTCTACCTATTAATTACATGACCTCCTTTTTCCAGATCAGACTTCTCACAAGCTTTAGAGCTATACATCCAACTAAGTATTAAACATCTTGACAGTTACTCAGGGAACTCAGACCCCCATCTCTGAAATGGAATCTATCATCCTTTCACTGAAAACGTGCCATTTCATTTTCTATCTCTCTGGATTGCTATCTACCCAGCTGCCTAAGCCAGAAGTCCAAGATTCTAAACTTATCCCCTTTTCTGTCCTTAATGTTCAGTCATTAATTTCTGTTTATTTTCACCTCCCAAGTATTTCTTACAACCACAACATCTTTTCTAGAACTACTGTCATTATTTTGGTTCAAGACCTCATAATAAATGTAGCCCCAAAATTTCCCTGTATTCTTCAAAATTTATTTTTGATTATTATTAAAACATAATACATAATAATTGTACATATTTATGGGGTACATGTAATATTTTGATACAAGCATAATGTATAATGATCAAATCAGGGTAACTGGGATATGCATCACCCCTCTCTATTTTGTTTTTAATTTTATCCAAGTTACTTATGTTGTCATATGTGGCTCTACAGGGTTAACAACAAAAAAATCAGCAGTCCTCTGCCCTCTTCCCAAGAGATAACCCATTTTTTCCCCCTTTAGCTCACTATTTTGATCCTGACTTCCAAGTTTCTAAGTAACTTGCTTGTGTTGGTACTTCTTGATTTTTTAGTCTTAGGCATATCTAATGACTTCCTACTAGGGCACCATTCATTCATTTACCCAACAAATACTTATCAAGTGCTTAATATTGTGCCAGGTACAATTCTGGGTGTTTGAGATATAACAAACAGAATAACCATCAGGGAAAAAAATGAACAAACATAAATTAGAATATTATATAATTCATTATAAAATAGGATCTTTCTTTGCAAGGTAAGATGCCCTTCTTTTGTGTTCCAGCAGTGTCCTGTTCATAGCCCTATCATAGTCAGCACATTCTCTACTACAATCCTGTGTATGACTGTGGTTGGTGGTGACTGTCTTGTTTAGACCTAAGTTATATTCTTCCTATGGTTCTGATGAGTCCAGTGGTGGTGACTGGAAGGAGCTCTCTGCAGAACAGAAGAACCTCCTGGGAAGGTGCTGGAGAGCTTAGGTTATCATAAAAAACGAGCTAGGGTAGTTCTGGAGGAGCTGACTCCACGGATCTCTAGATTAACTGCAAAGACTTGTTAAATCCCAGTTTACTATTTGAAACATTAAAGGTAACAAATTAGGATCATCATAAAGGAAAGTTCCTTACGTCATGATTAAATTTTTAAAATTGGCTGGGCGCGGTGGCTCATGTCTGTAATCCCAGCACTCTGGGAGGCTGAGGTGGGTGGATCACAAGGTCAAGAGATCTAGAATATCCTGGCCAACATGGTGAAACCCTGTCTTAACTAAAAATACAAAATTTAGCTGGGCATGGTGGCGGGCACCTGTAGTCCCAGCTACTCGGGAGGCTGAGGCAGGAAAATGGCGTGAACCCAGGAGGCAGAGCTTGCAGTGAGCAGAGATTGTGCCACTGCACTCCAGCCTGGTGACAGAGCAAGACTCTGTCTCAAAAAAAAAAAAAAAAAAAAAAAAAAAGATTTTACCAATGACTAGTAAATGAAGTTTAGAAATGTTTGAACATTTCTGATTAAACATGATAATTCAATTTTAGTGTAACAGATCCTAATTTCTTTGCCTTGTTAGCTTATTTTTTAATCTTTTAAATTTTTTTTTTTTTTTTTTTTTGAGACACAGTCTCACTCTGTTGCCCAGGGTAGAGTGCAGTGGCGCGATCTTGGCTCACTGCAACCTCTGCCTCCAGGGTTCAAGTGATTCTCATGCCTCAGCCTCCCAATTAGCTGGGACTACAGGCTTGTGCCACCACACCCAACTAATTTTTGTATTTTTAGTTAGAGATGGGGTTTCACTTGTTGGCCAGGCTGGTCTTGAACTCCTGACCTCAAGTGATCCGCCCGCCTTGGCCTCCCAAAGTGCTGAAATTACAGGTGTGAGCCACTGCACCTGGCCTGTTAGGCTGATTATAAAAAAGGATAAGGCTGGGTGTGGTGGCTCATGCCTATAATTTCAGCATTTTGGGAGGCAGAGCTGGGAGGACTGCTTGAGCTCAGGAGTTCAAGACCAGTCTGGAAAACATAGTGAGACTTTGTCTCTACAAAAAATACAAACATTAGCTGGGTGTGGTGGTGTGTGTCTAGAGTCCCAGCTACTCAGGAAGCTGAGATGGGAGGATCACTTGTGCTAGAAGGTTGAGGCTTCGGTGAGCCTCATGTCACTATACTCCAGCCTGGACAACAGAGTGAGACACTATCTTGGAGGAAAAAAAAAAAAAAAAGATACAAAAGGATAAAATTAAGTACATATCATTATTTTTTCTTTATCACTTTACTTATTTGCTTATTAAAAGGAATACAATGAGGTAAAAGGGTGTTTCATAACTTACTTTTCAAAGAATTTACCCAGAATCACAAACTGGTACATTAGTGGGAGTTTTTTTGGTTTGTTTAAAGTTAAAGGCTTACTTAATTCTTTGACATAGTAATACAAAATATATTATGAGCTATATATTTTAGAATAAAATATTTTACATATAACTCTCCCTTAATAACATTTTCTTTTTTTACATTTTGTTATATTTTTATATTTTTTGCCTCTTTAAAAAATAATTTGGTTTTGAATATTAAATTTACATATTTCTGAGTTAAATCAACATTTGTAGAGGAATTATCAAAAAAACTAGTAAGTCTGAAAAAAAAACCATATTTTTATATTCTGAGGTCCTATATATGCTATGGCTAATTCTCTAATTTTAAAAAATGCTGAATATTTATATAATGTTTATCAAACTATTATTAATTTATATTTGAGTGTTTTACTATATTGGAATTGCAGTAATATTAACATTTGTGTAAACACACAAAACCTTGCTCTTCTTGCTAGAAAGAGATGTAAAAATCTGAACTAGTCGAACAGTCTTAAAAGAACTCATTGTCTAGCCAGATGTGGTGGCTCACCCCTGTAATCCCAGCACTTTGGGAGGTTGAGGCGGGTGGATGGCTTGAACTCAGGAGTGCAAGCCCAGCCTGGGAAACATGGCAAAAGTCCGTCTCTACCAAAAATACAAACAAAATTAGCCAGGTGTGGTGGCAGGCGCCTGTAGTCTCAGCTACTTGGGATGCTGAGGTGGGAGGATCGCTTGAGCCTGAAAGGAAAGCTGTAGTGAGCAGAGACTGTGCCACTGCACTCCAACCTAGGTAACAGAGTGAGAAACATCTCAAAAAATAATAATAATAATAATAATAATAAAGAACTCATTGTCCATTGGTAATAATAAATGTGTTTACGATGCAAAAAAAAGTGTAACACAAAAATATATTAAATGCTGCAGCAAGTATTTACATGTATGTACCTCATATTTTTTTTTTCTTTCCACTAAGGAAGGTGTTGTAATAGACAAACACAAATGCTTCGGTGTTTACAATTACAAATACCCCAAGTCTAGAACTTAAAAGTGGTAGTACTTTTTTTGGGACTTCTTCAGTTAACAGTCACTTTACACAGTGCTAAGCTTTTTACTCTTAATTACATTTTTGGATGATATTTATATCCCATTGTCCTAGAACACTGTGATCAAACTTTTTTTTTTTTTTTTTTTTTGAGATGCAGTTTTGTTCTTGTTGTCCAGGCTGGACTGCAATGGCATGATCTTGGCTCACTGCAATCTCTCCCTCCCAGGTTCAAGGGATTCTCCTGCCAAGTAGCTGGGATTACAGGTGCCCACCACCACACCTAGCTAATTTTTGTATTTTTAGTAGAGACAAGATTTCACCATGTTGGCCAGGCTGGTCTCAAACTCCTGACCTCAGGTGATCCACCCACCTCAGCCTCCCAGTGTTGGGATTTTGGACGTGAGTCACCGCACCTGGCTGATCTAATTATTTAAATAATAGTTTAATAGAAATGTTAGAAAAAGGAATTTCTGGAAATAAACAGGTTTTGTAAAGGTTTTTTCTGTAGATTACAATTATATTTGTCTCAAGTATTTAATTAATTTGAGGAAGAAATAAAAGTCATAAGCAGTCAACATATCTATGAGATATAAGGAGCATCCTTTATGTTTCTTTATTATTTTATTTTTTGAGACGGAGTCTTGCTCTGTCACCCAGGCTGGAGTACAATGGCACGATCTTGGTTCATTGCAACCTCCGCCTTCTGGGTTCTCGTGATTTTCCTGCCTCAGCCTCCTAGGCAGCTGGGATTACAGGCATGAGCCACCATGCCCAGCTAATTTTTGTATTTTTGGTAGATACGAGGTTCCACCATGTTGGCCAGGCTGGTCGAGAACTCCCGACTTTAGGTATCAGAAAAGTAGGGGAGGCCGGGCTCAGTGGCTCGTGCCTGT
This sequence comes from Mandrillus leucophaeus, assembly GCF_000951045.1. Lineage (NCBI taxonomy): Eukaryota > Metazoa > Chordata > Mammalia > Primates > Cercopithecidae > Mandrillus > Mandrillus leucophaeus. The sequence continues at coordinate 2,893,637 of NW_012098210.1, forward strand.
AATCCTAGCACTTTGGGAGGCCCAGGTGAGCGGATCACCTAAAGTCGGGACTTTAGCTAACAAGGAGGCCATACCTTCTTGAAAAGCAATTTTGAAATCTCTGTGAGAGTAGTTAAATCTTGGAGATAAGACAATGACATATGTGTATTTGGTAAAAAGGCAGAAAGGCAGAAAAATAAATAAGGACAATTTTCTCCTACAGAGTAAAACATTTCATCAGTAGATAAGATTGAAGATTATATAAAGGTGTTTTACTGATTACTAATGCACAGATTAAAGTATTAAGCCATCTTAAGTTTTTTAAATTTTGCCAATTCTCATACTTCATTTTTTAAAAAAAATCTGAGGATAGAAACTTGATTATTGATTGTTTAACATATTTTGAAGTAACACAGAATGAAAATTGGTTACCTAATCAAGTAGCAACAGAAGAGTAAACTAAGGATGAAGACAAATATAGCAGTACCAAAAACCACAATATATATGTTGAGAGGCAGATTCTGGAATCCAATATTAGGCATCCTGAAGTTGTAATGTGGGAAATCCGAGCTCATGGATGAACTGTGGGGGAAGAAAAGAATGGAAAAAAAAATAGGTAAAGACTAAGAACAAAGACAGCATTATCATTGTGCACGTACAGAAGCACAATGACCCCATCTGAAACAAATATGGTAGACAAAGTGTTAATATTCTTGCCATTCATTCATTCACCATGCCAAATATTTACTACTATGTACCTGGCACTATTTCAGAGACTGGAGATTCTACATAAAAAGCTTTGCAAGTTGCATTTATTCACTAAAAAGCATTTCACTGAAATAATGCCAGTAATTAATAAACATGAAAATGTTCAACCTCAGAGAAGTGCAAAAAGAAAAAAAGTTTTAAGATTCTTCAAACTCTTTAGCCTTTAACCTAATAACCCTTGAAGTAGCAATATTTATAATGCTAAAATGTTAGAAATAACTGAGATATCTCACAAGGAGATAATAATTAATTATATAGTCATACGTTACAGTATTAAAGGGTCATGAAAACATTTTAAAGTAATTTTTTTTTTCTTTTGAGACACGGTCTTACTCTGTCACCCCAGGCTAGAGTGCAATGGTGTGATCTCAGTTCACTGCAGCCTTAATCTCCCAGGCTCAAGCGATTCTCCCGCTTCAGCCCCCCAAATAGCTAGGACTACAGGCACGTGCCACCATACCTAGCTAATTTTTAAAAAATTTTTTGTAGAGATAGGGTCTCAGCATGTTGCCCAGGCTGGTCTTGAACTCGTGGGCTCAAGCAATCGTCCCCACTTGGCCTCCCAAAGTGCTGGTATTACAGGTGTGAGCCACCGCGCCCGGCCAATTTCTCCCCATTTTATATAGACAAGGAAACTGAAGCTTAGACAGTTCTGGTCCCACGGCCATGACTGACCAAGTATGTACACAGCCAGAGCCTCTCCAACTCCAAACTCAGCACTCTCAGTCTATATGCTCCACTGCCTTTCTCATGTGTTACTTTTCTAATCAGAAACAGTAAGTGTTGTTTAAACATTAAAAAAAGGACTATTTCTGTCAGTTTGTTTGAGAATACTTACTGATCACTACAGTTAAAATTCCACAGATAAAAGTTGCCTCTCCTGTAAGTGATAAGCTGTAGTTTGTCATTTTGATTCCTTACAAAATGAAGAGCTCCTGCCAGGCCTGCTTATTAAGACCAAAGACTGATAATGGAATTATAATTATGAATACAACAAATCCAAACCCAAACAAAACTCTACCAAGCAAAGAAAACTTCTACTTTTATTTATGCATGGTAAATTAAAAATGTATTCACAGATTTTTAGTTTTCTTGTAGGTTCCCAGAAGAGTGTATTTATACTGTTGACGCCACTAGATGTTAACTGGCTATACCTGAAACCTAAATCTTATTATTAGTTTCTAGTATCTAGTAACGTATATCAGGAAGTCAGTACCTGCAAAGAACAACTTCATCCCATGTAAATTCTTCTCTGAGAGCTTCCAAACATAAATAATGGGTAATATTTAATTTTGAATCTTTGGCCATTTTCTGGGTTGGCTCAGTTAGAGCAAGTGCTTTTACTCAAATACATATTTAATTTCCTTTTTCCTACATTCAGATCTTCTTAGAAAGGGAAGGAAGGATGTAGTTAAGGAGTGCTTTACCAAATATACAAAGCACATACGCTGTGGAGCTATTAGAAAATTACAGGGCACAAAATTTAGCTCTTAACTTTCATATTTCTGACAGGGCCTCACTTGATGACCCTTGTTATAGCCAAGACTGTCCTTTAATCCCTTACAAATATGCCTCCCCAGACAAGACTGGCTTGGTAAGATATCTCTCACCTTAGAAAATAAGGGATTAGGCCAGGTGCCGTGGCTCACACCTGTAATCCCAGCACTTTGGGAGGCTGAGGCGGGTGGATCACCTGAGGTCAGGAGTTTGAGACCAGCCTGGCCAACATAGCAAAAATGCACCTCTACTAAAGATGCAAAAATTAACCCGGTGTGGTGGCACGCACTTGCAATCCCAGCTACTCAGGGGGCTAATGCAGGGGAATCGCTCAAACCAGGGAGGTTTAGTGAGCCAAGATTGCTCCACTGCACTCCACCCTGGGCAACAGAGTGAGACTCTATCTTAAAAAAAAAAAAGAAAGTAAGAGATTAAATATCCGTACTGGGCAAGCTAAGAGAGACGAAACAGGCAAGTGACAGAAAATGGTATGGTAGAAAGACAGAGAGGTTTGCAGTCAGCAAATCTGGATGCTTGCTCCCAGGATGTCACTGTCTAAATGTCAGAGCTTCATCTATACTTCAATTTTCTCATCTTTCAAATGGTATGACTGTCCTATCGATCAATTTTAAGGAATTCCTGAAAGGATAAAATGAGATAGCAGATAACGAAGTGTCTGAAAACTCTAAGAGGACAAAACTATTAAGGCTTTAGTGTGTGTGTGTGTGTGTGTGTGTGTGTGTGTGTGTGTGTGTGT
>NW_012098210.1:2897082-2903506 GCF_000951045.1 Mandrillus leucophaeus
GCCTGTAATCCCAGCACTTTGGGAGGCCGAGGCGGGTGGGTCACGAGGTCAGGAGATCCAGACCATCCTGGCTAACACGGTGAAACCCCGTCTCTACTAAAAATACAAAAAAATTAGCCGGCCGTGGTGGCGGGCGCCTGTAGTCCCAGCTGCTCGGGAGGCTGAGGCAGGAGAATGGCGTGAACCTGGGAGGCGGAGCTTGCAGTGAGCCGAGATCGCACTCCAGCCTGGGGGACAGAGCAAGACTCTGCCTCAAAATAAATAAATAAATAAAGTAGTAAATAACATAAAAGAAGCCTTGACAAAAATAATGTCTCTGGAGAGGATTCCACCAAACCAAGTACCCCTTCCACAGGGAGCTCTTCTGCACTCACTGACAAGCTTTCTGTCAGGTGGCCTGCCAACCTGGCCTCCAGACGCAGGAACTAGAAACCTTGTCTGGCCAAAGGCAGCCAATAATACAGGCTGGGTAGGAGTGAGGCCAGCGGTGTGGGAATGTTGCTCTGCAAGGTCCTCGAAATTGGTACAATTCTTGTAGCATTCTGAACAAAGACTCAGACACACACAGCAGTAGAGGTAGCACTGTCATCAGAAGGAAGAGACATCTGCCTTGGTGCTGCTGGGGGCTGGATGTTGAGAATTTTGTGAGTCCTCACTACCCAGCAGGGCCTTTTAATAAACCCCAATTACCAGAGGGATCTAGGCTGGTAGAAGACACGTTGATGCAGCATATATTTTAGGAATTTTTCTCCCTTTGTTTTAGTAAATAAAATGGCTTTGCTACAATTGATATGTTGGACCAACAATTTAAGTAGATGGTAGATTATTCCAAGATGTTAATCCTGATCTAGTAATACATTAGTTTTTACAAAATTTTCATCATAATGTATTTTCAGCAGGAGTATTAATCTTTTAATTTATAAAAGGCTACATATTCATCATCTTAGTAATATGCATTCTTTGCTATTGAAGTCTTACACATGTAAGTTATTTAGTAATTGCTCCTCGTGGGAGTAAAGAGGAGAAATAGAACATACAGCACACTGTTGTATCTTACTTGGCATTTCCAACTTCATTCACGTGAAAACCTTTTTTTCCCCTTATGTAACTTCAGTTCTTGAAATCTCTAGCCTCAGCCTAAATTTCAAATCACCCAGTCAGTTTATTAAAACCAAACCCAAACAAACAAACAAAAAAGACAAGAAGATTTGAGTATTTTATCAGCAATCTTAGAACAAAGAAGTTCTAAGAGGGACAGATTACTTGAGATTTGGATGCCTACAGGACCTGAGTTTAATACAATACACCACAGCTAAATGGGGTTGCAGTAGCATTCCTCAAAGCATGCTTGGTAGCCACATTTTTCTTAGATCAGTTCCTATTCCCTGGACAATACCATATCATCTTCCCAGGAGTCAGTATTCTAGTTTTGCTTCAAAAATTCTCAGAAGTGCCGGGCACGGTGGCTCACGCCTGTAATCCCAGCACTTTGGGAGGCTGAGGCGGGCAGATCACGAGGTCAGGAGATCAAGACCATCCTAGCCAATATGGTGAAACCCTGTCTCTATAAAAATACAAAAATTAGCTGGGCGTGGTGACGCATGCCTGTAATCTCAGCTACTCGGGAGGCTGAGGCAGGGGAATCCCTTGAACCATGGAATCAGAGGTTGCAGTAAGCCAAGATCACGCCACTGCACTCCAGCCTGGCGACAAAAAAAAAAAAAGAAAGAATACAAAATGTAACATGTGGTTGCATGTGGTGGCTCACGCCTGTAGCCACAGCACTTTGGGAGGCCCAGACGGGTACATCACGAGGTCAGGAGTTTGAGACCAGCCTGGCCAACATGGTGAAACCTATCTCTACTAAAAATACAAAAATTAGCTGGGCCTGGTGGCATGCACCTGTAATCCCAGCTTCTCAGTAAACTGAGGCAGATTAGGTTCAACCCCGGAGGCGGAGGTTGCAGTGAGCTGAGATGGCGCCATTGCACTCCAGCCTGGGACACAGAGAGACTCCATCTCAAAGGAAAAAAAAATTGCTCAGAAAGGGGCCTGGGTGCAGTGGTATATGCCTGCAACCCCAGTACTTTGGGAGGCTGAGGGGGGAGGACTGCTCGAGGCCAGGGGTTTGAGACCAGCCTGGGAGACATAGGGAGACCCCACCTCTACAAATAAAAATAAAAATTAAAAAATTAGGTGGGCATGGTGGCACATGCCTGTAGTACTAGTTACTCTGGAGGCTAAGATGGGAGGATCACTTGAGCCCAGGAATTCAAGGTTACAGTGAGCTATGATACTGCCACTACGCTCCAGCCTGGGTGACAAAGTAAGACTATCTCTAAAAAAGAAAGCTTTTGGCATATTAGAAGGAACTAACTTCTTTGTTCTTTATTGAGTATCTTTATGACCACATGAAACACCTTCTGCAAAATCTTTTTTTGAGTGGGTGGATGTGAGGAAAGATTAAAAATTTTAAAAACATGTCACTGATCAGTAGAAAGACCTAAGCTTTCTGATCTAATGGATATGCTGGGTTCTAGAGAGAATTATTTTAAAAATAAGACCTATATTTAGACAGATCCTAGTAAAATTTCTGAATTCTATGATAGAAAAACTGTGACAAGTTTCAAAAAAAAAAAAAAGTTGTTATAATGGAAAGCATATAGATTTGAGATTTATCTTAGGCCATGAGTATTAGAGTGGGCTTATGGAGTCAGAAAGCCAGGGGTTTAACCATGGATTTGCCAGTAATTTGGGGCTTGTTACTTATCTTTTCTGTCTCAGTTTCCTCATCTGATAAGACAGAATAATACTAGTAACTATTTCATAAAGTTTTAAAGGAATTAAATGACTCCACACATGAAAAGCACTTAGAACAGTACCTGGGCACATACTGGGTACTTGAGAAATGTTAGTTTTCATTATTAACTAAAATACAACAATAAAAGATAATGGAATCACTGTCTGTATCTCCATTAAAGGACAGTCAGGTAGACTTCTGACTCCAGAAAGATGGCATACACATGCATTTCCCTATTTATCCAGCTAAATATAACTAAAAAACATGGACATTAAGTTGGACAGAAGGTAGCACACTAACTAGGGGCCTGGGGACCCAAGGAATAGCATGGTAATGAGTTCTCTGGGCTTTGTATTTGTCTCCTGTATGCCAGACTTAGAGCTGGCAAAGTTGGCAAACCAGAATGCCAACAGGTGAAGACAGAAAAAAAAAAAAGCCCCAATGAACCTGTTCTCTCTAGCCAAAGAATCACAAAAGGAGTAGTCTAACAAGACTGAAAGCTTTTAAACAAGAATTGCCCTACTTCAGCTAAACAACCCAGAAAAAACTATGGCCACACCCCTACGGACATGCCAGCAAAGGCTGAAGGCAGAGCCTAGATTTTCACTCTTGCCAGGATGTAACAAGATGCCCCCAGCCATTTTGCTGGGATAGTGTTAGAAAAGGCCAAGTAGGAAGCTGGATTTTTGTTGTTGTTGTTGTTTGTTTTCTTTTTGCTTGTTTGAGACGGAGTCTTGCTCTGTCGCCAGGCTGGAGTGCAGTGGTGTGATCTCGGCTCACTGTAACCTCCACCTCCCGGGTTCAAGCGATTCTCCTGCCTCAGCCTCCCGAGTAGCTGGGACTACAGGCGCCCACCCCCACGCTCAGCTAATTTTTATATTGTTAGTAGAGACCGAGTTTCGCCATGTTGGCCAGCTGGAATTTTTACCCAACATGGTGAAAATGAGGCTCCACCTCAGTGATATCAGTGGAGACTACATGTGGACCCTGACTTCTACCCCTATCCAGCAGTAACAAAGTGTCCTCACTGGGGTGATGACAGAGGAGGATCTAGTGAAGAATCAGGATTTTACCACCACCAACTGGCAACAAGCACTCCTACCTGTCCCAGCCAAAGAGGTATCAGTGAAAGCCTAGTTGAGAGCTGGAACTCCATTCCTGCCCTGTCCTTGCCCCCCATGTCAATAGAGGCTGAGTAGGGAACCTGGACTTCTACCTTTACCTGGCATTAATGAAGCAGCATTACAACCCACCGTTTCACTGACACCCACTGGTGTCAGAGGAAGCCAGTTAACACAGAAGGTTTAAATAAAATCCAGAGTCTCATAACATAATACACAAAATGTCCAGGTTCCAACTAAAAATTACTCATCATATCAACACTAGGAAGATCATAAATCAAATGAGAAATGACAATTAACAGATGTTAATGCCAATGACAAAAATGTTAAAATTATCTGATGAAGATTTTAAAGCAGCCATCATCAAAATGTTTAAGCAAGCATTTATGAACATGCTTGAAACAAGTGAAAACACTGAAAATCTCAGCAAAGAAACAGAAGATATAAAGAGGAACACAATAGAAATTATAGAACTGAAAAACACAACAATTGAAATAAAAAAACTAAAACTAAGCGATGGGCCCAACAGCAGAACGGAGAAGAAAGGGGAAAGCATAAGTGAACCAGGGCTGGGCACAGTGGCTCATGCCTGTAATCCCAGCACTTTGGGAGGCCAACGTGTGTGGATCACTTGAGGTCAGGAGTTTGAGACCAGCCTGGCAAACATGGTGAAACTCTGTCTCTACTAAAAATACAAAAATTATCCAGGCATGGTGGTGGGCACCTGTAATCCCAGCTACTCGGGAAGCTGAGGAATCTGTACATAAATGTACAGATTTAAGAAGCTGAACAAACTCCAAAGAGAATAAACCCAAAGAAATCTACAACAAGACACATCATAGTCAAACTTCTGAAAACTAACAACAACAACAACAAAATCTTTTTTTTTCTTTGCAGAGGTAATTGAGTTAAAAGAACAATAAAAATCTTGAAAGCAACTAAGGAGATACCATTGGGGGAAATAATATTAAAGCAGAGATTTCTCATCAGAAACAATGGAGGCCAAAAGGAAGGAACACATTTTTCAAGTGCTGAAAGAAAAGAGCCATCAACCCAAAATCCTACATCCAGCAAAAATACCCTTCAGGAATGAAACAGGAAATCAAGACAGCCTTGCATGAAGGAAAACAAAGGGAATTTGTTGCTAGCAGATCTACTCTTAAAGAGTGACTAAAGGAAGCTGTCTTAACAGAAAGGAAATAAGAAAAGGAACCTTGGAATATCAAGAAGGAAGAAACAACATGGTAAACAAATATAAGGGTAAATACCATAAACTTCCTTCTCTTGAGTTTTCTAAATCACATTCAATGGTTGAAGAAAACTTATAATTCTCCAACCTGGTTCTAAATGTATTCAGAGGAAATATTTAAGATGAGCATATTAAAAATAAGGGAGAATAAAGGGACATAAAAAGAGGTAAGATTTCTAGCCTGAACTGGTAAAGTATACTAGTAGACTGCATATATAATATAATGCCTACAGCATTCAGTAAGAAAACCATACAAAGACATACACTCGAAACACTACAAAAAATCAAAAAGAACTTCAAAAAATTATTCAAGTAACAGAAATAAAAAACAATGAAAACAAACAGAAAACAAAGTTTAAAATGGCAAGCTTAAGTATAAATGGTTTAAATACGCCAATTAAAACACAGAGGTTGACAGAATGAATTAAAAAACATCACCCAATAATATGCTGTCTACATGAAACTCACTTTAAAAATAATGATACATGCACATTGAAAAGGACAGAAAAAGATATGTAATGCAAGCATTAATCAAAAGAAAGCAGGAGTGGCTATATAAACATCAAAGCAGACTTCAGAGCAAATAAAATTACCAGAGAGAGAAAGAAACATTACATAATGATAAAATGGTCAACCCATGAAAAATACATAGCAATCCTAAATGTGCATGCACAAAACAACAGAGCTGCAAAACTTGTGAAGTAAAAACTGACTGAACTGAAAGGAGATATAAACAAATCTATAATTATACTCAAAGACTTCAAAACCATCTCTCAACAACTGATGAAACAGCTAGAAAACCAGCAAGGATAAAGAAAAATTCAAAAACACAATTAGACAACAGGATCTAATCAAAATTTATAGAGCCCTCTACCGAGCAACAGCAAAATATACATTATTTTCAAATACCCATGGCACCTACACCAGGACAGACCACATCCCTGGTCATAAAACAAATCTCAAACAAACTTTCAAAAATCAAAGTCATATAGAGTGTGTAACTGGACATAGTTGAATCAAACTAGACATTTATAACAGAAAGGTAGCAAGAAAATATTCAAACACTTAGAAACTAATCAACACACTTTTAACTAATCTATAAGTTAAAAAGAGGTCTTAAAAGAAATTTTAAAAAATACACTGAATTGATTGAAAGTGAAAATACAGGCTGGGTGTGGTGGCTCACGCCTGTAATCCCAGCATTTTGGGAGGCCGAGGCAGGCAGATCACCTGAGGTCAGGAGTTCAAGACCAG
>NW_012098210.1:2904201-2928372 GCF_000951045.1 Mandrillus leucophaeus
CCAGCTACTTGGAAGGCTGAGGCAGAGGAATTGATTGAACACTGGAGGTGGAGGTTGCAGTGAGCTGAGATCATGCCATGGCACTCCAGCCTGGGTGACATGCACAAAACTCCGTCTCAAAATAAAAAAAAAGAAAATGAAAATACAACACATCAAAATTTGAGAGACATAGGTAAAGCAGTGCTGAGTGGGTAATTCATAGCACTAAATGCACACATAAGAAAATAAGAAAATCTCAAATCAATAATCTAAACTTCTACATCAAGAACCTAGAAAAAGGGCAAGTTAATCAGGAAAAAAGAAATAGTAAATAACAGAAACCAATTAAATTGAGAAACAGGAAAACAACAGAGAAAAATCAATGAAACAAAAACCTGAGTCTGTTCTTTGAAATGATCAATAACACTGACAAATCTCTAGGAAGAATGACAAAAAAAAAAAAAAAAAAAAGAGAGAGAAGACACAAATTACCTATATCAACAATTAAATAGGAGAGATCACTATAGACACTGCAGACATCAAAAGGATAAGAAGGGTATACACACATATACAGACATAAATTTAGTAATATAAATAAAACAGACCAATTCCTCAAAAAACACAAACTACAAAAACTCACCCGATATAAGATAGATAATGTGAACAGTTTTATAACTATCAAAGAAACTGAATTAGTCATTTAAAAATTCACAAAAAAGAAAGCTCCAGGCCAAGATGCTTTTACCAGAGAATTCTACCAAAAGTTGAAATAAGAATGAGCACAAATCCTTGACAATCTTTTGCAGAGAATGGGAGGGAACATTTCTCAAAGCATTTTTTGAAGCCAATGTGATCTTGATATCAAAACCAGATAAAGACAGTATCTGGTAAATACAGACACAAAAATTCTTAACAAAATATTAGCAAGTAGAATTTGGCAATATGTAAATAGTTTTACAACACCATGACCAAGTAAGGTTTATTCAAGAGAGGGCTGGCTTAATATTAAAAAAAAAAAAAAAAAAAAAAAAAAAAAAAAACTCAAAGTAATCTACCCACATTAAATGGCTAAAGAAGAAAAATCACATGGTCATATTAACTGATTTAAAAAAAACACATTTCACAAACATCAGCAAACAGAAATTAAAAAACTCCCAGAAATAGAAATGGAAGAGAACTTCTTCAACATGTTAAAAACCATCTACAAAAAACAAACCAGCAAAAACCAACCAAACAATAACAACAAAAACTGTACAGCTAATATTATTCTTAATTGTGAAAGACTGAATACTTACCCCCCTAAGACCGGGAACAAGGCAGGATATCTGCTCTCACCACTCTTATTCAACATAGTGCTGGAAGTTCTAGCCAGTGCAATAAGGTAGAAAAGGGAATAAAAGGCACACACATCAGAAAGGAAGAAATTAAACCGCGCCTATTTGCCAACATCAACATCTACAACAACAAAATCCCAAAGAATCTTCAAAAAAATTTCTAAAACTAATAAATGAGTTCAGCAAGGTTGCAGGATACCAGATACACATATAAAAATCAACTGTATTTTTATAAATTAGCAATGAACATATGAACACTGAAATTATAAATACAATGACATTTACCATTGTTCAAAAAAAGAAATACAAGGAATTAAATGTAATAAGACATTAGATATGTACAGGACTTATATGCTAAAAATGACAAAACGCTGATTAAAGGAGTCAAGTAAGATCTAAATAAATGCAGAGACATACTGTGTTCATGGATCTGAAGACTCAGCATAGGAAAGATATTCTCTCCAAATTGATATATAGGTTTAACATAATTCCTATCAAAATCCCAGCAATTTTTCTTGTAGACATAGACAAGTTTAACAAATGTAGACAGAAAGAAAGACAAGGAAATAAAATAGCTAAGGCAATTTTGAAAAAAGAAGACTAAAGGGAGAGGAATCAGTCTATTCAATATAAGGACTCGTAGCCTAATAAAGACACTGATTGGTTTTGGCAAAAGGACAGACACATGGGTCAATGGAACAAAATGAAGAACCCAGAAATAGACCTACACAAATAAGCCCAAATGATTTTTGAGAAATGTGCAATCCTTTCTCAATAGAGAGACTATATAGTCTTTTCAACAATTAGTGCTGGAACAATGGGACATCCATAGGCAAAAAAAACTGAATCTTGATCTTAACCTCACACACAAAAAACAACTCAAAATAGATCCTGAACTTAAACTTAAAATGCAAAACAATGATATAGTTACAAAAAACCTAAGAGAAGATATTTGGAATCTAGGATTAGGCAAAAAGTTCCAGACTTGACACCAAAAGCAAAGAGTATAAAAGGAAAAATGGATACATTGGACTTCATTGAAATGAAAATTTTTTTTTGCCTTGAAAGACTCTGTCAAGAGGATGAAGAAAGAAGCAAAAGACCAGGAAAAATATATTTGCAAACCATACACCTGACAAAGGGCTAATATCTAAACACAAAACTCAATAGTAAAAAACCAACCAATTATGGATTGAATTGTGTTCTCAAAAAGATATGGTGAAGGTGTAACTCCCAGTACCTTTGAATGTGACTTTATTTGAAAATAGGGGTGTTGAAGATGTAATTAAGAAGTTAAAGTTACACTAGAATAATCCAATATGATTGGTGTCTTTATAAGAAGAGGAAAAGAGACAGAGAGATATAGGAGGAGAGAATGCTGTGTGATATTATAAGAAGCAGAGACTGAAGGATTGCTGGCTGTCATCAGCAGTGAAGAAAGGCATGAACAAATCCTTTCTCAGAGCCCTCAGACAGAACAACCTTGCTATTTATTTATTTATTTATTTATTTATTTATTTTTTGCAAGTGATTCTCCTGCCTCAGCCTCCCTAGTAGCTGGGACTACAGGAGCGCACCACTATGCTCTGTTAATTTTTGTATTTTTAGTAGAGACGGGGTTTCACCATGTTGGTCAGGCTGGTCTTGAACTTCTAGACTCAAGTGATCTGCCTACCTTGGCTTCCCAAAGTGTTGGGATCACAGGTGTGAGCCACTGTGCCCGGCCACCAACATCTTGATTTCAGACTTCTAAACCCCAGAATTGTGAGACAATAGATTTTCTGTTGTTTTAACCCACCCAGTTTATGGCACTTTGTTAAGGCAGCCCTAGGAAACAATTCAGTTAGAAAATGGGCAAAAGAGATATTTCACCAAAAGGAATATACAGATGGTAAATAAGTATACAAACGTATGTTCAAAATCATTAGCTATTCGGGAAATAGAATGTAAAGCCACAATGAGAAATTACTAAATTATACCTATCAGAATGGCTAAAGTAAAAAGTTGTAACACCACCAAATGCTGGCAACAATGCAGAGAAACTAGAGCATTTTATCTTGGTGGTGGTAATATAATATGGTATAGCCACCCTGGAAAATAGTTTATCAGTTTCTTGTAAAATTAAACATGCAACTGCCATACAACTCAGCAGTTGCACTCCTGGGTATTTATTCCAGGAAAGTGAAGACCTATGTTCACATACAAACCTCAACACAAATGTTCATAGCAGCTGTATCTATAATGGTCTAAAATTAGAAACAACCCAAATATCACTCAATGGGTGAATGATTAAACAAACTTGGGTATGCACATCATCAAATGCCACTCAGCAATAAAAAGAAACAAACTACGGATAGATGCAATAATCAGAATCACTTTCCAGATAATTATGGTGAATGAAAAAAGCCAATCCCAAAAGGTTACATACTGTATAAGTACACTTATCTTGATGTACTGTAAGAAATCCCTGATGTGATGGAAACCTTCTGTATGTTGACTGTATCAAAATTAATATCCTGGTTATGATATTATACTATAGTTTTACAAGATGTTATCATTACAGGAAATTGTGAAAAGAGTACATAGGATCTTTCTGTACTGTTTATTATAGCTGTATGTGAGTCTACAGTTATCTCAAAATAAAAATTTTAATTAAAAAATATACAATGGAGCAACATCTATACAGGTCTGATGGAAAAGAACTGTGATGCTAGAACTGTATATCCAACCAAACTATCTTTCATTTGTATAGAAAAAAAAGAAAGAAAGAAGGAAAAAGACATTTTTAGACACATAAGTACACTTCTTTCTCTCTCTATAGGTACGTGATCATTCCACTAATTAAAACCCCCCATAGTAATCTAGATTAAGGCTTCAGATTATGTCAGCAAAGCATGGAAGATGAATGGGGAGAAGAAAGTTAAGTTGTGCTAATAGTTTTATTTTGAAAAGTTATAACTACTTAATTTAAAAAGTTGTTACAGAAGTATAAATCTAAATATGTATTTTAAAATGTAGGGAGCCACAAATAGTACATGTAATTTTCATAACTAGCAGAGAGGAAAAAGCAGCAAAGAAATCTGGATAATTTCAGCAAAATATAGGGTAAAAAGGGGAAGAAGGGGAGTCATAAGAAAGCAAATGATAGAAATATAAAATAAAACGGTAGGAACAAAATGAAAACTCAATCATGAGAAAAATAAGTGGTTTAAATCCTCCTATTTAAAAAGGCTCTAGCTCCTACCATTTGGCACACACACAAAAACCCCAGAAAGACTCTAGGATGAAGAGAAGTCGGTTAATGGGTACAAAAATACAGTCAGGTACAAAGAATAAGTTCTAGTATTTTATAGTGCAATAGGGAAACTGTAGTTAATACTTTGTTGTATTCCAAACACTATGAAATGAATAAAACTAGATTTTTTTTTTTTTTTGAGATGGAGTCTGACTCTCTCGCCCAGGCTAGAGTGCAGTGGTGCCATCTCGGCTCACTGCAACCTCAGCATCCTGAGTAGCTGGGATTACAGGTGTGCGCCACCACACCCAGCTAATTTTTGTATTTTATCTATATAGAGTGTGTGTGTATGTATAAATAACTTTGTGTCTTAACAAAGAAAACACCTTTTCAAATGAATCTGGAACATCTACATTTAGATAAATTATTTATTATGCCATAGGAACAGTCCAAAGAACAGAGCTCTTAGAGGCCACAATATGTGACTACAATGTGTAAAATTAACTCAATAAAAAGATAAACAAAAGGAAACTACTTATAAATTTAAAAAATAATCTTTAAAATGACTTTAGGCCGGGTGTGGTGGCTCATAGCTGTAATCTCAGTGCAGCACTTTGGGAGGCCAAGGTGGGCAGATCACCTGAGGTCAGGAGTTCGAGACCAGCACGGCCAACATGGTGAAACCCCGTCTCTACTAAAAATACAAAAATTAGCCAGGTGTGGTGGTGGGTGCCTGTAATCCCAGCTACTCAGGAGGCTGAGACAGGAGAATCCCTTGAATCCAGGAAGCGGAGGTTGCAGTGAGCAGAGATTGTGCCATTGCACTCCAATCTAGGTGACAAGAGTGAAACTCCACCTCAAAAAAATAAAATAAAATAAAATAACTTCTGTCTAGTAAGTAACTAAAACAAATCACAGACCATTTGAAAGTTAATCACATTGTGGGAAAAAAGTCTCATACTGAGAGAAAAATCCATAACCTTCAACGTGGGAAAAGTATTCTTACAGGCTACTGTGTAGGTGTGGAAGTGTAACTGATTGTATTATCAATCTAAAAAATAATAATGAAAATAAATGGACACAAGAATTCAATTCTGGAAAGTAGAAAAAGAACAAATCAAACAAAATAAGCCAGAAGAAGGAATTAATAAAGGTCAAACAAAAATGTATGAATTAAAACAAAACAATGAAAGAAATTGAAATCAACTAACCAAAACACTAAGAATGAGACAGATAAAAAATATTCTTATGCAGAGATTTAAAAACATCCATGAGATAATTTGAGTACTAGTTTTAAAATCTAGAATAGACTTTATAGGAATATAACCAAAACTGGCTCAAGAAGAAAACTTGAAAATATAGATATATCTTCATAAAAAAGGCTTCAGACCCTAATGGCAATGAAGGTAGAACTCGCCAAACTTGCATAGATAAGCAGTCTGCTATGTACAGTAGTCCCTGCTTATTGATGGTGGATATGTTCACAGACCCCCACTGGATGCCTGAAAACCTGGATAGTACCGAGCCCTATGTTTTTTTGAACTGATAACCAAGACCTTAATGGGCAGGTAGTGTACACAGCATGTAGACAGTGGGCACAGGATGATCCACGTCCTAGATGAGATGCAGTGAGCACAACAGCTTGAGATTTCATTACACTATTCAGAATGGTGAACAATCTAAAACTTACAAATTGTTTTGGGAATTTTCCATTTAATATTTTCAGACTACAGTTGACCATGGGTAACTGAAACTGCAGAAAGCGAAACTGAAAATAAGGGGGAACTACTGTAAACTGATCCAGAGTATAGAAAAAAATGATGGAAAGCATCCCAACTCATTTAAAGGTGTAAGCATAATCTGGAAACTAAAACCACAACTTTACAGCACAGTTCATAAACCCAAGGCCTCTGGACTGAATCTGGCCTGAAAAAGTACTTTGGCCTATACAAAGTTTCAAAGATTAAGATAATTTAGATTTGGGAGATTTAACATAAAATTAGCAATTTCCAGCTCTATACAGAAAAAGGTCAGATCTAATAACCCTGGGCTCCATTCTTGCACCGCAAAAACAGCCTGGAGCTGAGTGGCCTCTGCTCCCAGGCTGCCATGTTGCGCAGTGTGTGTGTGTGTGTGTGTGTGTGTGTGTGTGTGTGTGTGTGTGTGTGTGTGTGTGTGTGTGTGTGGGGGGGTGTGCGGTGCTGAATGCTCATGGGTTACAGTGTAAATGTGCCTGGCCCTATGTCAACAGAATCGCCATTTGTCACCATTTCTACCACTCCTTATCACTTCCTAATTCTGGACCAAATGCAGGTTGCCATTTGTGCTTAGGCTGTTATTTTCCTCAATGTAAATATTTCTACCTCTATCAAAAAAACAAAATAAAATAAATTGATGGATTCATGATTTTGCTTTCTACCAAGTGTATTTGGCTGATTCAATTTCTTGCCTGGCTTCTGTTGGCACTGAGTTTGTGCCCCTGCTTTACGATTTCTATCTTTGGTTTCCCCATATCAGATGACAGAAATACCCACTTATATTCTCTTTCATTTGCGTAGTTTTCTACCTTAAATTTAAATGTTTAATCCATCTTGAATTTATGGCATGGAAAAAAAACCTAAAATGGTTTTTCCAATTTAGTCAACTATTCCAACAGCATTTATAAAATTCTTTCTCCACTGTCTTAAAGTTCTACCTTTTTCAGAGTCACTTTTTTTTTTTTTTTTTTTTTTTTGAGACAGAGTCCTGCTCTGTCTTCAGGCTAGAGTGCAGTGGCGCCATCTCAGCTCACTGCAACCTCCACCTCCCGGGTTCAACTGATTCTCCTGCCCCAGCTTCCCCAGTAGCTGGGACTACAGGCATGTGCCACCACACCCAACTAATTTTTTTGTATTTTTACATACATACATTACATATAAATTAGCATACCACTAATTCATATATGCTAGGGCAATATTTTCATCATTATTCTTCCTCTTTAATATTTTCAAGGCTATTCTTATAAAATCTTTTTTTCAGCTAAACAAGTCTTTTTTTTTTTTTTTTTTTTTGAGACGGAGTCTCGCTCTGTCACCCAGGCTGGAGTGCAGTGGCCGGATCTCAGCTCACTGAAAGCTGCGCCTCCCAGGTTTACGTCATTCTCCTGCCTCAGCCTCCCGAGTAGCTGGGGCTACAGGCGCCTGCCACCTCGCCCGGCTAAGTTTTTGTATTTTTAGTAGAGACGGGGTTTCACTGTGTTAGCCAGGATGTTCTCGATCTCCTGACCTCGTGATCCGCCCGTCTCGGCCTCCCAAAGTGCTGGGATTACAGGCTTGAGCCACCGCGCCTGGCCTAAACAAGTCTTTAAAATATTCTATTGGGCCGGGCACAGTAACTCATGCCTGTAATCCCAGCACTTGGGGAGGCAGAGGTGGGCAGATCACTTGAGCTCAGGCATTCAAGATCAGCCCGGACGACAGGTAAAACCCCGTCTCTACGAAAAATATAAAAATTAGCTTGGCATGGTGGTGCATGTCTATGGTCCCAGCTACTTAGCGGGCTGAGGTGGGAGGATCACCTGAGCCCAGGAGCAGTGAGCCCTAATCGCACCACTGCACTCCAGCCTGGGCAACAGGGTGAGACCCTGTCAGTCTCTCTCTCTCTCTCTCAATCAATCAATCAATCAATCAATCAATCAATGCTATTGTGAAGCTAATTGAAAGTACATTAAATTTATTGCTTATTTTGGGGAGAATGGGTCTTGCTATAGTCTGAATATCTGTTCCCTCCCAAACTCATCTTGAAACCTAATAACCATTTTAACAGTATTAAGAGATAGAGGGCTCGGCACGGTGGCTCACATCTGTAATCCCAGCACTTTGGGAGGCTGAGGCAGGTGGATCATGAGGTCAGGAGTTCGAGACCAGCCTGGTCAATGTGGTGAAACCCCGTCTCTACTAAAGATACAAAAAAATTAGCCACGCGTGGTGGTGCGTGCCTGTAATCCCAGCTATTCGGGAGCCTGAGGCAAGAGAATTGCTTGAACCCGGGAGGCAGAAGTTGCAGTGAGCCTAGATGGTGCCATTTTGCGCACCAGCCTGGGCCAACAGGGTGAGACTCCATCTCAAAAAAAAAAAAAAGAGAGGTGGGAGCCTGCTGCAGTGGCTCACACCTATAATCCCAGCACTTTGGGAGGCCAAGGCAGAAGGATTCCTTGAGCCCAAGAGTCCCTGACTAGCCTGGGCAACATAGGGAGACCCTGTCTCTACAAAATTAAAAAAATCAGTAGCCAGGTGTGGCGGCACATGCCTGTGGTCCCAGCTACTTGGGATGTTGAGGTGGAAGGACTGCTTAGGCCCAGGAGGTCAAGGCTGCAGTGAGCTGTGATTGTGCCAATGTACTCCATCCAGCCTGCGTGACAGAGTGAGACCCTGTCTCTACAAACAAAGTGAGACCTTTAATAGGTGATTAGGCTACGAGGGATCTGCCTTCATGAATGAATTAATGCCATTACCAAGGGAGTGGGTTCCTTATAAAAGGAAGAGTTCGGACCCCTTTTGTGTTTGTTTCTCCCTGTCTTTCCCTTTCTCTCATCTTTGACCTTCTGCAATGTGATGCCTTCCACCATGCTATGATGCAGCAGGTACCTTGCCAGATGCCAGTATCTTGTTGATTGTGAACTTCTTGGCTTCTAGAACTCTAAGAAATAAATTCCTGTTCATTATAAATTTCTCAGTCTGTAGTATTCTGTTATGGCAGCACAAATGGACTAAGGGAGGTCTTTACATCCAGGCACATGATTTGTTTTTTCATTTATTCTAGTTTTATTTTACTACTTTCAGTAGATTTGTATAGCTTATTCATACAGGTTTTGGACTTTAGTTTATCCCTAGTTACCATATATACATTTGCCTATACGTATTATAAATGGAATCTTTTTTCCTTTATATTTTCTAAACTGGTTATTCCTAGCATTTAAAAAAAGCTACTTCTTTGTATATTTATTTTGCAGCCTAACCTAGAAAAAATTTTAGTGCAAGTGCAACTAACTGCCATATAAATAAATCTTAATAAAGTACCCACAGAATACCCAGCTTGGAGCAGTGAGCTCTCCAAGAAAAACTAGCTGCGAAATATACACCAAGACAACTAAACAGAGTGACTTTCTGTGTAATCTTTTTATTTATGTATCACCTAAAATAATTATAAAAATACATATCAGCCAGGTGTGGTGACTCACACCTGTAATCCCAGCACTCTGGGAGGCCAAGGCGGGCAGAACACCTGAGGTCAGGTGTTTGAGACCAGCCTGGCCAACATGGTGAAACCCTATCTCTACTAAAAATACAAAAATTAGCTGGGCATGGTGATGTGCACCTGTAGTCCCAGACACTTGGGAGGCTGAGGCAGGAGAATCACTTGAACCCAGGAGGTGGAGGTTGCAGTGAGCCGAGATTGCGCCACTGTACTCCAGCCTGGGTGACAGAGGAAGACTTGGTCTCAAGGAAAAAAAAAAAAAAAGTGAAAAAGCCTGGGCACAGTGGCTCATGCCAGTAATCCCAGTGTTTTGGGAGGCTGGGGTAGCAGGGTAGCAGGACAACTTGAGCCTGGGCGTTTGATACCAGTCTGAGCAATATAGCAAGACCCAGGCAAGGTGGGGTACACCTGTAGTCCTAGCTACTCAGGAGGCTAAGGTGGGAGGATTGCTTGAGCCCAGGAATTGGAGTCTGTGGTGAGCTATGACCAGATCATACCACTGTACTCCAGTCTTGGCAACAGGGCTAGACCCTATCTCTTCAAAAAAAAGAAAGAAAGCTTTTAGCAAATTAGAAATAACGCACTTCTTCATTGAGTACCTTTATGGCCTCTTGTGAGCTTTGGTTAGCAAGATTTTCCTGGGACCTAGTCATCCCTGGCAAGGCTGCATTTCTGGATATTTGAGGACCAGATACTGTAATGCAGCACCTCCGGTGGATATCCTGCACTGAGAGATTTTGAGCCTCAGCACCTAAGCTGGCCCTCCTGAATGATATCACTGCCTCACTTAAGGTGCTCCAGTCTCTACAACTCATATTTCAAAGGTCTCCCTCTGTATTCCCAGTCTTTTATGATCTTTTATAATCTGTAAACTTAATTATTTGAAACAGATATCGGGGTTCCACCAGGGAAAAAGAGATCAGGGTTCAAACATCTTTTATCTTCAAAAGGCAGACAGCTAGGCAAGAAATTGGCTGGCGTTCCATAAATATTTTTCTAAGAGTATCTTCTCTCTATTGTTTAAAGTTTGAGGTTATCCTTGTTTTTTCATTCTTCAGAGGATAACTCTTCTTTCTTTCAAGTTTTTTTTTCTTTCTTTCAAATCTCAGTATACACCAGAAGACTTCTTTCTAGTTTTAAGACACTGATAATTAGGTATCTGGGTATTCTGTCTTTAAGTACCAAATCTGGAAAGAAGTAACTCCGAAACCTCTCAGTCTTTAGGCAAAAGTCTATTTTTCTACAGTAACTTCTTTAATGTTTCCTTTTCTGGGGCTTCCTCTTATTTACACCCCTTCCCATTATTTAAAGGACAGTTGGGGGAACAACAACAAAAAACTATGTCTATTGGAATTGCCATAATCAATCTGTCTATTCCATCTATGTTTTAATCGGGATCTTTCCATTTAGCCTTAATTTTACTGACTACCTCATTATTTTGATTACTTTTTTATCAAAGGATGTTGTGATTTTAAAGTATGTTTCATTGCAGTGTTTTAGCTTTTTTTCACCTAATTCTAACCAGACGTATATATGTATGTATGTATGTATGTATATATTTGTTTGTTTGAGAAAGGGTCTCACTATGTTGCTTTGGCTGGACTTGAACTCCTGGGCTCCAGCAATCCTCCTGCTTCAGTCTCCAGAGTAGCTGGGCCTACAGATGTGTGGCACCATGCCTGACCAGTTCCTTTAATTTACTTATTTTTTTTCCCTGATCAGTTCCTTTTAATAGCCTTTGTGTTTTTTTATCCTTTCCAGCCCTGTTATTGAAAATTCCAATTTCTTCACAGTTTGGATTTTTTCTGTTTCTTCTGCTACCATTGTTTTCTCTGGGTTTGTGCACAGCTTTTCTCTTTGCTGCTGTTCCACAGTTCTAAAATCAAGCCTGAGGTGCTATCTTTAATTTGTTTACCATAATTGAAGTTTGTCTACTTGAATATTTTTAAAAATTTCAGATGTTTGTTATTTTGGTGAGTCTATTTTTACTCTGCCATATTCCTAGTAATTTTTTTTTTTTTTTTTTTGAGACGCAGTTTTGGTCTTGTTGCCCAGGCTGGAGTGCAATGGCGCGATCTCGGCTCTCTTCAACCTCCGCCTCCTGGGTTCAAGCGAATTCCTGCCTCAGCCTCCTGAGTAGCTGAGATTACAGGCATGTGCCACCACAGCCAGCTAATTTTGTATTTTTAGTAGAGACGGGGTTTCTCCTAGTAGAGGTCTGGTTTCTCCTCGAAGAGAGTTTGAGACTGGTCTTGAACTTCCGACCTCAGGCCTTGGCCTCCCAAAGTGCTGGGATTACAGGCGTGAGCCACCATGCCCGGCCATTTTCTCCATTTTTATGTAATGATGAAATCTATTTTCAATGTAAATCACTCTATCAGATCTTTATGAGACTTCACTTTGAGGGCAAAGAAGACTTTAACGTCTCATGCTCCCTTTTTTTTTTTTTTTAAACAATTAAAAAAAGTAAACAATTTTTTTTTTAATAATTAAATCCATACCTTTTCACAGGTATGGATTTAATTATTTTCTTTCTTCCTTCCCTTTCCTCCTTCCTTCTGTTTCCTCCTTGCCTCCTTCCTTCCTTCTTTCCTCCCTCCCTCCTTGCTCTGTCGCTTGGATTGGGTGCAGTAGTGCAATCATACCTCACTGCAGCTTCGACCTCCTGAGCTCAAGGGATCCTCCTGCCTCAGCTTCCCGAGTGGCTGGGACTATGGGCACATGTCACCATACCCAGCTATTTTTTGAAATTATTTTTTGTAGAGGCGGGGTTTAACCATGTTGCCCAGGTTGGTCTTGAACTCCTGGCCTAAAGTGATCCTCCCTGCCTTGGCCTCCCAAAGTGTTGGGATCATAGGCATGAGCCACCATGCCAGCCCCTTTCTTCTTTTGTTTTTGTGCCATAGATTCAGTAGAACTCAAATTCCCTTCTGACATCTGTATCCCAGGCATGAGTGTGCATGCAGTGTAATTTTTTTTTTTTTTTTTTGAGACAGAGTCTCGCTCTGTTGCCTAGGCTAGAGTGCAGTGGCACAATCTTGGCTCACTGCAGCCCCAGCCTCCCAGGTTCAAGCAAATTTTCCTGCCTTAGCCTCCTGAGTAGCTGGGACTACAGGCGCGTGCCACCATGCTCAGCTAATTTTTTGTATTTTTAGTAGAGATGGGGTTTCACTGTGTTAGCCAGGATGGTCTCGATCTCCTGACTTCGTGATCCATCCACCTTGGCCTTTTTTTTTTTTTTTTTAAAAGAGGCAGAGTCTTGCTCCATCACCCAGGCTGGAGTGCAGTAGCATGATCATAGCTAAGTGCAGCCTCAAACTCCTAGAGTCAAGGGATCCTCTTACCCCGGCGTTGGGATTACAGGCGTAAGCCACAACTCCCAGCCCTACACTTTTACAAAGAATCTGCTAATCAACATTTAACTATTGACTTCTACATGATTAATTGTTTTTTGATTAACTGATGGCAGCACTCTTAGGAATATGAGTTAGGGGGAAACAACACAGAGTAATGCAGACAGAAGGAGGATGAAATGGAAGACAAGTTATAAAGGAAGAAAATACTCTCAGGTTGAACTTTACATCTTAATTACACAAAGGCAGAATGAAAAGAAATACGAAGCAATGAGCGGTTCCCATCTCAACATGAAACAAACTCTAGGGGTAATACCATAACTACTTAATTTTAGAAAAAAGCTGATTTCGTTCCCAAGAAAACAACATTTTTTTTTCTGCTGTGAGGAAAATCAAAATGCAACAGGAGAGCAATGCCTCATTTTGGCACTCAAAACTATCCTCTGATTATCTGCAGATGTTTACTTTTAAATCTCTCTCAAGTCTGATGAATGGGCCTGTCTCTTTACTCAGAGCCAATTTTTAGTCTACATTAAAGACTCATTAGCTCCTGGTTCTCATATAGGTCAGCATAACAGATATCTGCAGAGCACAAAACAAATATGATTCTTAAAAATTTGGTGTTTCCATGAAAAGAATCCCACAATAGAGGATTCAATGAGTCATGTGAACTGAGGTTCTGAGATTCTCATATTATTTAAACAGCTCAGCTTCTTCTGTGATTGTACTGGACTCTTGGAAGGGGATGAGTGGGGACATAATTTAAAGAGTTTTCACTGCCGGCAGTAATTTACAGTAAACTAGAGAGTATTCACTCTTAAGAGGCTAGCTAGATATACGAGAAAAATACAAGCAAGCATAGGTAGAGATGATGTAAATTAGGGAAATTAAACAAAAATTTTCCAGATGTATAGGTAACTAATCACATATGTAAGCATCTTTATCTTCAGCAGCAGCAGCAGCTTAAAATTAAAAAAAAATTTTTTTTTTTTTTTGGTGTTTCAGGCTGGGTGTGGTGGCTCATGCCTATAATCCCAGCACTTTGGGAGGCCGAGGTGAGAGGATAGCTTAGGCCCAGGAGTTCAAGACCAGACTGGACAACATGGCAAGATCCCGTCTCTACAGAAAAATTTAAAAATTAGCCAAGTGTGATGGTATGCACCTGTGGTCCCAGCTACTCAGGAGGCTGAGGTGAGAAGGTTGCTTGAGCCCAGGAGGTCGATGCTGCAGTGAGCCGTGATCATGCCACTGCACTCCAGCCTGCGTGACAGAGAATGATCCTGTCTCAAAAAATAAAAAATAAAAAATAATTGGTGTGTCCAGTAGCTGAAATAAACAGCAGTTATCATTAATGTTAACCTACTTATTCACTGGAATTAATATAGAGATGGATCATGAAAAGAAACTCTTTTGTTGTTTGTTTTTTTGAGACATGGTCTTGCTCTGTGGCCCAGGCTGGAATGCAGAGGTGCAATCACAGATCACTGCCACCTCAACCTCCTGGGTTCAAGCAACCTTTCTGCCTTAGCCTCCCCAGGAGCTGCAACTATAGGCATGCACCATGAAGCCCAGCTAATTTTTTTATTTTTATAGAGATGGGGTCTTGCTATTTTGCCCAGGTTGGTCTGGAATTCCTGAGCTTAAGGGATTCTCCTGCCATGACCTCAGAAAGTCCTGGGATTACAAGCGTGAGCCACTGCACCAGGCACATATGAAATTTTTTGAAAAATATTTTGGGTAGTAGATATATATTATTTGAAAATGGCTGTATCTTGTCTAATCCTTCAAGAAAACCAACCTGATTGCAAAGAAGAAATTAAAATGATTATTTGCAGGTGATGGTAAAATAAAGAATCTTACTAAAAGAACAAAAAGAATACTAATAAATACATGCAATCTGTATTAAGAAAATATAAAAGACACAAAAAAAGATGTGAGTAACTAAAATATCCTCTTCTTGGTTATAAAGATTCTAAATATTATAAAGATGTCAATTTTCCTTAAATACATCAATTTAATGCAGATACAATTTTAAAAAACTGACAGGGTTTGTCTTTTCTGAGAGGATAAGAGTGGTTGGAGAAGCTAATTCTAGTTTAAAAGTAAAAATGAAAATGAAAGCATAGCCAGAAATATTCTAAAAAAGAAAAACCTGTGCTGCTGACACTTGAATTGACGGATGAACAGGACAGAATAGAGATAGGATAGTTGCTGTTTACCAAATATTTTCAGCTTTCCATCTTCCTTCTGCACACATGTATGACTGTACTTCCTGGCTGTCTTGTTGTGGGTAGGGTCATGTGACTAAAACTTGTCAGCAAGCTGTGAAGGGAACTGATGTATGTCTCTTTCAGGCTGAACACCTTATTGATGGTATGAGATTCTCCAGGCCCTTCTTTCCCTTAATCAGGACAGCTGGTAATGTTCAAGATGGTGGCAACTCCATTAGTTTCTGAGTGAGAAGACATGGAGTAGAGCTCTCAGCCAACTCTTGATGAACACGTACCAAAAGGAAGGAAAATTCTTGTTGTAAGCCATTAAGATTTTGAGGTTGTTTGTTACCACAACATAACCTAGCTTATGCTGGTGGATACAAGAAAGTTAAAGAATAGCCCAAATTAATATAGGAATCATAAAGCTGACATTTCCCATTAGTGAGAGAGAGAGATGGATTATTCACAAATGATATTGGGACAATTAGGTAGCCAGTTGAGAAAAGGAATTAAGATAGCCTTATTCTTTGTATTAAAATATATCTGAGCTGTACCAAAGGTTTAAATATAAAAAATGAAATTATGAAAATATTAAAAGATATCAAAGAATTTAAAAAATAATCTCAAAATGCGGAAGGCCTTTCTAAGTAAAACCCAGAAGCACCCCCTAAAAAAATCCACAGAAACTTTCTGCTTAGAAGAAAAAAGTACTCTCACACATTATTAGTGGCACTGTGAGTAGAATTATTGGCTTCCACAAAAGCAACTCAGCAAAATTATACATGCACTTACCTATTGACCCAGCAATTCCACATTTAGGAATTTATCTTTCAGATGTAGTTGCATGCATACGCAAAGACACGTTTGTACCAGGCTCTTCACACAGCCTTGTTTATAAAAGCAAAAGGTTGGCAGCAACCTAAGTATGTAATTGGTTACGTCATGGAATATCACTATAATCTAATATTTTGCAGTTGTTAAAGAATGATACCAGGACAGCCATGGTGGCTCACGCCTGTAATCCCAGCACTTTGGGAGGCCATGGTGGGAGGACTGCTTGAGGCCAGGAGTTAGAGACCAGCCTGGGTCAACACAATTAAAAATATATATATTATTATTTTTAATTAGCTGGGCATGGTGGCACATGCTTGTAGTCCTAGCTACTCAGAAGGCTGAGGTTAGAGGATCATCTGTGACCTAAGGTTCGAGACTACAGCAAGCTATGATCAAATCACTGCATTCCAGCCAAGATGACAGAGCAAGATCCTGTCTCTAAAAATTAAAAAAAAAAAAAAAAGTAGATTTGGCACAGTTCCATAACATTGCTAAATAAAAAACAAAACAAAATAACATACAGACCGTGCATGTGGCATACTACCACTGATATAAAAAGAAAAGAGAAGCTAGCTTTGTATATGTCTAAAAAGGTCTCTAGAAAAATATATAAAAACTGGTATCAGTGATTGAGGCTCTGACAGGGCTAGAAGGACAATGACTTCACTGAATACCTGTTTATAATATCTTTAGTATTTTGTTGCTAGTATATGTTAATGTTACTTATTGAAGAGAATAAAAAATTTAATTGTTAATGGAATTGGAAGAAGCTACTTTTATTTTTATTTATTTTTTAAGCAGCTTTTTTTTTTTTTTTTTTTTTGACGGAGTTTTGCTCTGTTGCCCAAGCTGGGATGTAGTGGTGCCATCTTGGCTCACTGCAACCTTCGCCTACCAGATTCAAGTCATTCTCCTGCCTCAGTCTCCCGAGTAGCTGGGACTACAGGCATGTGCCACCACGCCCGGCTAATTTTTTGTACTTTTAGTAGAGATGGGGTTTCACCGTGTTAGCCAGGATGATCTTGATCTCCTGACCTTGTGATCCGCCCGCCTCGGCCTCCCAAAGTACTGGGATTACAGGCATGAGCCACTGCTTCAGGCCTTAAGAAGCTATTTTTAAAGAAAATTGTCCCAGTTGTTTGTAAACATTCATAGAAATTTTAAAATCTTGATTCTTATTTAAAAGACTTAGTGGAAAATCCTGGCTTTTTCTGGATAAATGTAATGAGGAAAAATTATCACAAGGATAATTAGATACTTCACAAATATCCTATAGCTATCTGTTTTAAATCAGCATTTCCTTAGATAAGGTAATCACTTAATGATCATTTTAATTATTCCTTTATAATTATATATAAATTGTTTCTTCTCAGTTGTCTAATATCTCTAGAACGACAGTAAAAGTAACATGAACAATGCACATTCTTGTCTTAATCTAATGAGATTGCTGTTTCATGAATAGAATATGTGTGGCTACACACACACACACACACACACACACACACACACAATTTCCATCTATACCTGCTAACACACTACTTTTTACTGAGTTGGAAAATGTACTCCTTGAGCCCAGAATTTCATTGATTGTAATCCTGTAATACTACATTGTTTACATCCAGTGTAGCAATACAATACTCCTTGAGGGTAACAGAGATCTTACTCATTACTTTACCCACTCAATAACAGTTAGCTTTTTAAAGTATTTCTCTTTATTCAAAGGTAAGCACTAATGATGAGCAGCTCTGACTTCACTAGGAAATCTTCCATTTCTTTGATCTCTTTTGGTTTTGGCATTAGACTGAAATTTTTGGAGAAAATCCTGATTGAGTTATGTGAGGCTGCTTTAGTAAAGCAGCTAAATCAACATACAGGAAGCAGAATAATTAGAATCTGGTTGAAACCACACTGCAGCACTTTACCAGGCAGAATCAGAGCATGAAGCCACATGAACTACGGACTTAGAATAAACTTTAGATCCCTCGGATGTAAAATAGGAAACATAAAATTTCATCACAGGTACCCGGTAGCACTTCAGTATTTTGTCTTTTTTGTTGTTGTTGTTGTTCTTTTGTACACTTCAGTATTTTGAATAAGCTCCTTGTTTTCAATTAGTTATAGAATAATTTACTTTTGCAAACAAACTACAATGTTGTAAGTCTCATACAATTGTTAGACTGGATATTGTATCTCTCTAGGGTCTCCCTTGAAAATAGCTCCATGGATTCCATTAATGACTTTGGCTTTAAATTTCATGGAAACTGACAGATTTGGGATTTTAATATTTGAAATTATCTTCCTAGTGTCATAATTGCCAAAGCAAAAAGGCTAGACATTGGCTTAAATAAGTCAAAATAATAATGCAAGTAAATCTTTGTATTAAATAGACTACAGTGTTCAGCTTACTACTTTGTTTCTCTGCCATCCTGGTTTACGTTCAAATGGACTGTTAATAATAAAAATGTTATAAGCACAACTGTAAATATATCATCTGTGGATTTTGATTACATCCAATGTAGCAATACAATTAATCTAGGAAAAATTAAAAGAGCTAGCCTGATATATATATAATCCCTGAAACTGAAGAACCTTTTTTTTCCAAGTGATTAATTCAGATATTAATCAAAATGAACATTTTACATTGTGCTTTAGAGTTTGTGACTAGGATGTATATATATTATTTAATCCTTATAATCACTATGGGATACATACTATGCTCCCTAGTATTCAGATGAAAAACTGAGACTCAGAAAAGTCAAGCTGGCTGCCCAAACTGAAACCACTAGTGAGTGGTAGAAGAAACAAACTCACATCTTTTTTTTTTTTTTGAGGCGGAGTCTCACTCTACTACCCAGGCTGGAGTGCAGTAGCCTGATCTCGGTTCACTGCAACTTCCACCTCCCACATTCAAGTGATTCTCCTGCCTCGCCTCCCAAGTAGCTGGATTACAGGAGCCCGTCACCACACCCAGCTAATTTTTGTATTTTTAGTAGAGACGGAGTTTCACCATGTTGGCCAGGCTGGTCTCAAACTCCTGACCTCAAGTGATCCGCCCAACTCAGTCTCCCAAAGTGCTAGAATTACAGGCGCGAACCACCACGCCTGGCCACATATCTGAATTCGAATCTCTTACTCTTCCCATGAGAACCTGCTGCCTTCCATGGACCTTGATAAGCCTGGACTGCAATAGTAGGGTTAGAATGGATACACAAGTAAAAACAATTTCCTTGGTTGGTTCCTGTGGGCAGTTAGTATGCTGATGCATCTTGGATCATCTTCATTGCCTTAGAGGGCCTCCAGAAAGACCAACACCATAATTCCTAAATAAATGGCAACAAAGTATATATTTTTAAACTTTTTATTTTGAAATAATTTTCGATTTATAGGAAAGTTGCAAGAGTTCCCAAATACCCTTCGCCTAGCTTTCCCAAATGTTAAAATCTTACATAAGGATAGTAGAAAGACAGGAAATCAACAGATATAATCCTATTAACTAAAATACAGACTTTATGCAATTTTCCCCAGTTTTCCCATTAATATTCTTTTTCTGTTCTAGGATCCCACATTGCATTTAGTTCTATCTTTTTTTTTGAGACGGAGTCTCACTTTGTTCCCCAGGTTGGAGTGCAGTGGCGTGATCTCTGCTCACTGCAAGCTCTGCCTCCTGGGTTCATGCCATTCTCCTGCCTCAGCCTCCCAAGTAGCTGGGACTACAGGCGTCTGCCACCACGCCCGGCTAATTTTTTTGTATTTTTAGAGACGGGCTTTCACCATGTTAGCCGGGATGGTCCCATTCTGACCTCGTGATCTGCCCGCCTCGACCTCCCAAAGTGCTGGGATTACAGGCATGAGCCACTGCGCCCAACTGTTGCATTTAGTTATACCTCTTTAGTCTCCTCCAATCTGTGACAAAGAACTGTGTCTTTTAAATTAATATTAATCAATGTTCATTTCATTCTGAAAATGTCATGACACTTCTCGAAACAGCACTGAATATTAAAAACCTGCTTTGGGAATTGCTAGGTCTATGTGATAATCAAGAAAAATCAAGAAAACATCCTGAAATAAAGAGCCAGAGTGGCCCTAAAGATAGAAAAAAGAAAGTCACTCTTTAAACGCAGGAATTGGCTGTGACAATCTGAATGTATCAGTTGTATCTGAGACACCTGTTCATCAACAGTCAGTTATAACTCCCTGGAAAAGCACAGGGTTACAACATCTACCTCTGGAGTATAACAGATATAAATCAATACAACTCTGTTTAATGGAGCAGTCATTAAAGAGTTATTTAGTTTGTTTTAAATTAAAGGAGTTGAGTTTGTTCAGTCTACAGACAGGGTAAATTAATAACTAAATTCAAGTATACAAAGGTGATTAGAAGGCACTAAATTTTCTCTACATAGTGACCTCCTTTTCTAATTGGTAGCATAAAAGTTGCTGAGCTGTCAGTGATCCTAATTCAAACCCAAACCCCTGTGAAAGGTGAAGAGTCTTTGGACCCTATTGAAGCTACTCTGGGAGAAGTGTCAACAGGGTTCTCTATAAACCTTGATAGTTCACTTCTTATTCTTGAGGATTCCAGATTGAGCACATTAATTCCAGGACTTTAATGGTGAATTCTTAGTTACCCGAAAAGGTACCAGAATTCCCACAGGAGTTTAGAATCCCTGAAGACAAAAGACTAGAAAGCATAAACTGTATGCACTAAAAGTGAAATAAAGAAGTTTAGTAAATCACAAGCACTTCTAGAGTGGGAAAACAGCAACAAGCTAACAAATGAAAAATGGAAGATTCTTTCATTGTAGAGCCTTAAAAGTGAGAGAAGATAATGTCACTGATAGTTTAGCAATTCATAGCCAGGAACTCAGAGCAAATTAGAGAAAGCTGCATGGCAGTAAGTGGGTTCCGTGAAAGATGGCATAGCAGAGGCATTAACCTTGCAGAGTTGAGTTTAGCCACACCCCACCACTACGACTGTAGGCAAGTCTCAATGTCCCATCTATAAAATAGGGAGAGTTACCCACATCCACCTCTGGGGTGTGCCTGGCATATAGTGAGTCCTCATCATTACCATCAGGTCTCTTTTTGTTCTCTGGTGTGAGGCTGGCATTGGGGTTAAGAATCATTTGGGCCTGAGCACATCTCCTGGGCCACTCTGGGTTAGATCTACATCTTTGAGCCTGAACCACAAGGGGACTCCTTTCTGAAGTGACAGGGACAGGGTACAGAATACTGAGAAACAGACATCAGTTTAGCTACCTTTCTTCAACAATAATTTCCAGATAGCCAACCTGTTTAAATTAAAAGTCTATCTGTTTTTAGATCTAAATTCTGTAGAAGGAAAATTCTATAGCCACAAAACAGCATCTAAGATGTTCATGACCAATTCAGCATTCTTCAAATGGTTATGAATCCAGCAAAGTGTGCAGGCTGCCTGGTAGGTTGACACTGGTGATAATTACCTTGCATTTCTAGATATTATACTCCTAAGCACTGCTTGAAAGTCTCCCCTTTGTCTACTAGGATCACCTCGTTCTTTTAAGAAAGATAGTGAAGACTTCATCTTTAAAATGATTTTAGGCAGGCAATGGAACAACTGAGACAACGGGGCAGATCAAATGCTATTCCAATATTTAGGGGGTGAATTTGGTTCTGCTGATTTTATTTTTTTCAAAAATGCTGAAAATCACAATCATTTCAGAACAGCGAATAATCCTCTAAATGAGTCTTAAAGAATCAAGACTTGCAATTTCATTAGCCCTGAAAGCTCTCTTTCCTTTATAAAAATGTTTTACAAGACTACTACTAATCTTCATCACACAAAGTGCTATTATTCTGGTTTTATAGATGGATATATTAAAGACTATCTAAGTTTGTAATTTTTCTCTTCAGGAATGAATGATGAGCGCCTCAGATCATATGAAGCTGTACAAGATATATGCTCCCAGTAAGGTCACAGTATGTCAAGGGTTGGGTCTATTCTCTGCTTCATCATTTTCCCCAGGGGCTCATAGACTCACTGGAAAAATTTACACTTAACCAAACTCACAAGAGGTTGGCTTATAAACCATAATATCAACTCCAAAATTCAAACCAGAAAATATATTTAGCAGGTTTCTTTTCGAAGATTCTCTGCACTAACACAACTACAGAAAAGAGAAAGACATTAAAAAAAATATATATATATATATTTTGTAGAGATCAGGTCTTGTATATTAGTATATTCTCTGAATGGACATTTCCATTGAGAGAATTCATATCAGCTATGAGAAACAGAAGCCTCCTTCTCTAGAGGAAGAGACATAATGGTAGCTGCTCTTTGGTTTTTCCCTTTGTTTATCATTAACGAGTTTGTAGCAGAGACTGATGGTTTTCTGTCCTACCCCACCCTCAATATCTGTTCTCCCTTTCTTCCACTTAATTATAATTTTTGGCTGAGCACGTGACTACACTTTCTAGCCTTCCTTGCAGCTGTACATGGCCATATGTCTCAGTTCTGGCCAATGTAACTGATGCACATGAAGTTTTCTGGGAATCATGCTTAACAGAACACTGACGGGTGCCTTCTATCTTCTGCTTCATCCCTTTCTTCATCCTGTACCTGCAATGGGTGCTACCATCTTGCTCAATAAAAATGAGGTTTACACCCAAGAAGAGGGTAGAGTGGTAAGAGAGAACTAGGAGTAAGTGGTAAAATGTCCCTGATGCCATGAAGCTCCATTCCAGATCTGTACCAACTTTTACATGAATAAGAAATACATTTTAATCTTATTTTAAGCCACTTGTTTCAGGTTTTCTGTCACTCACAGCTGAACCCTTCTAATATACTGATGTTCTAGGTAGGTCAGTACTGTTTTATTTTGTATTCACAGACCATTTAGAATAACAGATCATGGATTCTAATTCTAGTTCAGAAAAATACAGGATTTTTTTTTCTTTTTTTTTTTTGAGGCAGGGTCTCATTCTGTTGCCCAGGTTGGAGTGTAATGGTGTGATCATGGCTTACTGTAGCCTCAAACTCCCACGCCCAAACAATCCTCCTCAGCCTCCAGAGTAGCTTGAACCACAGACATGTGCCACCATGCCCAGCCAATTAATTTTTTTTCCCACAGATGGGGTCTCCCTATGTTTCCCAGGCTGCTCTCAAACCTCTGGGCTGAAGTGATCTTCCTGCTTTGGCATCCCAAAGTGTTGGGGTTACAGATGTAAGCCACTGCACATGGACAGAAAAATACGCTTTTGCTAAGGCTACAGATACTTATGACACTACATGAAGCAACTAATTAGAATATAGGAAATCTAACATTACAATGTAATCTTTTTGATATGATGTAAGAAGTAATGGGGACCATCAGCAATACATTTGCCAATTATTTTCACAGAACTATATTCAGCACTAATTAAGTATCGCAGTCCAAATGCTCCACTTCTCAGAGGAAGAAATTGAGGCACAGAGAGGCTGGGTTTTCAAAGTTAAAAGGCTGGCTTTTATTTATTAAACCACATGCAAAAATCTGAGGGGGAATATGCTCTAAGGGTTGCACTTCTATGTATCCTGTCTCCAACATCTCATTTATACTAATCTGCAATAATTGGGTATCCCGAAATAAAATACTTAACATTCAGCCCATCAGGCTCACATAAGAATAAAAAATGTGGCCAGGCATGGTGGCTCACACTTGTAATCCCAGCACTTTGGGAGGCCGAGGCGGGCAGATTACAAGGTCAGGAGTTCGAGACCAGACTGACCAACATAGTGAAACCCCCGACTCCACTAAAAATACAAAAATTAGGCCAGGTGTCGTGGCTCACGCCTGTAATCCCAGCACTTTGGGAAGCCGAGGTGGGTGGATCACCTGAGATCAGGAGTTCGAGACCAGCCTAACCAGTATGGTGAAACCCCGTCTCTACTGAAAATACAAAAATTAGCCAGGCATGGTGGGACATGCCTATAGTCCCAGCTACTCGGGAGCCTGAGGCTGGAGAAT
>NW_012098210.1:2929637-2938799 GCF_000951045.1 Mandrillus leucophaeus
GTGGTGGCGCATGCCTGTAATCCCACCTACTAGGGAGGCTGAGGCAGGAGAATCACTTGAACCCAGGAGGCAGAGGTTGCAGTGAGCCAAGATCGTGCCATTGTACTCCAGCCTGGGCAACAAGAGGCGAAACTCTGTTTCAAAAAAAAAAAAGTCACTTCATCTCTTCTTTCTTTGGGATAAGTCAGTATACCTCTAAGAACCTTAAGATAACAAAGAACATGGATGAACCTTGAAAACATCATATTAAGAAAAAAGAAACAAAACATCATATTAAGTGAAAAAAGCCAGTCATAAAGGATATATTTTTAAAATTCCATTTATATAAGAGGCACAGAATAGGCAAATCCATAGAAAGTAGATTGGTAGTTGCTTAGAGTGAGGGAAGGGGGAGGAGTGGGGAGAATGAGGGGACTGAGGAGCAAAGGCCATTCTTCTTGGAATAATGATAATGAAAATGTTCTAAAATTGATTGTGGTGATAGATAGACAACTCTGAATATTCTAAAAGCCACTGAATTGTACACTTTGAGCGAACTATATGGGATATAAATTATGTCTCAATAAAGCTGTTTAAAAAAGGCAAAAGAGAATTGCCTAAAACAATCATCAAAAATGATATTTTAATGGCCAGGCACGGTGGCTAAAGCCTGTAATCCCGGCACTTTGGGAGGCCGAGGTGGGTGGATCACCTGAGGTCAGGAGTTCGAAACCAGCCTGGCCAACATGGTGAAACTCCGTCTCTACTAAAAATACAAAAAATTAGCCGGGTGTGGTGGCACAAGCCTGTAATCCCAGCTACTTGGCAGGCTGAGGCAGGAGAATTGCTTAAACCTGGGAGGCAGAAGCTGCAGTGAGCTGAGATGGCACCATTGCACTCCAGCCTGGGCAACAAGAGGGAAACTCTGTCTCAAAAAAAAAAAAAGGATATTAATGCATATACAATCTCCTTAAAAGTTAAGAAGTATGTAGCGCAGTTAAGTAGTTACCATTTTTACATCATCTGACATCCAACAAAATGGAACTTCTGACCAGCCACAGTTCAACAGCCAGGCTAAGCTGGCAGCATAACTGATCTCATATTTATAAAAAGAGGAGAACTGAGATGTAGCAAAAATTGTTTGTTGTTATACCTTGCTTAGTAACAATAATCATTAGGAGAGCATTTCATTAAAGGAGACAAACTACACTCATAATAACTAGAATATTCAATGATAATTACCCCCATTGGAGGCTAAATAGTGATTCACGAAGGCAAAATACATAACAAATAATAGGGTCAAAAATCCCACAAGCTTTTCTGTATATCACCCTGCTTCTTTTTTACCTTTATGGAAATTTACTTGGAACTTACCGTGCAAAAATATACATGGCCAGGCACAGTGGCTCATGCCTGCAATCACAGCACTTTGGGGGGCCGAGGCAGGCGGGTTACCTGAGCTCAGGTGTTCGAGACCAGCCTGGGCAACACAATGAAACCCCGTCTCCACTAAAATACAAAAAATTAGCCAGGCATGGTGGCGTGCGCCTGTAGTCCCAGCTATTTGGGAGACTTGAGGCAGGATAATTGCTTGAACCCGGGAGGCAGAGGTTGCAGTGAGCTGAGATCAAGCCACCGCTCTCCAGCCCAGGTGATAGAGCGAGACTCCTTCTCAAAAAAAAAACCTCATGAAGAGCCAGTTTTTTTCAAATTACAGGAACTTTTAAGTCAGATCATATGTAAAATGTCTGAAAAAATAATAAAATGATGTCAGATCTAATAAACTCAGAAGTGAACTAAAACAATAAAATGTAGTGGGGTTATTCATCAAGTGTTTCTCACCACAAATGTAGATTTCTGTAAATTCACGCTGAACACGAGGCACATAAAAGATACTCAATAAATAGTTATTGACATGAATAAAGGTAAGATTGTAAATCCAAAACGCATATTAGATGAAATGATTGAAATATTACTCAAAAGACAAAAATCACCCTTATTTCTGGTACAGGAAAGAAAGGAGAATGTGTAAGATTTGTAGTCACCAAAGAGCAAAGTTTCAGGCCAGCATGGTGGG
Organism: Mandrillus leucophaeus; assembly: GCF_000951045.1. NCBI lineage: Eukaryota > Metazoa > Chordata > Mammalia > Primates > Cercopithecidae > Mandrillus > Mandrillus leucophaeus. Next base: position 2,931,694 of record NW_012098210.1, read on the forward strand.
TCATGCCCGTAAGCCCAGCACTTTGGGAGGCCAAGGTGGGAGGATCACTTGAACCTAGGAGTTCAAGACCAGCCTGGGCAAGAGAGTAAGACCTCGTCTCTATAAGAATTAAAAAAAAAAAAAAAACAGCTGGGCATGGTGGCATGCGCCTGTAGTCCCAGCTACTCAGAAGGCTGAGGTGGAGAGATTGCTTGAGCATGGAAGTTGAGGTTGTGGTAAGCTAAGATTGCACCACTGCACTCTAGCTTGGGTGACAGTGAGACCCTTTCTCTTAAAAACAAAAAAAGAAGAGGGCCGGGCACGGCGGCTCACACCTGTAATCCCACCACTTTGGGAGGCCGAGGCAGGCAGATCATGAGGTCAGGAGATCGAGACCATCCTGGCTAACACAATGAAACCTCGTGTCTACTAAAAATACAAAAATTAGCCAGGCGTAGTGGCAGGCGCCTGTAGCCCCAGCTACTCGAGAGGCAGGAGAATGAACCTGGAGGCGGAGCTAGCAGTGAGCCGAGATTGCGCCACTGCACTCCAGCATGGGCGACAGAGAGAGACTCCGTCTCAAAAAAAAAAAAAAAAAAAAAAAGGACAAGCTGTGCTCTACCACTTTCTAGTTCCCACATCTCCACATACTTAACACACAAGAAAACAGGACAAAGGCTGATGGTGGGGCCCAAGTGCAGTGAGGTTCTGGTTGTATTAAATGAGGGCCAGGAAGCAACAGAGTTGAAACAAAATTTCCTAGAAGAGATCTTTGAAGAGAGGAAGTTTGTCTTTTTCATCAGAATGGTGAAATCAATCCTACTGCTCAGCACCTAGCACAAAGATGTGCACATAGTAGGTATTCTACAAGCATCTGTTTAATTCAACAGGTAAAAAAATGTAATTTTCAGCACTAAAACAATTTTAGAGCCTTGAAGAATAATCAACATTCGTGCTTAGCTCAACTGATTAAAAATTATACTGGTATTGTCTACGGTCTTTTTACGCATCCCTTTATAATGGCATTCTTTTTTTTTTCTTTTTTTTGGAGACGGAGTTTTGCTTTTATTGCCCAGGCTAGAGTGCAATGGTGTGATCTCAGCTCACTGCAACCTCTGCCTCCCGGGTTCAAGCAATTCTCTTGCCTCAGCCTCCCAAGTAGCTGGGATTACAGGCACCCACCAACACGCCTGGCTAATTTTTTGTATTTTTAGTAGAGACAGAGTTTCACCATGTTGGCCAGGCTGGTCTTGAACTACTGACCTCAGGTGCTCTACCCATCTCAGCCTCCCAAAGTGCAGGGATTACAGACATGAACCACTGGGCCTGGCCTATAATGGCGTTATTTACCTTTCAGAGAAGACCCGCAGTGATATCATTTTTAAGTAAACAACATAATCAGTAAACATAGCAAGGGTTCCCTTATAGAGAAATCACAGTAGCACATACTTTTTTTTTTTTTTTTTTGAGACAGAGTTTTGTTCTTGTTGCCCAGGCTGGAGTGCAATGGCGCGATCTCGGCTCACCACAACCTCCATCTCCCAGGTTCAAGCTATTCTCCTGTCTCAGCCTCCTGAGTAGCCGGGATTACAGGGCACCACAAAGCCGGGCTAATTTTGTATTTTTAGTAGAGACGGGGTTTCTCCATGTTGGTCAGGCTGGTCTTGAACTCCTGACCTCAGGTGATCTGCCCATCTTGGCCTCTCAAAGTGCTGGGATTACAGGTGTGAGCCACCAAGCCCGACTGGTAGCACATACTTTTAATGGCCTTCTCAAATAATATGATTAGAGGTTGTCTAGAGATGGTTACTAGGCCAAGAATACCAACTTGTTTACTTTTCATCTGACACTAAGATAACTTTCCCCAGGATATATGAGTTCAGGAGATGAATAAAAACAAACTGACTTAAGGTAAAATGCAGCGGGATTTTAATAATAAGGCTTTACTCAGCATTTCATACTCAGTAATTTAACGGCATAGGAATGTGAAGGCATGAAGTTAAACAAAAGGTATTATCAGAAATGGTGATCAAGGGACAATCCCCCATAAAGTACAACTGAAATAAAGACTGATATTCAATGAAGAATTCTCTCTGCCTTTAAAAATACTTAGGCATTAATTATACAATATACAACTTTCATTTATTTAGTCTACATGCAATTTCACAATAACATTGAAAATATTTTAGAGATATACACACGTGAAAAACCCAGTAATTGCTGGAGAGAAATAATTATATTAGAAAACACAAACAAGGCAAAGCATGTCCTGCGGTTTTCATTTCTGCCTGTTCAGATGATATGTGCACCACAGATCTGACTGGTCAAGCTCCTTCTGCTCAAAAGATTTAAAGCCAAATTAAAATGCGTGAAAGAAACAAAGAGAAACTAAAGGATCTGATTGTATTCAAATTAGCCGCCCTCAATAGTATAAGTCCTAGGGTAATTAAGAATTTGGAATCACTAAGTGATATCTCTGACAAATTATAAAAAATGGGCAAATAAGGTTCTTGACTATTATAAAAAAACAAATTCTCCTAATTTCAGTCAAGTGGAGGGGGGTTAGCAGAGACAGGATAAGGAGGGGAACAGTATTCTTTGTAAACTAAATAGCTCTAGATCAAAGGTTTAGCTCTCTAAAAATATTATTTTAAGCAAACAGGTCTAGAAAAGATCATTACTATTTTCCTTTGCATCTTATTAACGAAATAAAGTTAAAAATAATGTATGTTTGCAGTGTCTCTTTATCATTTGTCTTTGATTCCAGATGCAGAACCTATCTCTAGGAACTTAGTAGCATTTATCCTGCCAGAGACACTAGTTTATGAAGAATTAATGGATTAAACATTCGGTTGCATTTATGGAATGGGGGGTAGGCCCAGGCAATCCTGGTAATCCCCTGACTTTTTATGCTAATCTAGTACTCTTTCCTCTCCGCTGCTTGACTCTAGTCTATAAAAGCCTTCCATATATCCCTACTGTTAATTTTCAGAGGTACTGGAGTACATATCTCAGTTATAACAGAAGAGCAATCTTTTCCATTTTGCTACAGTACTCAGAATTTCATTGTAACCCTCATTAAAACAAAATATAAATCCTCAATTCAATTAACTCAATTCCTTTTACTCTGATTAAAATAATTATCTTTTATGAAATATACAATAGTATGATATTACTCATCAGTCTCTCATACAAACTGTATTTCAGAGTAACCCCAAACAGTCCTAGTTGATATGTGCAAGAGATAACAGAATAAGAAAATCAACATTTTGCCACCACAGAAGAAATAACTTACATTGACATAACCATCAGTGGAGTCTTTTAGCAACACTAGAAATGGAGTAGCCAGACACCATGGACCTTTGGATGTGATGCAATATTACGCACCTAGTAACTTATTCTTGCCAAAAACCTTAAATTTGATTTTAATCAAGTCTCTAGAACTAATTTCCATTTATGGGAAACACACAGAACAGAGCAACAAACTGACACCATGATGAAGCAGACAAATCCCAAATGTGAGAAATTCCACAGAACAACTGACCCAGTTCCTACAATGAGTCTATTACACAAAACAAAACAAAATGGGGAGGAGGAATTGCCACAGACGTAAGAGACAAAATGACCAAATGTGATCTGTGGATTCTGAATCCCAGGATGAACAAACCGTCTCTATAAAAGATATTCTTGAGACAATCTGGCAAGCTGAACAAAGTCTAGCTATTAGATGAAACCAAGTAGTAACTTGATTTTATTAGGTGTGAGAATGGCATTCTGGTTCTCTAAGACAATGTCCTTATTTTTTAGAGGTCCATATAGAAGTACGCCAGGGTGGCCGGGCGCAGTGGCTCACGCCTGTAATCCCAGCACTTTGGGAGGCCAAGGCGGGCGGATCACGAGGTCAGGAGATCGAGACCATCCTGGCTAACATGGTGAAACTCTGTCTCTACAAAAAATACAAAAAAATTAGCCAGGTGTGGTGGCGAGCGCCTGTAGGCCCAGCTACTCGGGAGGCTGAAGCAGGTGAATGGTGTGAACTCGGGAGGCAGGGCTTACAGTGAGCTGAGATCACAGCAGCCTGGGCAACAGAGCAAGACTCCGTCTCAAAAAAAAAGAAAAAGCGAAACAAAAAACAAAACCTCAGCAAAGAAAGGTAAAAGATAAAAGGATAAATGAAACAAATGTGGCAAAATCTTGTTAATTGTTGAATCCCACTGACAGGCATAGGGGAGTATGTTGTAGTATCTACTTTTGGATGTGTTTACAATTTTTCCATAATAAAAAAATTTAAAAGAAGAACCTCACTAGCAGAAAAGTCTGAAAAAAAAGTATAGGTAAGCCTATTAAATAATATTAATCTCAGGTAGAAAACAAAAGGACCAATGAAAAAAAGTCATGGCAGTTGATTATTTAGAATCAGAATAAGTTATACGGAAAATATTATTTTTTCCTCAAATATGACAACTATATAATATAAATACTGTTCCCTGAAGTAGGTTATTTCACTGGAAATCAACAGTAGATAAAAAAGGTTTTATATAATACATTAAAAAAAAAAACTTTAGGAATGTAGTTGTCCATTTACTCCCCTTAGAACTGGGTCATGCTTTTATATAATTCTGGAGTTCTAAATGGATGGTGGTAATGAACTGAAAGAGAGAAAATGAAGACACAGAAAACAGAAGTCACAGCTGCATTCTGAACTGAATGCTGTGAATTTTTCTTTTTCTTTACTTTTTTTTTTTTCTTTTTGAGACAGAGTCTTACTCTGTCACCCAAGCTGGGGTGCAGTGGCATGATCTCAGCTCACTGCAACCTCTGCCGCTCAGGTTTAAGTGATTCTCCTGCCTCAGCCTCCCGAGTAACTGGGATTACAGGTGCCTGCTGCTGCGCCCGGCTAATTTTTGTAGAGACGGGTTTTCACCATCTTGGACAGGCTGGTCTTGAACTCCTGACCTCATGATCTACCCACCTCGGCCTCCCAAAGTGCTGGGATTACAGGCATGAGCCACCACGTCCGGCCCAGAATTTTTCTTTTTGTGTAATCATTTTCTAAGAATCCAGGGCCTCCTTCACATCCCTTCTGAAATAGTATTTTAACTTTTAATATACAAAATTTACAATATATTCCACAGACAGCGCTAAGTTTCTTTGGAGGTCAATTTTCAAATTATCTTCCAAGCAATTCAAAGTAAACAGAAGAGAAAATCAATAGTTTTCCAGAAACATCTTCAAAGCATAAAACATTTCATTTTTAATTAGAGCAGTAGTTCTTAACCTTTTCTTAGGGTTATGGAATCTTCTGAAAAATCTATTTTGAAACAAAATCTACATATTTATTTCAAAGGGTTTTATCATTGTTTTGAGGGCCCCTGTTAGAAACTTTTTTTTTTCTGAGACAGAGTCTCGCTCTGTTGCCCAGACTGGAGTGCAATGGCACGATCTCGGCTCACTGCAACCTCTGCCTCCTGAGTTCAAGAGATTCTCCTGACTCAGCCTCCCAAATAGCTGGGATTACAGGGATGTGCCACCACACCTGGCTAATTTTTGTAATTTTTAGTAGAGTCAGGGTTTCGCCATGTTGGACAGGCTGGTCTCAAACTCCTGATCGAGGTGATCTGCCCACCTCGGCCTTCCAAAGTGTTGGGATTCCAGGCGTGAGCCATCAAGCCTGGCCAGAAACTCTTACAATATAGCATTCTTACGGATAAGCAACTCTAAACCAAGTACAAATTCACCAGCTCAACGCTAAAGGCCTCCCATGAATTGGCCCGAACTTTTCATCCTCATTCCCCACTATTTCTCTAAATACCAGACTTCAGTCAAATGCATTAGTTATGGTTCCCTGAAGATGACTCCCTATCTTTGTTCTTGATACTTCCACTATCTGCACATCCCAGGCTATCCCCAACTATCTGATAAAATTTTGTCCATCCTTCATAATGTATCTCAAGCAATACAACCTCCATGAAAGCTGCCTTGATCCCATAAACCTTCCCCTGAACTTCAATCTTCTGTCTTTCTATACTGCCAGTATCTTTCCACACTTTGTATCATGGTCTGCTGAATACTTGTCTAATCTTGGATTCTATGTGACACAGTAATCAAAGTAAAAATTATTACCAAGGAAAAATCTTACTCTCTTTAGTGGATTGAAAGGTGGCCCCCAAAAAGATATTTCCATTTCTTAACACAAGGAATCTGTGAATGTGACTTTATTTGAACTGACTTCATTTATGAAAAAAAAAAGGGGGATCTTTGCAGATATAATTTAAGGATCTGGAGATGAGAGCATTTTGGATTATTTGGATGGATTCTAGATCCAATGGCAAGTGTCTTTGTAAGAGACAAAGAGAAGACCATGTGAAGACAGAAGCAGAGATTGGAATGTGTGGAATCACCAAAACCTGAAGGAGGCAAAGAAGGATTCCCCTCTAGAGTCTTTGGAGGGAGCACAGCATCCCTGCTGACACCTTGATTTTGGACTTCTACCTCCAGAACTGTGAAAGAACAACTTTCTGTTGTTTTAAGCCACTAAGTTCATAGTAATTGTGTTACAGCAATGTTAGGAAACTAATAAACCCCCTTTGCTTCATCTGATTCTGACAAGTCATTTTTATTTACTGCAGTAGTTCTTCAGGAGCATCAGAAGAGATTTAAAAAATATAGATTCCCCCCCAAATCTCTTCTTATTCTCCAGCTATTCTCTGCAAAGATCTCTGCACTTCCCTTATCAATAGCCCTCCAGAGGTGCCAGTACAGGATAACATCTGAACAGTAAAGAGACTGTATTCTTGTGAAAAGTTGGTAACATCAACTGTGACAGGCTCTAGAAGATGAAGGCCTAGGTTCAAAACTGGACCCTGAACTTGTAAACCTGAACAGGTTACTTCTTTGATCTGTAGTTTGTCATCCATAAACAACTCTTTGAGGATTGCTGTAAGCAGTAAATAGGCAATATATTTAAAGCTACTGGCATAGAAGCTTTTTAGTATAGGTTAACCAATATGAAAGATGATTTTCTAAGTATAATATTGCCCCTGGCTATTGATATTCTGTTCTGTGATTTAAGAAAAAAAAAAAAAAAAAAATTGGCCCCCCAGGCCTGCCCCAACATCCCTCCCACC
>NW_012098210.1:2939975-2948498 GCF_000951045.1 Mandrillus leucophaeus
AAAAAAAAAATCTATGGTTTATACAGGAGCAAGCTTTAAGACAAGATGGAAAAATTTTCCTAATTCAAATGACCAAAACTTTAGAAGATGACAAGAAAAGGAACAGACAAACCTCACTTTAAGAAAAGTCGACAAATAAAAACTGGAACTTTGAAAGCAGGTAACCTGGAAGTTACTTACAATATAAAAACATTCACTACAGTTCATTGCAACTTTAATACACCTAACAGTAGTGAATCCATAAAAATTCAAATTACATTAAACTTTTCTAGAGTAAATTTGTAACACGAGGTTCACTTGTAACGTTATCTAAAAAGCAGTTTCCTTTCTCTTGCTACTGCAGGCTTCCTCCAATTCCCTGGGGTACTATGGAGGGCTAGTGCAACTCTCTGGTATCAGACTGTTCTTAGGGCACATGGAGGGCCCAGGCCAGCTTTCCCAAGAGTGGCCAGCCAAAAGCCAGGCCACTGGCCAGCTACTCCTGGGCCAGCTGGCATGGAACAAAGTGTCTGGTTCCTACCTTCAGAGCAGAGGAGGCTCTGCCAACTGACTTTCAAAGGACTACACTAGTTGGAATGCTCACAGTTCCTTTCAAACCATCTGGCATTCTTTTAGAACTCTCAATTTACCCAACACTACATTCTGAGGTCTGAATTGCTCAGATAATTGAAGGAGTCCCCACTACCTACCTAGATAAGAAAAGAAAGAGGCAGAGCAAATGCTAAGTCAATTACTTCAAGAAACAGTTTCTACATCTAAAAATTGCTCTCAATTTTAACTTATATATTTTGTATTTTTAAATCTGAAATATTCCCATGATTATTAAGCAAACTTTCAAAATAAAAACCAAAACAAAGAATAAGAGAATAAGCTAAAACAGACTACTTAATATGCAGAAAAGCTGTAGGAATCCCTTAGGGTTAGAAGTACCTGACTCTCCCCAGTCTGAACTCCTACAGAGCCTATCTGTACTTTTTATGTGGTCCTCAGAACATACTTTGTACTGCTACATATATTTACCTTCCCAGCTAGCTAGTAGGTGAAAAGAACACTTATAGTTACTGTAAAAAAAAAAAAGTCTGTTGATGATATATTGGGTGTTTTTAAAGCTTCATTTCCAGAAATAAGAAAACTTAATGTGGAATAACATGAAGAAAGAACCTCACCTCTGAGAAAACCAAATAAACAAAGAACAGGACTTGGCTTGAAATACAAATATTTTATCAGCTGATCAAAATGATTTATTGGCTGGGCACGGTGGCTCCCGCCTGTAATCCCAGCACTTTGGGAGGTGCTGGGAGGGTCACTTGAGCCCAGGAGTTTGAGACCAGCCTGGGCAACATAGTGAGACCCTGTCTCTACAAAAAAACAAACAAAAAAATTAGTCTGGCATGCTGGTATGTGCCTGTGGTCGCCGCTACTTGGGAGGCTGAGGTGGGAGGACTGCTTGAGCCCCAGAGGTTAAGGCTGCAGTGAGTTGGAGATCATACCACTGCACTCCAGCCTGGATGACAGAATGAGATTCTCTCTCTTAAAAACAAACACACACACACACACACACACACACACACACACACCCCACACACACAAAACCAAGAACAGCTGAATCATCATACTGATAGCCCATATACCCGAGGAGATACAGTATTTTGAACAAAAATACTAGAGACCAAGTCAGAGTCAAATATTATAAACTGAAGGAGGCTATAATAATTACTATTATTTTTCATTGAGTTTACTCCCAAGACAAGTACTGAGTTTAGCATTTTACGTATTATCTCATTTGGAACACAAAACAAACACATGAGGTAGGAACTATTATTATCCACATTACAAATGAAGAAAGAGAGAGGTTAGGAAATCTGCTGGAGGTCACATACCAAAAAGTGAAAGAGCTGGAATTCAACTCCAAGCAGTTTGATGCCAGAGTCCAGGTGCAAGACTGCATACATATATATATATATATTTTTTTTTTTTTTGAGACAGAGTCTTGCTCTGTTGCCCAGGTTGGAGTGCAATGGCACTAGCACGATCTTGGCTCACTGCAACCTCCGCCTCCCGGGTTCAAGCAATTCTGCGTCTCAGCCTCCCGAGTAACTGGGATTACAGGCACCCGCCACCATGCCCAGTTAATTTTTTGTATTTTTAGTAAGATGGGGTTTCACCATCTTGGCCAGGCTGGTCTTGAACTCCTGACCTCATGATCCACCCACCTCTGCCTCCCAAAGTGCTCGGATTACAGGCATGAGCCACCGCGCCCGGTCCAAGACTGCCAATATTAAGTCATACTTATGAAAGAATGAAATGTAACATAGGGCAAAATTCGATCATTAATATACTCTTCATAATTTTTTCAACTCTTAAGTGTAGCAAAAAATGGTGAGTAATTAAAAAAACATGGATTCTCTTGTTAGAAATTTTTAAAAATCAAAAGCTATTTTACCAGGTCAGTTGTGCCTCTTTTGCCCATATATTGAGTAGATACTTGTGCCACCTGCTGTCCTAGGGGACAGAGTGGTGAACAGGACAGACGAGGTCCTTGCCTTCCTGGAGCTGACCTTCTATTGAGGGTAAGTCACACAAAAATTACTAACCAACAGAATTTCAGAGGGTAGTACATACTATAGAGGAGGTAGGGAAGAAACGTAACCTTCTCTTTTGAGAGACTTAACCATGTAGGTAAACAGAAAGGGATAGAGGAGGGTCAGGGAAAAGTTTTTTGCTGAAGCTGACTATTCTGATTTTAAAGATGGGTAACATCACAGCATGTGTGTATGCTGACATGGATAGCCCCCTGGAGAGTTGCTGATGATGCAAGAGAGAGGGCACAAATGCAGAAGCTGTGAGATATGAGGGAGCATGAGGTATAGAAGATGTGAGGAGGGAAACAGCAGAGAGGGGAACTTGCCTCCCATAGGAGACAGAAAACATGGGTCTAAGGAAGGCAGACTTCTAGATTTGGTTGGGGGCAAGATGAGTGGTTTCTGTCCGATATCTCCTAAACCCTCAATGAATTATGAGGTCAGCTCATCTGAGTAGGAGGGGTGGGTTGCTGATGAGTTTAAGGAGTGGAGAGAAGTTATAAAATAGTGATAGGCAAAAAGATCTTATTAGGAATCAATGGTAGCTTTGTCAGGCAGTGCTGAGTGCCTACTTCAGATTTTTGGTCATGAATCTGAAGTTCTCTTGTAATATCCAGCCACTTGGGTGGTGTCATTAAAAAGCCAAGTGAATGATAAAGCAGCTATAAATAGAGAAAAAGGATTTTTAATTTTAAAATTTTTAAAGTGTAAACAAAGGATGTTTTAAAAATATGTATCCAAATTAGCCAGGCATGGTGGCAGGCACCTGTAATCCCAGCAACTGGGGAGGCTGAGGCAGGAGAATCGCTTGAACCTGGGAGGCAGAGGTTGGAGTGAGCCAAGATCATGCCACTGCACTCCAGCCTGGGTGACAGAGTAAGACCCTGTCTCAAACAAACAAACAAACAAAAAAGGCCAGATATGGTGGCTCACGCCTGTAATCCCAGCACTTTGGGAGGCCGGGGTGGGTGGATCACGAGGTCAGGAGTTCAAGACCAGCCTGACCAACATAGTGAAACCCTGTTTCTACTAGAAATACAAAAATTAGCTGGACATGGTGGCACACGCCTGTAGTCCCAGCTACTCTGGAGGCTGAGGCAGGAGAATCGCTTGAACCTGGGAGGCGAGGTTGTAGTGAGCCGAGATTGAGCCACTGTACTCCAGCCTAGGCGACAGCATGAGTCTCTATCTCAAAATAATAATAATAATAATAATAATAATAATAAGCATCCATGAGATAAACACAAAAATACTGACAATGTTCTATCAAGCTGTGATCTATGCAGCTCCTTTTGCTTCCATGTTTTCATCACAGAAATTCTTGCAAACAACATTATTTGTTACATTTAGTAATGACATATTTAATCATGAAGCTCAAGATAGTTTCTTTTTTGGTCTTGAATAGCTCTGTCATTTCCTAAGGTGGATTTTTAAAAACTGCACCTGACAGCCTTAATGTTCGTTCATTTCACTGCTTGAAAGAAACTCTCTCTGATGTCAACTGATATTTTCACTGATGATTTCATTTAAAAGTAAAAAAACTTAATCCCCTCTCTCAATGAATACATACACATCTACAGTGCTTAACCTCAATGCCTGAACAGTGGTCACAAGGCAAATGGGAGCAGAGATGCTGGCCTGATGGCTCTGGGCACCTAGCAGTGCCAGGTGCATGCTCTTGATCTTGCAACTGTGCTCTTAAAACACAAAGCTCAAGACCCAAAACGTTTGGGGGAGAATTCATGTTTGCACAGGTTCAAGAGGAGGAAACAAAGACCCCACTGTTTGATGGAGGCATGAACAACACCACAAATAATAGCATATTGGGTGAGATGGGGGGGAGTGTGCATACACATACATGTACAGCCATTTTTGGAAAATACAATCTACCCCACAAGCAAAAGGAAAGAAAAATAACTATTCCAAAGTACATCATGAAATGTCAGGAACACCAGGGATAAACTGAAGATCCTAAAATCTTCCAGAGTGGGAAGAAAAAGGGAATGGGGATTAAAATGACATTGGACTTCTCAATAATGACACTGGAAGCTAATGGAACAATGTCTTCAAAACAGTGACATTAATTTTCAATCCAGATTTTAACACCAAGCTAAACTACCATTCAAGTATGAAGGTAAAATGAAGGCATTTCCAGACATGTAACTTCTGAATTCAGGAAGGAATTTCAGATTTTGTATGTACCCTTTCTCAGGAAGCTACTCAAGAACAAGGAAGACACAGGGTCCAGGAAATAGAAGACCTAACATAGGAGGAAGGCAAAGGGAATTCCCAAGATGATGACAAAGGGAAGTCCCAGGATGATGGCTATGCAGTAGTCCAGGGAGCAAACCAGTCCAGACTGGAATAGGAGAGAGGGGGCTCCAGCAGGACCATCTCCTGGGGAAAAGAAATGAAAGTGAGTGGTTACCTGAGAATATTCAAAGACAAACAGTTTTGTCATAGAGTTTGGATGAATTAGTGACCGATACAAAGAAAACTCAGCAAATGAAAACCAAACAAACAAAAGAGGCAATTATTTAATTTAGGAGCAACAAAAGTTGTTCATGAAGAAAACACAGTAATAGTACCCTACATGGCTCATCTGTGAATAATAGGTACACTGTCAGTCATACAAATACTGAATACCGACCTAACTGTCAAGTATGAGTGGGAAATGGAAGGACAGTTGTGTGAGACAGTTAAGTCTTCAACTTCCAAAATAGAAGTCCACAGATAATATCCAAAAGTGAAAAGCTAAGAAATAGCAGTATAAACATTAAAAATGAAATAAGTATAAAGGTAAATACCAAAAGAAACCGGTAAGAGTTGAGAGTGGTTGAACTATGTAAGACTGCTGATTTTGAAATTTTCTCAGTCTAAAACATGGCAATTTCGTATGATTCAAGCTAACACATTGTAATAACGTTATTACTGATCTTAGAATAAACTCCCATTTAAAACAATAAACAATTATTGGCCAGGCGCAGTGGCTCACACCTATAATCATAGCACTTTGGGAGGCCAAGGCAGGGAGATGGTTTGAGGCCAGGAGCTCAAGACCAGTCTGGCCAACATGACAAAACTCCGCCTCCACCAAAAATACAAAAAAAAATTAGCCAGGTATGGTGGCAGGTGCCTGTAATCCCAGCAACTGGGGAGGCTGAGGCAGGAGAATCGCTTGAACCTGGGAGACAGAGGTTGCAGTGAGCCGAGATCACACCACTGCACTGCAGCCTGGGGAACAGGGCAAGACTCCATCTCAAAAAATAAAAATAAAAACACCCAAAAAACAAAAAAGCAATTATTGATAGAGAATGCTCAATGGAAAAAGAAATTACTTTTTATGATGAGACATTATTGGGAAGATAATAGATCCTAGTTAACAAAGTGTTACCATATATGCTCTTACCATCACCAACATATTACTATTCTAATGAAAAAACATTTACTACTAAAACAGCATTTAACATTATTGTATCTATTTTAATCATCTAAAAGTTTGTTTAGAATTTTTCTTCAATCATCATACTACAGAATGCTAAACTATGGGTTGGCAAATATTTTGATTAACAGAATGCTGAATAACAAGGCCAGGCTGTGTTTAGGTTCCTTTGTTGATATTAAAAATAGCTAAGTCACTCTTGCAAAATTAAGCTTCCATGAAATTGCGATACTGTGCAAGCCTATTTCAGTGATAATTCCGGTTATACTACTCTGTTTATCTAAGACTTCCCCTTATGGTTTGTTTTAAGGAGACTCCTAGAAAATGTCTTATGCAGTCAAGACAGGCAGTTTATAAATGCATTGGGTTGCTTCTTTAGTTAATAAAGCTCTTGTTTTTTTCTCCTGCTTCATTTTTCCTTCATAAAAGCTCTTGTTTTAAATTAACTTATCTGAATTAAATTAATTTATATTGAGATTTTATTTAAATCATGCATCATAAAACCAAAACTTCCCCAAATGAAAAATCAACTTTCATTAATTTTTTTTTTCACTCTTACAAAAAAAGAATTTGAACGTGGTAAGAATTTTACTAAGAATAATGTATCCTGATCCAACCATGGAAAATTTCCCCTTCAAATTAAAAGCAAATGTTTTAAACAGAGGGAATATACATAAACAGATGCTGTGGAAGACTGCTTAGTTTACATTTCATTTTCACTGAAAACTACTAGGAATTAAAATACATGTGATTTTTAAAAATATTAAAGAGACTCTTAAAGAAAACAGAACTCATACAATTATTCATATTATCCAATATAAGCGCCTCTTAATTTTTTAAAACCGCTATTTTGAATCCAAAGATCATAATAAAAATATCTTTTTCTTTCTTTCTTTCTTTTTTTTTTTTTTCAGACGGAGTTTCGCTCTTGTCGCCCAGGCTAGAATGCAATGGTGCGATCTAGGCTCACTGCAACCTCCGCCTCCCGGGGTTCAAGCGATTCTCCTTCCTTGGCCTCCCGAGTAGCTGGAATTACAGGGGCCTGCCACCACGCCCAGCTAATTTTTTGTATTTTTTTAGTAGAGATAGGGTTTCACCATGTTGGCCAGGCTGGTCTTAAACTTCTGACCTCTGGTGATCCACCCACCTCGGCCTCCCAAAGTGCTGGGATGACAGGTGTGAGCCACTGCATTCGGCCCATAATAAAAATATCTTGGAGGTGTATTTCTTGTAACTGAGTTTGGCTAATTTTCCAACACCCTGTAAAAGCATATGGGTAAAAAAGAAACTGAAAATCATCATGCAACCGGAGTTAACAACTATCTTGCAAAATTCATATAATTTGTTTTAAAAACAAAATAGCAAGGAAGAGCTGGTGCTATCCCAATAGCCTCTTTTTAACTGGTCTACATCAACTGCAACTCTTCATAACTTTACCAACACAACAAAGTCAGGCAGGGAGTCTGACAGAGTCAACGTTTGTGGGAACCTACAGAGCTTCCTTCTCTCTCTGAGGATGAGGACAATGAAAAAAGGTGTTCTGTTTTCCAGTAGTCCTGTAAGAGGAGCCATTGAGCTGGACTGTACAACCAGACAACAGAACACAGGAAAATTCACATCAAAGCAAGGGCGCATGCCAGGGTAATATGCAATAAAACCCTCTGCCAGAGCATTAAGAAAAAAAAAAAAAAAAAGCAAGGAGGTAGAGAGAACCTGCTGGACCACCTTCTTATTAACACAGACAGGCAGAAAGAAACAAAATCTGCCTGTATTCAGGAGCGGAGAAAACGGTGTCCTAGATATATTGGGGTATTCCTATAGACATGGTTACGAGCATTCTGACAAATTATCAATGAACTAAACCCAGAAAGCAATGTCCTATACGTTGGAGTATTCCTATGTAGACAGACATGAGAATCTTACCATTAACTAAGCTCAAAAAGGCAAAGTATTCTAGAAACACAGATATATGAGAATTCAGATGCACATTTCCAATGAATAAAACCCGCTGGTTTTACAGTGAGAAAAAACTGAAATAACATCAGAGAATTGGGTAAAGGTGTGATGAAGTTATATCCCCTCCCCTTTTCCTCATACCCTTTTTGACAATCTGATTCTCTCATTTCATAGATGTCCCTTTCACTTGCATGCGCACACACAAACACACACACACACCATTAGGTCTCCAGAAACAAAGGAGGGTCCTTAATTCTCCGGCCTGTGGAAGCACACAGGCCCCCTGTCCACAGATGGTGACTTTCATTAATGAGTAAGCCGAGGGGAGAGGTCTCCACCCCGACCACTGCCATGCACACTGTGACAACGGGGCACGAGACAAGCGCCACAAAGAAAGGGGAGGAGTGGACGGGGACCAGGAAAACACTGCCACGCCGCACCCCCCAAGGCACGCACCCACCACCAACGCGGAGACAGCGTCCTCGCCATCCTCCTCTTCGCCTCCCAGCTCATCCCAGCCGCCTCCCACGCCCGGGGATCCGA
>NW_012098210.1:2949128-2968548 GCF_000951045.1 Mandrillus leucophaeus
CCCTGGCCAAGCCTGGTGCGGCACCGCCCGCTGGCGCTGTTCCCGGTTAGAACTACGCCAGACAGACCTTGTCCATCGACCGTTTAGTGTTTTTGCGTGCCCTACAAGCATTTTTAAAAGTGAAAGCTTGGGGCCGGGCGCAGTGTCTCAGGCCTGTAATCCCAACACTTTGGGAGGCCGAGTCGGGTGGATCACCTGAGGTCAGGAGTTCCAGACCAGCCTGACCAACATGGAGAAACCCCCGTCTCTACTAAACATACAAAATTAGCTGGGCGTGGTGGCGCATGCCTGTAATCTCAGCTACTCGGGAGGCTGAGGCAGGAGAATCACTTGAACCCGGGGGGCGGAGGTTGCAGTGAGCCGAGATCACATCACTGCACTCCAGCCTGGGCGACAGAGCAAGACTCCGTCTCAAAAACAAAACAAAACAAAAAAAGTGAAAGCTTGGAACGCCACCTCCTGTCAAGCATGCAGCTTGACAGCCCCCGGGGACACAAGAAAGGTCACGGGGGGGGGGTGCCCATTAGTTTGATGGGGAGATGGTATGCATCGCACCCTCCTCCATCTGCCCCTCCTGCTGCAGCCTCTCAGCTGAGTGCTAGAACCTTGGTGATGGATGAGACCTAGACCCTGCCCAGATAGTGGAGAGAGGTGTGTGCAAGAAACAGTGGATTCCTTTATTAACATCCACTCCTCAACTTCCGGCTCCCATTCTACAGGGCGGGCAATAAATTGACCTCCGATTTTGGGAGGCTAAGCTCTTCCTGCAATACCAAGGCCTAGGGTCTAATGCAAGGATCTGGGGAGTCCTCTCGTTTTTAGTAGGCAGTGTATTCTGCAGATACTGTCTTGTTCCCATCGCCTTGTCTCTGCCACTCTGGGGCACGGAAGTTTCGGAAGTTTCTGGAGAGGCTAGGAGCCTGCAGAGGGAATGGCTGTGAAGCTCCACAACTGAGAGTGTGTGTGTACACTGCAGCTCAGGGCTTGCAGAAATGATTGCCCCCTCTTCCTCAGTCTCTATGTGTCTCCCAGAAGTTCTCCTTCCTTCTCCTAATCTCTCAGGCCCCATCATATAAACCATAAAGAGTTCAGTAGCTTAACTTTTGGAAGCAAAAGTCATCCAGGCAAGCGCCTACAGGCACGTTCCTTCTGCTTTGGCAAACCATTAACCACCAAGGCAGGGAGGAAGTAAAGAGGGAAACATTAGTGAATTTCTCAAGAAGTCACCTGCCACTCAATGGTCACAGTCCCCCAAAGTGAGAGAAGGATGGAGGCATGTGCTAGGGAGACTGTGGCAAAAGGAAGAGAGTGGAAGACCCATGCTTCCTCTAGAGCTGCCTGTGCCAGGGCTGTGCTGGGGGAATCCTGCCCTCCCAGCTGTCAATCGTAGCAGTTACCTGGAGGGTCTTTTCAATTTTGCTTTGCTCAAACCTCTCACTGTATCTAAATCAGCCCCCTCATCTCTCCCCTGGGCTGTTGCAGAAGTCTCAATCCATTCTCATGCAAATCGATTCTCACAGTATTCAAATCTACCTGTGTTTCCGTCTTTTTCTTTTTCCCTGCCGCATCTGGCTCCTTGAGCCTTGTTTTCCAGCCATTTACAGAACAGCACCATGGTGTTTCACCTCGGTAGTCACCAAGGTGACTCCTGTTTCCTGCTGTTCCCCTACTAGGAAAGCAACACTTACCTAGTGTGTAAAAGTCGTTCTTTTCTCTAAAAACCCACAGATGCTTTTTAGGGCAGTGAAAATACTCGGTATGATACCATAATGATTGATACATGTCATGACACATTTGTCTAAATGCATAGAATGTATAATACCAGCAGCAAACTCTAATGTAAATATGGATTTTAGGTGATAATGATGTGTCAGTGTACGTCCAACAGTGGTAATAAATGTTCCCGTGGGAGAATGTTTATAATGGGGGAGGCTAGGTACGTGTAGGGGGAAGAGCTAGATGGGAACTCTGCACATTCCTCTCACTTTTGTGGCAAACCTGAAACTGCTCTAAAAAAAGGTAAAGTATTTACAAAGTTATTTTTTAATAAAGTCTTTTTTTTCTGCCCCCACTTATTGACAGACTTTCCTTGGGAATCCCCACCTGTGCCCTGTACCCACTTCCCCCTCAGCACCCTTCAAGGTCCCTGCTCGTTTGCATACTTTTGTATCCCACCAGCAAGTGAGTCCTTCATCAGCAGGATCAGTATCTCCCAGGACTGAATATGCGACTGGCACACAGTGGGTCTGCTGTGGTTATTGGTGGAGGTGATGTTCCCTGGTGGGCTGGGGAGGCTCCACAGGAGAAGGAAGGGCTGAGCTCCTTTTCTTTCTTCTTCCTTATTTTGGCTTCCTTCCTCTGCCCTGTGTTTGGAAACCTGTTTTGTTTGTTTGTTTAGAAAGCTTGGCTAGTAATTCACTAGTCAAATCAGGCTGTAGGGTAGAGGATGGAGTGCCTCATTTCATGTATTTTGTTCTTGAAAAAATTAGGGGTGAGAGGGAAAGAGAATGCGAGAATGAACATAAGGAGGAGTTGCTGTTTTCAGGGAGACTCATTAAAATTTTGCTGAGTCATCAACTGGCCCAACTGGTTTTTAGGGTCAAGGAGAAAGTTTTCCTTTGGGACTGGACAGGTGGAATCTGGCCTCACAGTTTCCACAACATATGGCAGGATCCTGCTCTTCTGTCCCCTGTAGCGGGTTGACCCATGTCCCCCTTGAGGAAGAAATCACAGTTTTTGTCCTCCTAGTGCTTCCGGCTGGAGGTTCACCTGCTAGTCCCTGATCCTCTTTGCTTCGTGAGGCACATGAGTCTACTTATCCCCCCCCACCACTCCCACCCCCACTGCTTTAGGCAAAATGCAAATGATGGGAGAGTGTGGGTGGGCAATTCTTTCTCTGGAGGGTTCAGGTGGGTACCTCAAAACAACAGGCAGCTAGGACTTGAAGTGGTGGCTTCGCAGCTAACACATTCCTTGTTCCACATGATGGGTAGGGGTAGGGTAGGGAAGTCTTCACGGTTTGGGGTTTCAGAGGATGCCCCTCTTTCTCTCTCTCTCTCCTCCCCACAGTCCCCTCCCATCTCTTCCCTTATACCTTTTTTTTTTTTTTTTTTTTTTTTTTGAGGCAGAGTTTCGCTCTTGTTGCCCAGGCTGGAGTGCAGTGGTGTGATCTAGGCTCACTGCAACCTCCACCTCCCAGGTTCAAGCGATTTTCCTGCCTCAGCCTCCTGAGTAGCTGGGATTACAGGCATGCGCTACCACGCCCAGCTAATTTTGCATTTTTGGTAGAGATGGGGTTTCTCCATGTTGGTCAGGCTGGTCTCAAACTCCTGACCTCAGGTGATCCGCCCACCTCGGCCTCCCAAAGTGCTGGGATTACAGGCGTGAGCCACTGCACCCAGCCCTTATACCTCCTTTTAAGCAATGTCCTCACCCCAAATCCATCTCAGAAAACTGTCCCTACCCATATGGTCAGAAGTCCTTCAAGACTCTCCTGGAAAAGAAATCACATCTACTTTTAAATCAAATGTCTGACTAATTTTGGAACGGTGAGAGCAGGGGATGGTTTTAGTCATCTTTGGATGAGGTGCCCAATACGAGTTTGTTGAATGAATGCCTGACTGGTCAAGACAAAACCAGTCTTTCAAACAGAAGCCAGAAATCAAAGTTTGCCTATAGCCCCATCCCTCTGTCCATCCGCCCCATCTGTTGAGATGGCATGATTTCAGAAAAACATCCCTCCCACTGGTCAATCCTTTGAAAGCTTAATTATTCGGAGTTCTAAATGGCCCTTTTAAGGGTTGACCATATAATGCCTTGGCCCGTTGGACTGTGCCAGTAGAGGAGGAGGTGTTCTGTGTTCCCTGAGCCTCTTCATCCAAGAATTCCAAAGAGACTCCTCCTGCCTAGTTCCCTCCCCATGGCCCTCTCCTCCTCATAGCCCATGGGGACCTCTTGCTGGGGCGTGACCCTGCCCACGGAGGAGGGGTGGAATTCTTTCTTTTTTTTTTTTTTTTTTTTGAGACGAAGTCTTTTTCTGTCGCCCAGGCTAGAGTGCAATGGTGCGATCTTGGCTCACTGTAACCTCCGCTGGGTTCAAGTGATTCTCTTGCCTCAGCCTCCCGAGTAGCTGGGATTACAGGCACCTGCCACTGTGCCCGGCTAATTTTTGTATTTTTGGTAGAGACAGGGTTTTGCCATCTTGGCCAGGCTGGTCTCGAACTCCTGACCTGATGATCCACCCGCCTCATCCTCCCAAAGTGCTGGGATTACAGGCATGAGCCACCAGAATTGCTTCTTAAAGAAGAATGTGTGTGCACGACTGTGAAACAGCAAGAGTCAGGGAGAAAGCGTAGGTTTCTGTGTGCATGGTACCTTTAGGCCTGGCTGTGTGTCCATCCACAAGCCAGCGAAGGAGGTGGGAACCTGGGATTCTGTTTACTCAGCCACCAACAAGCCACGTTGCCTTTCT
Source organism: Mandrillus leucophaeus (assembly GCF_000951045.1). Lineage (NCBI taxonomy): Eukaryota > Metazoa > Chordata > Mammalia > Primates > Cercopithecidae > Mandrillus > Mandrillus leucophaeus. The sequence goes on from NW_012098210.1 coordinate 2,953,600, forward strand.
GGCACACGCAGGCTCAATCACCCAGAACTCCTGAAAATACAAATGTTCTCAGGATCTCATGTGGGAGCTTTTTAGCTGAGACCAGCCACACATGCAGGAGAATGGAAGCATGATTTCCCAGGGGTAGAACAACCTGCTCAGACTCACTTTTGGATTGGAGGATACCCATGCCAGTGTGGATTCTCCTAAGAGCAGATCTTAAGACAAGGGCTTGGATGTAGGTAATTTACTTGGGAGGTGATTCCAGGAAATAGGAGTGAAGAAATTGGGAAAGCAGGCTGTGAAAGGGAGAGAAGCCAACAGTAAGGTATGTTGATGGGCCAGTTACTGCCATGGGGAACTGAGGCTCGGTCTGGCTGGGCGTCCACTGAGAAACCTTGTAGAACAGCCCTCAGCACTGTCCGCCTGGATGACCAGGAAGCTAGAGTATTTCTCCACTGACTTCAGTGTCTCAGTTGCTTCTCTTCTCTTCTCTTCTATTTTTTTGAGACAGAGTCTCACTCTTGTCGCCCAGACTGGAGTGCAGTGGCGTGATCTAGACTCATTGCAACCTCTGCCTCCTGGTTGTTCAAACGATTCTTGTGCCTCAGCCTCCTGAGTAGCTGGGGTTACAGGCGTGTGCCACCATGCCCAGCTAAATTTTGTATTCTCTTATTTTATTTTATTTATTTATTTATTTTTTTTGAGAGGAAGTCTCGCTCTTGTCCCCCAGGCTGGAGTGCAATGGCACGATCTCGGCTCACTGCAACCTCTGCTTCCTGGATTCAAGCGATTCTCTTGCTTCAGCCTCCTGAGTAACTGGGATTACAGGCACCTGCCACCATACCCGGCTAATTTTTTTGTATTTTTAGTAGAGACGGGGTTTCACCATGTTGGCCAGGCTGGTCTTGAACTCCTGACCTCAGGTGATCCGCCCTCCTCAGCCTCCCAAAGTGCTGGGATCACAGGCGTGAGCCACCGCGCCCGGCAATTTTGTATTCTTAGTAGAGACAGGGTTTCGCCATGTTGGCCAGGCTGGTCTCGAAATCCTGGCCTCAAGTGACTTGCCCAGCTCAGCCTCCCAGAGGGTACTTTCAAGTTACATCTATGGAACAAAGCAAGGCGTTCTGCTAAGCAACTCCAGTTATTGATTACACAACCCCCACAGCTGTGACCACCATTTGGCTACCACCATCATCACAGCTTCTGCCCCTCCAATTTCCCCCAGCCAATTATATCACTGCCTTTTCTCTCTGCTGGGTTCTGTTAGGCCTGAGCTTGAAAGAGAAAGGAATAAAGTGGAATGATATATCTTTGCCCATAACTCATTCTAGGAGAAAGGAACTATGCTGGTTTTCTTTTTCCTCAATTTCAACATATCCAATCTACCCAAATAGCTCTCAGTCATATCACTTCATCCCAAAGCAACGGATAGGAAAGAGGAACAGGGCAAGAAAGCAGGCAGGCTTTCTGGAGTGACTTTTGTCACCACAGAGTCACAGATGCAGAGTTGGAAGAGATGAATTCTCTCATTTGGGAGATAAGGACACCATGCAGATAAAGAGACTCAGTATCTTCTGCTTTTCCTGCTGCTGCAGCACTTCCTCCAGGCAGGCTTCCCTTGGTTTTTCTTGGCTTTGTACCCTTCCAGCCTACACCATCACAATCTGGACTCAGCCCTTCATTCCCTCAAAGGCTGACTCAGGCCATGACTGAGGGAAGAAGCTTGGACTCTGTAGGGGAACAGCATTGTCCATGGGGAGACACGGCTTCCATCCCAGGCCTTTGGTTCCGTTACTTAGAGTTTCTCATTTGCCTGTCTGTCATCCAAAGGGGCTCACAAGGAGGGGAATGCAGGGAGGAGATATCTCCCTAATACCACTGGAGTTTTTTTCCAAGTTAAGATGGGGCATTGAATCCACCCATCTACTTTTGCTCCTCCCAAAACTCACTAAAACTATTATAAAGGGATTTTTTTTTAAAGACACAAACTCGTGAGGACAGAGAGAACAGAATAGACAATAGTAGGGGGAAAAAGAAGTTGGAAGATAGAAAACAGATGGATGAGTGGTAATTGACTTAGCAGCCCCAAGAAAACTGAAACCCAGGGAAAGTTAAGAGTAGCCCTATTTTCATGGCAAAATCCAAGGGGGAGAAAAAAAGAAAAAGAAAAAGAAAAAGGACAAAAAGGAATTGGCAGTCCTAGATATCTCTGGTACTGAGCAAGCCAAAGAATCAGAATAACTGGGTGAAAGGTGATTGGGAAGTAGTTAAAATCTTAGTTCCCCTCTTCCACTGTCCAAGCAGCAGGTTTCTCTCTCTCATCAGGCAGAGGGCTGGAGATTTCATCTCCAGAGAGAGTAAAAAGGAGGGTCTCTGTGCTGGGGCACCAGGCACAGCTGAGGACAAAGGTGGTGTGTGGAGAACAGGGGCGTTAAGTAACTATTTCCTCACTGCGTGCTGAGAACCTCAGCTTTCTTCTCTGCTCACTTCCCAAATCACTGGCAGCTACTCCCCACCTCTCTTCTCTGAGAACTCTGACCAGCCAAAAGGGAAAGAATGAAGGATACTGGCATTCAGGTTTCCAGTAAACAACCATCCATGTCTCCCTACAGTGAATCAGAGTTGACAAGCCCAGTTCCTGCACTCAGGGTTTTTCACAGTCCTTTACTCTTAATCAAGAGCAGACAGCAAAAGATTATGTCTTAGGTTCCCTAGAAACAGAGGCTGTGATGCAGATTCAGATGCATGCGATTTATTGCGGGCAGGTTCTCAGAAGAAGCTCCTTTTTCCACCCCCAGAAAGAGCATGGAAAGGACTGAGCAAGGATTGGTCTTGGCTGGAGTCTAGCCTCAGTCTGACCCACAGGGAGCCCTGGAGCATGAATTGCACCACAGGGTTGATTTCACCTTGAAGCAAGAGGGCCAGCTTTTGTATCCATATATTGATCAATCACTGGCTATGGGCTGCCAGGGAGGAAGCCATGAATTCCCAGGCAAGGTAGTTCCTGACCGAGGACAATTCTTTAGAGAAAGTGGCAGCTCTGGTCTATTAATGAACGAGACTTACAGCAGCTGAAGGTATGGGCAGAACACTGATAACATCTACTATAGATTACCAGAATACCAAATATCTGAGGAAAGCTGCTAACATGGAAGATAGAGAATAAATAACAATAAAAACAAGTCAAAACAAGCAAGCAAACTAATAATTAAACAGAAAAAGTCAAGTTGGAGGAAACCAAGACTTATTTTTAAGAATAAGAAGTGACACTATACCCATGAAACAAGGATAAGATGCTATTTTGAGACAAGAAACAAAAAATAAGCTTTAAAATAAACACACACACACACACATACACACACACGATAGCAGAAATGAAAAACTCAATAGATGGTTTGAGAAAAATGTCTAGAATATCTCACAGAAAATAGATCTGAAAGACAGAACAATGAAAAACAGGAAAGAAAAGATGAAGAATGTAGGGGGAATAGTCCAAAAGGTTTAACATCTGAATAACAAGCGTTTCAGAAAAGGAGGGAAGGAAATCATTAATGAGATAATTCAAGAAAAATTTTCCAAATTGAAAAACATAAATTGCCAGGTCAAAAGGGCTCACCATTTGCCTAGTTCAACCAAGGTACATAATTGTGAAATTTCACAGCCCTAAGGATAAAGAGAAGATTCCACAAGCTTGAATAAATAAAAGAGTAAGTCATACACTAAGTCTTAAGAATCAGAATGGCTCCAGACTTCTCTTCACTGGAATTGTTCCAGCAACACTGGAAGGTAGAATACTAGAGTAATATCTTCAAAATTCTGAAGCAAAATTGTTTCCAATCTAGAATTCTATATAGAGTGAAACAATCAAGAAATGAGTGGAATGAAGACAATTTCAGATATGCACATCCCATGTTTCCTTTTCTGGGAAGTAATTTAAGGATGTGCTCCACCAAACCAAGGGAGTAACCCAAAGAAAAAGACACAAGATGTGGGAAATGGGGGGTCCAACACAGGGGAGAGGGATGAGGAATCCCTATGAGACTGAGATGATGAACCTCAGAGGATTGGAGCAGAGAGACTCAAGAGATACGTATGTTAAAGACTGTCATCACCAAAGTGACTACTGTCATCTTTATAGCCACTTTTTGTTAGAAGCACAGACTTTTGAGGTAAATTAGGTAAAAGACAGAGACCCCACTTATTGTTGGAAAGAGGACTGGCCTAATACTATTGAGGTGTGGATTCTAGTCCTGGCTTAGTCTCGAAGTGGGTATAAGTTCTGGGTATGTCATTTTTCCTCCCTGGATCTCAGGATTATCCTCTATAAATGTCAAGGATAGGCTAAGTGAATTCCATGTATTTGTAAGGCAATTGTACCTCGGTGACATGTATTCTCCATGGTACTGTATATAGTTATATGGTTTTTGAAAAATGCAGAGTCATGTAACTACCTCCACAGTCATGCTACAGAACAGTTGCATCACCCCCCAAAAATCTCTCATGCTCCCCTTTGCAGTCAGCCTCTTGCCTCCCCCTTAACCCTGTCAACCACTGGCCTTTTCTCCCTCCCTATAGTCTTACCTTTTCTAGAAGGTTAGATAAATGCAGTCATACAGTATGAAGCCGTTCAGATCTGGTTTCTTTCATTTAACACAGTGCATTTAGTTTGATGTACTAACCAGCAATTACCACTGATCTTGTTTTCAGTTCTCCCCCAAAGCAGATGCTAAGACAAGAATTCAAGTGCAAGTAGTTTATGTGGGAGGTGATCTCAGGAAGCACCAGTTAGTGGAGTGAGACAGGGAAGGGAAAGAAGTCAATACAGGGTATGTCAGCAAGCAAGCTACCACTGTGGGAAACAAGCTCACCCCGCTGGAGACTCTGGGATCTAGTGCGGAGCATACATCTCAGCTCTATCCGGCCCAAGGAGTGAAAAAGCTGGGATGTTTATCTACCAACTCCCTGTCCATCAGTGGTTGAGTGCTACTTCTTAGGGCCTTCACTCTCCAGCACTTCTGGCTTGCCCTGTACACAGACCAAGCATGTTCCTTTGGCTAGAAATAAAAGCCCCCAGGCAGAAAGCAACAGGTGTTCACATTAAGCAGCTTTCCATGTGCAGGGGTGGATGCCAAGGGTGATGTGTAAGACACTGGCAGCATCAGCTGCTTCCAACCCAACCCAAATACTTTTATTGTTGTATGTGAAGGGAAACAAATATATACTATAAATTCTTAAATTCATTCTGCTGGATAAAGAGAGAAAAGCCTTGGATTTCTTCTCAATAGACCAATTTTAAAGGCTACTTTTCATATATAGGCTCGGCAAAGCACTTTTAGAAACATTTATCTTAGATTTTCACTGTATTTATGATTTACAAGGGTGCTTTGCATGTAAAACTTAATGTTTAAGTAGCACAAGCTCCATATTCAATCCCTCGATTATTAACACAAATCTCAATTCAAGCAAAGACAAAGGATATAACAGAAGCTAAACCCAACTTGTGAATAATGAAAATAATTGATTTGTTTAGGTTCTGTTATTCAGAACGTTATGTCTTTTTTTTTTTCTTTTTTTTTTTTTTTGAGGCAGAGTCTTGCCCTATAGCCCAAGTTGGAGTGCAGTGGCACAATTACGGCTCACTGCAGCCTTGACCTCCAGAGCTCAAGAAATCCCTGTGTAGCTGGGACCAGAGGCACACGCCACCATGCCTGGCTAATTTTGATATTTTTTTTTGTAGCGATGGGGTTTTGTCACGTTGCCCAAGCTGGTCTCAAACTCCTGGGTTCACACAATCCACCTACCAAAGTGTTGGGATTACATGCGTGAGCCACTGCACCCAGCCAGAATGTTATGTTTTAAATTTATCTGTGTAATCAGTTGGGTCTCTTTGCTTTTCTAAAGAAAATTTAATACTTAAATTAACTTTTTTTTTTGAGATGGAGTCTTGCTCTGTTACCCAGGCTGGAGTGCAGTGGTGTGATCTTGGCTCACTGCCACCTTCGCTTCCCGGGTTCTAGCAATTCTCCTGCCTCAGCCTCCTGAGTAGCTGGATTACAGGCATATACCACCATGCTTGGCTAATTTTTGTATTTTCAGTAGAGACGGGGTTGCGCCATCTTGGCCAGGCTGGTCTCGAACTCCTGATCTCAGGTGATCTGCCTGCCTCGGCTTCCCAAAGTGTTGGGATTACAGGCATGAGCCGCTGCACCCAGCAATTAACTTATTTTTTATACATTTAAAATGTTCAAGTGCAGTTTTGTTACATGGATATATTGCATAGCGGTAAAGCTTTTCGTTTACCATTGAGATGTATTCTTTGTATCTTGTCTTTGGCAGTCAGTTCACACAAATCCTCGCTGGCTCCACCCACATCCTGGATTGTGTGATTCCTTGGGGGCTGGCTGCCACTCCTGTGTACCTCTTGATGCCCAGTGTATTCTAAGGTCCTATGCTAGGCCAAGGGAACTTAGTAGATTATCTAAGGCACTTATTTATTTTTGGGTTATTCTTAGGTGTGCACAACTCATTCTTTTACTTCCACATTTTGCTGACTCTTGGCAGCCCTGGCAAGGCTGTCTCAACCTGCCTCATGTGCACACAGCTATCTCTATTTGGGGGTCTAACTGCCACCCTAAGCTCTACTCAAGGTTCTCTCTGTACTTACATCCCCCAAACCTGAATGGGTTTCTTTCCTTCCTCCCTTCCTCCCTCCCTCCCTCCCTCCCTCCCTCCCTTCCTTCCTTCCTTCCTTCCTTCCTTCCTTCCTCCCTCCCTCCCTCCCTCCCTCCCTCCCTTCCATTTGTAGATTACTACAATGGGCCAAAGCTCATCAGATAGCAGTTTTTTGGTTTTGTTTTTGTTTTTTTCCTGAGACAGGGTCTCACTTTGTTGCCCAGGCTGGAGTGCAGTAGCACAATCTTGACTGACTGCAACCTCTGCCTCCCAGGTTCAAGCAATTCTCCTGCCTCAGCCTCCTGAGTAGCTGGGATTACAGGTGCCCACTACCACGCCTGGCTACTTTTTGTATTTTTTCGTAGAGACGGGGATTTCACCATGTTAGTCAGGCTGGTCTCGAACTCCTGACCTCAAGTGATCTGCCCACCTCGGCCTCCCAAAGTGCTGCTGGGATTACAGGCTTGAGCCACCACACCCAGCCGGAGCTGTTTTCTTTCAGATATCAACCATCATGTAACTCTCCTTGCTACTGAGTTTGGGGATTTATTCTGTATATGTGGGTGAGTGCTTGCTCTCAAATGCATTCTCTCAAATCTGTTATATTGTCTACACCTATATTCCTCTAGGTTTCTTTCTAATGAACTTTCTTTAAAATTTACTTTTAATTTTGAGATGATGGTAGATTCACATGAAGTTTTAAGAAATAACACAGAACAATTCTGTATACCTTTCACCCAGTTTCCCCCAACGGTAACATCTTGCGTAACTATACCATGGTATCATAGCCAGGAGATTGATATTGATACGTCAATCTTATTCCATTTTCACTAGTTTTATAGGACTTGTGTGTATGCATGTATTTTATTCTAGGCAATTATCATATGTGTAGATTCATGTAATCACCACCATAGTTGAGATAAAAAAAAAAATAGTTCGATCACCACAAGGATCTTTTGTGCTGTCTTTTTATATTTATTTATTTATTTTTCTGAGACAGAGTCTAGCTCTGTCGCCCAGGCTGGGGTGCAGAGGCATGATCTTGGCTTACTGCAACCTCTGCCTCCCGGGTTCAAGTGATTCTCCTGCCTTGGCCCCCCAAGTATCTGGGACTACAGGCACGGGCCACCACAGCCCGCTAATTCTTTGTATGTTTAGTAGAGATGGGGTTTTGCCATGTTGGCCAGGCTGGTCTCAAACCCCTGACCTCGTGATCTGCCCACCTCAGCCTCCCAAAATGCTGGGATTACAGGCGTGAGCCAACGCGCCCAGCCTTGCCCTTTTATAATCACACCTGCATCCTCCCTCCCGACCTGCCTTTTCACTAACTGGCAACTATGAATGAGGGTTCTCCATCTGTACAATTTTGTCTTTTCAAAATATTATATAAATGAAATAATGCTGTATGCAACCTTTGAGAATTGGCTTTGTTTACTCAGCATACTTCCCTGGAGAGTCATCCAAATTGTTGCATGAGTCAGTAGTTTGTTCCTTTTTATTGCTGAGTAGTATCACAGGGTATGGATGTTCCACAGTTTGTTTAGCCATTCATCTTTTGAAGGATATCTGGATCGTGTCCAGTTTTAAAAGTTACAAATAGTCAACACAATAAGATAGTGATGAATGTTTGTATATGGGTTTTTGTATGAATATGATTTCTCTGGGATAAATGTCCAGGAGAGCAATTGCTAAGTCACATGGAAGTTGCATGTTTAGTTTTGTAAGAAACTGCCAAATTGTTTGTCAGAGTGGCTGTGCCATTTTACATTGCCACCAGCAATATATGAGTGATCTGGTTTCTCCGCATTTTCACCAGCATTTGGTATTGTCATAACTTTTTGTTTTAGCTATTCTGATAGGTGTGTAGTAATAACTCATTATAGTTTTACTTTGCATTTCTCACATAATTACTGATGTTCAATGTTTTTTTTTCTTATCTCTATTTGCCATCTGTATATTCTATTTGGTGAAATGGCTGGTCATATCTTTTGCCTATTTTCTAAGTGGATTATTTGTGGGATTTTTTTTTCCCTTGAGTTTTGAGAGCTCTGTATGTATTCTAGATAATAGTCCTTTGTTAGACACGTAGTTTGCAAATATTTTCTTTCAGTCTGTGGCTTGTCTTTTCATCAGCTTAAAGGGTCTTTCACAGAGTAAAAGTTTTGATGAAGTTTAAATTATCCAATTTTCCTTTTGTGGATTGCACTTTTGGTGTTAATCCTAAGAACTCTTTGCTTAGCCCTAGATCTTGAAGATTTTCCCCTAAGTTGTTCTCTAAAATGTTTGCATTTATATTTAAGTTTGTGCTTCATTTTGAGTTAAGTTTTGTATAAGATGTCACATTTTGGTTGGAGTTCATTGTTTTGTTTTGCCCTTGGATGTCCAATTGTTACAGTACCATTTGTTGAAAAGGCTATCTTTCCTTCACTGGATTGCTTTTGCACCTTTGTCAAAAATCCACTGGCACTGGGCAGGGGGCTCATACCTGTAATTCAAGCACTTTGGGAGGTCAAGGCATGAAGATCTCTTGAGCTCAGGGGTTTGAGGCCAGCCTGTGTAACACAATGGACCTCATCTCTATAAAAAATAAACAAAATTAGCCAGATGTGGCGGTGTGTACCTGTAGTCCCAGCTACTCAGGAGGCTGAGGTGGGAAGATTGCTTAAGCCAAGCAGGTCAAGGATACGGTGAGCCGTGATCATGCCACTACACTCCAGACTGGGCAACAGAGTTAGGCCCTGTCTCACTGCTGGAGTGCAGTGGCGCGATCTTGGCTCACTGCAGCCTCCGCCTCACAGGTTAAAAGATTCTCCTGCCTCAGCCTCCCCAGTAGCTGGGATTATAGGCGAGTGCCACCACACCCAGCTAATTTTTGTATTTTTAGTAGAGACGGGATTTCACTCTGTTGGCCAGACTGGTCTCAAACTCCTGACCTAGTGATCTGCCCTCCTCAGCCTCCCAAAGTGCTGGGATTACAGGCATGAGCCACCGCGCCCGGCCCCTTCCTACACTCTTACATAGCCTCAGCCAATGACTGGGGGAAGTAAGTGCATAACAGCCCAGTTCCCTTTCCCCTCTGGTGGGGTAATGCTGAGGCATGTTTCACACTGGCTCTCAGAGTTCCTCTGTGGGACTGAGCTCTAGTTGCCCACAGTGGTGACTTGTAAATAACACACCCTTTATTGGCTGACTTCTCTTCCCTTCTCTGTCTCACTTCCCCACTCTCCTACCAGTGTTTCCTGGTGTTACCTCTCAATTAAACTACTTGTATCCAATTCCTTGTATCAAAGTATATTTCTTGGGGAGCCTAAACCAAGACAACCCCTGAAGGAAATCATAGACAAATTGAAACTGGCAAAGGCATCTAGGCATCTGTGCATGGGTGTCTAGGGGAAGGAGGTGGAGGAAGCCAGATGATGGCGACAGCATTAAACAGGGCTGCCATGAATAGCTGCCCAGGCTGTGCACTGTGCAACTAGTAGGGTTGTATCAATTGGTGCCTGTTGGAGTTTCCTATTGCTGCTGTAGCAAATTAGCTTTAAACAATATAACTCTGTTATCTTACACCCCTGGAGCTCAGAAATCCAAAATGAATTTCACTGAGCTAGACTTCCAAGGAGTTGGCAGGTCTGTGTTCCTTCTGGAGGCTCTAGGAGGCAAACTCTTTCCTTGCCTATTCCAGCTTCTTAATTCTTACATTCTTTAGCTTGTGGCCTCTTCCACCACCTTCAAAGCCAACAGTGTAACATGTGCAACTCCCCCCACACCCACATACATACAAATATGTCATCACATCTTCTCTGACTCTCTTGTCCCCTCTTTCCTTTATAAGGACCCTTGTGATTACATTGAACCAACCTGGGGAATTCAGGATAATCTCTCCTTCTCAAGATTCTCTTTTTTTTCTTTTTGAGATGGAGTCTCACTCTGCCGCCCAGGCTGGAGTTCTGTGGCATGATCTCGGTTCACTACAACCTCCACCTCCCGGGTTCAAGTGATTCTCCCGTCTCAGCCTCCGGAGTAGCTGAGACTACAGGCATGTGCCACCACACCTGGCTAATTTTTGTATTTTTAGTAGAGACAGGGTTTCACTATGTTGGTCAGGCTGGTCTCGATCTCCTGACCTCATGATCCACCTGCCTCAGCCTCCCAAAGTGCTGGGATTACAGGCGTGAGTCATGCACTGCACCCGGCCTTTTTTTGTTGTGTGTTTTTGAGACAGAGTCTTGCTCTGTCACCCAGGCTGGAGTGCAGTGGCATGATCTTGGCTCACTGCAACCTCCGCCTCCCAGGTTCAAGCTATTCTGCTGCCTCAGCCTCCTGGCGACTACAGGCATGTGCCACAATGCCCGACTAATTTTTGTATTTTTTGGCGGATACTGGGTTTCACCATGTTGCCCAGGCTGGTCTCGAACTGACCTCAAGTGATCCGCCCACCTTGGCTGGTATTACAGGCTCTCAAGATTTTTTTTTTTTTTTTTTAGACAGAGTCTCGCATTGTCCCCCAGGCTGGAGTGCAGTGGCGCGATTTCGGCTCACTGCAAGCTCCACCTCCCGGGTTCACGCCGTTCTCCTGCCTCAGCCTCCCGAGTAGCTGGGACTACAGGCGCCCACCACTGTACCCGGTTATCTTTTGTATTTTTTTTAGTAGAGATGGGGTGTCACCGTGGTCTCGATCTCCTGACCTTGTGATCCACCCACCTCGGCCTCCCAAAGTGCTGGGATTACAGGCTTGAGCCACCACGCCCGGCCAAGATTCTTAAACACATCATATCATAAAGTCCCTTGTGCCATGTAAGGTGCCATGTAAGGAACCTACTCACAGGTTCTGGAGATTAGGATGTGGGCATCTTGAAAGGCATCATTATTCTGTCCACCACATGCCCCTGGTCCAGGGTTCAGAATAAAGGGGACTCTGAGTTGGCAACTTCTGCCCAGAGGAAGCCAGTGCTGTGAGAAGGGGAAGGTGGTATAAGGGGCTATAAACTAAAATGCAGAAATATGAGGAAGACATATTTCAGTGGTTACATAGCATGTGGTGTGTGTATGTGTGTATGTGTTTGTGTGCATGTGCGTGTGTGTCTGGGGGAAGGAGGTGGAGGAAGTGAGATGATGGTGACAGTGACAGCAGCTTGGAGAAGACAGGGGGGTGGGTCTACTTCTGAGGAAGTCCTTGGCTGAGGTGGGGCCGCAGAGAGGCAGGGTGAGGGTGGAACCTGTGGTTTCACAGAGAGGAGTTTTAATGGCTGCAAAGAATGTGCACATGAAGCCAAGAGGGAGTGCGGCCTGGAGCTGCAGTCAGCCCAGAGGCGGGGCGGGGGCGGGGGTGGTGGAGCCCGTCCCAGGGCAGTAGGATCATCCCAGAGAACAACAGGAGGGAGCAGGTCTCTGTGAGCAGGGAGAGGAAAAAGAAAGAGAAACTAGGTTTGTGATGGGAAATGGGCTGTGGTTTCATAATTGGAAGTGTCTGTGGGCAATGAGTATAAATGGAGGCTTTGGTAACACTTGGGGAAAAGTTATTAATTTGGAACTTCTATAAAGCCTTTTGTCTCCTATTAAAAATCCTGTGTGTACCAAGTGAATTTCATCACTTAATTCACTCAATAAACAATGAACTGCTACTTTGCATGGGACAACATTCTCTGGAGATACATACAGTGAACAAACAAGGTGAATGAATGGACTCAGGGAATTAGGTGTCACAGGAATAGAAAGGCAAGGAGATGAAGGAGTAAGTGGGCAAGAAGATGACGGAGGCGGAATCGGCTTTCCCCGGCAGGGGATGACATAGGGTTTTTGATATCACCTACGCAGGGAGGCTTGCCCATTTCCCCTCTCCAGCCTACCTGCCCAGGGGAGCAGCTTCGAAGCGTATATTCCCTACTTTCCTCCTCCTTGGAACCATTTCTTCATTTCTTCCTTCCTCCTCTTCCTCTCCCCTTGTCTTCCTTTGCCTTGGAGCTTGGGAGGCTCCAGGTAAGAAGAGAGGGAATGTGCCTTCTTTCTCTTGCTTCCCTCTTTTCTTTCTACCCTTTGGATCCAATTCGAAACAGATAAATAGAGGTCTACTGTGGGCCTGGAATCATGCAGGGGTTACAAGATGGGGGACTCCCATGACCAAGGGCAATTATCCAGCAAGGGGATTTCTGGGAGCCATTAGCAGCTGACACACGCAGCAGCTGGGCCAGGGGTAGACCAGCCTGTTAAGGGGATCTGTGTGGGGCACCAGTATCCTCCACTATAGCAACGATGTGGAGTAGCAGATAATCGCACACCCTGCTGTAGATTGGAATAAAACTTTGGAAAGCAATCTTCTAATATTGTATAGAGTGGAAGACACGCATGACCTGTGACCCAGCAATTCCACTTCCAGCCATATACCCTAGAGAAACTTTGCATGTGCATGAGGAGACAAGGAATGTTCACTGCAGCATAATTTGAAAAAACAAAAGCTGGAAATAAATGAAATGTGCCTCTTATAGGAAGTTGGATATATTCACATAATGGAATACAGCAGGTAAAATAAACAAGAGTTATGGGTATCATCAGAGATAACTCTAAAAGTATGATGTTGAGTGAAAAAAGCATGCTACCGAATGATATATATAAAATGTTGCCATTTATTTACATATTATTTATTTATTTATTTTTGAGACTGAGTCTTGCTCTATCGCCCAGGCTGGAGTGCAGTGGCATGATCTCGGCTCACTGCAACATCCGCCTCCCAGGTTCAAGTGATTATCCTGCCTCAGCCTCCCAAGTAGCTAGGAGTACAGGCATGTACCACCATGCCTGGCTAATTTTTGTATTTTTAGTAGAGACAGGGTTTCACCATGTTGGCCAGGCTGGTCTCAAACTCCTGACCTCGAGTGATCAGCCCGCCTTGGCCTCCTAAGGTGGTAGATTACAAGCATGAGCCACCAAGCTGGGCCTAATGTTGCCATTTATATAAAGTTTCAAGACACGCAAAACAATATGTTTGCATATATATGTGTATGTATATATGCATTTATATATGTATATATCTGTGTATATATAGTAAACATATATAGTAAACATATACGTATATAACATACATATTAAGCATATATACACACATACTCAAACACACACATATATAGTAAAAGCATAAGAGCATGCTTGGGAATGCTAATACTCAATATAGAGTAGTGGGACTTGCAGCCAGATTGCTTGGATTTGCGTCCTAGTTCCATCTCTTACTAGTTGTATAATCTTGGAAAAGTTATTTAACCTCTGCAAGTCTCAGCTTGCTTATGTGTTAAATGGGAAATGCCAATTGTATCAGTCAGCAATTGCTGCCCTAATGCTGTGTAACAAACAACCCCTAAGCTCATTGGCTTTCAACCACAAGCAGTTATTTTCCATTCACAAGCCTGTGGGTTGGCTGTGGCTCTGTTGGACTGGGCTCCAGGAAGCAACTTAGGTTCATGTCTGCTCCACGTGTCTCCACCAGCAACTATCCAGGGCTTGTTCTTTTCAGGGCAGAGGTCACATGCATGAGTGGCTGCTGGAAGCACATGATGCCTTCTTGAGTCTTTGGCCCAGAACTGGCATATTGCTTCCACCCACATTCCAGTGGGGTAGGGAAAGTATACACCACCCACAGTGATCCAGAGCAAGGGCAGCAGGAGAAGGAGGTACTGGGAGCAAATAATGGTGCAATAGTGCCCACCTGCTTTGTCTGAAGCATTAAATGAGTTAATGCATGTGAAGTGCCTGGCACATAGTAGGTGCTATATTTTTACTAATCAGGAGAATGATGAACTCTGGGAGAAAGAGGAAATTGAACTTATCTATTAAATTTCTTTTTTTAAAAACAAAGATCATAAAAAGAAAAAGAGGGAAAATATTTGTTTTCAGAAGAGAGAGCGAGAGTGAAAGAAAGAGGACAGGAATGCTGCAGACTGAACCACAGGGAGCATTGGCATTCAGGAAGAAGACGAAAATGGAAGACTTAATTGTAGACTCCAGGAGGCAAGGAGTGTGTGGCCTCACTCATTTCTGTGTCCCCAGCACCATGTCTGACACATGGTAAATGCTCCTAAGGAGCACAGGGAAAGAAGAAACGATGATAGAGGCAGAGGTTGGAGAGAATCCGAGAAAAATGAGAAGCTCTCACCCTAAAAGCCAGAGGAGATCGTTAAAGAGGGCTGGACAGCTGCCTGGTAGACTGGTCAGCAGTGGCCCTCATCCCAAGCTGGACCTGGGCTCTCTATTGGGTCTGGTGTTCCAGGACACAGGGGACAGACTTGCTATTTCATTTGGTGAGTTTTG
>NW_012098210.1:2973508-2975170 GCF_000951045.1 Mandrillus leucophaeus
GAGGGTGGAACCTGTGGTTTCACAGAGAGGAGTTTTAATGGCTGCAAAGAATGTGCACATGAAGCCAAGAGGGAGTGCGGCCTGGAGCTGCAGTCAGCCCAGAGGCGGGGCGGGGGCGGGGGTGGTGGAGCCCGTCCCAGGGCAGTAGGATCATCCCAGAGAACAACAGGAGGGAGCAGGTCTCTGTGAGCAGGGAGAGGAAAAAGAAAGAGAAACTAGGTTTGTGATGGGAAATGGGCTGTGGTTTCATAATTGGAAGTGTCTGTGGGCAATGAGTATAAATGGAGGCTTTGGTAACACTTGGGGAAAAGTTATTAATTTGGAACTTCTATAAAGCCTTTTGTCTCCTATTAAAAATCCTGTGTGTACCAAGTGAATTTCATCACTTAATTCACTCAATAAACAATGAACTGCTACTTTGCATGGGACAACATTCTCTGGAGATACATACAGTGAACAAACAAGGTGAATGAATGGACTCAGGGAATTAGGTGTCACAGGAATAGAAAGGCAAGGAGATGAAGGAGTAAGTGGGCAAGAAGATGACGGAGGCGGAATCGGCTTTCCCCGGCAGGGGATGACATAGGGTTTTTGATATCACCTACGCAGGGAGGCTTGCCCATTTCCCCTCTCCAGCCTACCTGCCCAGGGGAGCAGCTTCGAAGCGTATATTCCCTACTTTCCTCCTCCTTGGAACCATTTCTTCATTTCTTCCTTCCTCCTCTTCCTCTCCCCTTGTCTTCCTTTGCCTTGGAGCTTGGGAGGCTCCAGGTAAGAAGAGAGGGAATGTGCCTTCTTTCTCTTGCTTCCCTCTTTTCTTTCTACCCTTTGGATCCAATTCGAAACAGATAAATAGAGGTCTACTGTGGGCCTGGAATCATGCAGGGGTTACAAGATGGGGGACTCCCATGACCAAGGGCAATTATCCAGCAAGGGGATTTCTGGGAGCCATTAGCAGCTGACACACGCAGCAGCTGGGCCAGGGGTAGACCAGCCTGTTAAGGGGATCTGTGTGGGGCACCAGTATCCTCCACTATAGCAACGATGTGGAGTAGCAGATAATCGCACACCCTGCTGTAGATTGGAATAAAACTTTGGAAAGCAATCTTCTAATATTGTATAGAGTGGAAGACACGCATGACCTGTGACCCAGCAATTCCACTTCCAGCCATATACCCTAGAGAAACTTTGCATGTGCATGAGGAGACAAGGAATGTTCACTGCAGCATAATTTGAAAAAACAAAAGCTGGAAATAAATGAAATGTGCCTCTTATAGGAAGTTGGATATATTCACATAATGGAATACAGCAGGTAAAATAAACAAGAGTTATGGGTATCATCAGAGATAACTCTAAAAGTATGATGTTGAGTGAAAAAAGCATGCTACCGAATGATATATATAAAATGTTGCCATTTATTTACATATTATTTATTTATTTATTTTTGAGACTGAGTCTTGCTCTATCGCCCAGGCTGGAGTGCAGTGGCATGATCTCGGCTCACTGCAACATCCGCCTCCCAGGTTCAAGTGATTATCCTGCCTCAGCCTCCCAAGTAGCTAGGAGTACAGGCATGTACCACCATGCCTGGCTAATTTTTGTATTTTTAGTAGAGACAGGGTTTCACCATGTTGGCCAGGCTGGTCTCAAACTCCTGACCTC
>NW_012098210.1:2976660-2992861 GCF_000951045.1 Mandrillus leucophaeus
CTCAGGCCAAGCTTCTGAGTAGTAGGAGGTGAAAGGCCCAGTCCTCTCCTGTTGATCTCTTAATTTCAGCATCCTCTTCCCTCTCTTTTCCTGTTGGCCGTCCGTGATTCTTCCTTTCAAGTCTGCTTCCAGCCTCCCCCTCCTGAGGTCCCTACTGCATGGAGGAGTATGCAGAGGACAAGACGGGAAGGAGGCTGGGCATAGAGGCTCACACCTGTAATCCCAGCACTTTGGGAGGCCAAGGCAGGCAGATCATTTGAGCCCAGGAGTTCAACACCAGCCTGGGCAACATGGCAAAACCCTGTCTCTACTAAAAATATAAAAACTAACTGGTGTGGTGGCACGTGCCTGTACTTGGGAGGCTGGCTTGAGCCCCGGAGGTGAGGCTGCAGTAAGCTGTGATCGCACCACTGCACTCCAGTCTGGGAGGGAGTGTTGGGGGCTCTCAGAGACCAGGAGAGGGGCCAGGATACAGCCTCTCTTCTTTGCTTTCCTACTTTGGCCTGAAGAGTTCCACTGAGCCTTCGTGAAGGGCAGGCAGCCAAAGGCTAGGGAGAAGGTGGACTCATTTCCTTGTAAATTACGTGGTTATGAGGGCGGGAGTTTCACATGTGGCTTTTTGCATAATCAGGTTATCAGGTAGTTGGCCCATTCCTGGGCTCATAAAGTCTCTGGTTGCTCTGACTCATACCGTGGAGCGGCAGTCAAGCCAGCAGGGATGGGGCTCGGAGGAGGTGCCCGCCAGCTGTCTGCTTGGGTGGTGTCAGGTGGGGATCCTTTTTCAGAGCCCAAGTGTCATAAACATCTGGGCTTGAGAATCAGTCTGCTTGAGTTCAAGTATTGGCCTCACTGCTTGCCAGCTGTGTGACCTTGGGCAAGTTCCTAACCCTCCCTAATCCTTTATTTCCACATTAGGGCAATGGTGGTGGTTTAGAGAAGGATTTGCCTGGGAAAGAGAAGGTGGCTGCTTAGGCAGATCCCCAGAAGGGTAGTATGTGGGGGTGGCCACCAACCTTCTGAATCCAATCCTCAGATTTCCCTCAAAAATGTAGTGGTTGGCACTCTGGCAAACCGTTGGGCGATATCTAATAAACTCACTGCATTAATTTTCTAGGTCTGCCATGACAAAGTACCATACACTGGGTGGACAGAAACAACAGATATTTATCCTCCCGCAGTTCTGGAAGCTATAAGTCTGAGATCAAGGTGTTGGTAGACCCAGGCTCCCTCCAAGGCTCTAAGAGACAATCTATTCCATTCTTTTATTTATTTATTTTTTTTGAGACAGAGTCTTGCTCTGTTGCCAGGTTGGAGTGCAATGGCACGATCTCGGCTCACTGCAACCTCCACCTCCTAGGTTCAAGCTGTTCTCTTGCCTCAGGCTCCCGAGTAGCTGGGATTATAGGCACCCGTCACCACACTCAGCTAGTTTTTTTTTGTATTTTTAGTAGAGATGGGATTTCATCACATTGGCCAGGCTGGTCTCAAACTCCTGAACTCAGGTGATCTGTCTGCCTCAGCCTCCTGAAGTGCGGGGATTACAAGTGTGAGCCACTGCACCTGGCCTATTCTGTGCTTTTCTCTGACTTTCTGGAGTGGCAGTCCTTGGCTTGCGGCAGCATCACTCCAAGCTCTGCCTCTGTTGTCACGTGGTGTGCTCCTTGCATGTCTCTGTCTCACATGGCTCTCTCCTCTGTGTGCGTCTGTGTCCAATTTCCTTCTTATAAGGACCCCAATCATATTGGATTACAGCCCACCCTAATGACCTTCTCTTCATTTGATTACATCTGTGAAGACCCTGTTTCCAAGGAAAGTCATGTATGTAGGTATCAGGGATTAAGTCTTTAACATATCTTTCTGGGGGACATCATTCAACCCATCTTACCCACTTTACCTACGAACAATAGGACTGAAAGGCCCAGTCCCCTCCTGTCCATCTCACAATTCCATCAACTCCTCTCCTAGGAATATAACTTAAAGAAATTAGTGGTTTGTCCACTGAAAGCTTAAAGGCATGTACTAGAATGTTTCTAGCAACTTTATTTTTAATAGTCCCAAACTGGACACAACTCTAAGATCCATCCACAGGAGAATTGAAAAATAGATTAGAGTACATTCACACAATGGAATACTACTCGGCAATAGAAAGGACAAATTGCTGATATAAGCAATTGTATGAATGAAAGACTACCTTTGCTTGGCCCTGGCTATTTGTAGTCCTACTATGTGACTCTGTTTTATGAAATTCAAGAAGAAGCAAAACTAGTCTGATAGATGTCAGACTAGTGGGGAAGGTATTGAGTGGGAAGGAGCAGGAGGGAAACTTCATGTGGTACAGTTGGGAATGTTCCATATCTTTAAAGGAGTTTGGATTGCATATGCATACTAATACATAAATAAAAATTTATTGAGCTGTACACTTAAGCTATGTAAATTATATCTCAATTTAAGAAGTTTAAAAATCAAAAAACTGTAGTCCTTGGCATGCCCAGAAGTCAATGACTTACTTCCAGGGCTTGACTCCCATTTGCCAAAGTCCTAGGAGCTTGATGTATAAACTGGAAAGTTGACAAGGTAAGTTCTAATGAGAACTCTAATGAGCCAAGGGCCCAGTGCCTGTGTCACCCGGATAGTGGCAGAGACAAACTGTCCAGTGAGATACTCAGGACACCCTCTTCTGAGGTGTTGCTGGTTGATTATGCCCCTTCTTTGGACTGGATGCCACATAATGAGCTGGGTTCTGACTTCACCAGTGAAGTGTCCTGTGTCCTTGTGGAAATGACTCAGCCACCTGTGATCTAGCTTCCTCATCTCTAAAATGCGTATGCCTACCCTCCCTCCCAGGGTGGTTGTGAGAAGCATTTGACAAAACACCGTATTTAAAGTCCCATTCATAGGAGGTAGGTACTCAGCTAATGTGGTTTCCCTTTCCTTTCACAGAGCTGGGATGCAGCTACTGGCTCAGACATTTTTCTTTGGATCCTTTTGGGTGCAGAGCCTTTTGCTGGTAGCCAAAAGAGGTGACAAAACACTCCTGAGAACTTCCTTGTTTCTCAGGTCACACAGATAACAGATAATAACTTATATCTGCAGAGCTATTTAAAAAGATACTGGGAAGCTCACAGCCTAAGAATAAATCCTCCACCAGCCAGCTACCTGGAGTCCCCTCTAAGTGTGTCTTCCTGTGGGGTCACTATTGTCCTCTGTCTAATGTGCTGACTTTGTGAGTGCCGGGGTGGGGCAGAGTGGTGCATTTGTTAGTCCTGGTGGTGGATGGAAGGGTTGGGAGCCCTCACTGCAGAAAGAAAAGACAGAATATTACGGAGCCTGAGCTCATTGAGGGGGAGATATCTGAGGGTCCTCACATCCCCCCTGTCCCCCTGAGATGGCCCTGAGTCCCTAGCACCCTGGTGAGATTACCAGGAGTAGGTAGGAGTGGTGAGCTCTGGCAACTGCTGCCCTTTTGGGTCTCCCCTTCATCCCCGGGACTCACCCTTCCATGTCCCTACCACCTTAGGCTAGGACAGGAAGGCTGCAGAGCGGTAGGGCTGGTGGGGACTGGTGAGCAGTGCCCGGGTACAAGGTACATTCCTGAAGGGGCTACTTGGAGAGCAAACTCCCCAGGTAAATGCCAGGCTACATTGAGAGAGTGGGAATCTGTTTTGATTCCCAAGAATTCAGCTTTAGAACAAGTAGTGAATGAGGGGATCACGAACTTCCTATAAGCATAGTTGTGTGGTGCGTAGGAACATGGCCTTGGGCCAATGTCATGAGCCCTGGGCTACTGGTGTTATTTCCCTCTGTATTAGATTTCCCCAGAGAAGCAGAACCAATAGAATAAATACATAATGAGAGAGAGAGATTAATTTTAAGGAATTGGTTCATGCAACTATGGAGGCCAGCAAGTCCAAAATCTGCAGAGTAGACTGGCAAGCTGGAGACCCAGGGAAGAGCCGATGTTGCAGATCCAGTCTGAAAAACCCTCTGTGGGTAGAACTCTGTCTTGCTCAGGGTGGGGATGGGGGGTAGGTCAGCCTTGCTCTTTTCAGGCCTTCAACTGATTGGATGAGGCCCACCCACATTATGGAGGGCAATTTGCCTTACTCAAATTCTACTGATTTAAATGCTAATCTCATCAAAACAGCCTCAGAGAAAAATCCAGAATAATGTTTGATCAAATATCTGAGCTCTGTGGCCCAGCCAAGCTGATACATAAAACTAACCTCCTTATTAAAATGACTTCGCCAAGCATTACGAATGGTAGCTCCCAGTTCCTGAGGCCCTGCCTTGTGTTGGGGGCATTGTGCTTTGCACTGCAATGGCCTGATTCAAGTGGACCTTCCCAACACGCCTGTATGGTAAGTGTCATGCTCCTTTTACAGATGGGTCAACTGAATCTTGACCGATGTGACAGGTGATGTTGGTACCCTATCTGGATCCCTTTTCCCAGTTAGTGTCCCCCTCCCCAGCTGGCGATGGTGCAGTGGCTAACAACTTACGTCCGAGACCTTTCATGGAGGATTCCCCTGGCAGTGGGATTGTCCTTGTCCAGGACCTAGGGACTCACGTTCCCTTCTCCTATCCTCCAGGGGTGGACAATGACTGACGACATTAGGGTACAAAAGCCTGTCCTGCTTATCTCAGGGGACAATTCTGTGGACACCCCAGAGCTCCCTGTGGATCGGGCTGAGGCCAGGCTGGGCTGAGGCCACGCCCTTGCTAAACATCTTCCTCTGCTACATCCTGCTTCCCTCCATCCCTTTCTCCTGAGATCATTTCCTCCATAAATCATAGGGATTCCACAAATCCTCATCCCGGGCTCTGAGGGTAAAGAATGGGACCTAAGACACCTGTGAGTGAGGAATGTAAGTCGAGGTCTAGCTGCCTTCAAAGGTGGCCCGCAGGATCTTCGCATTGTCCATAGCTGACAGGGGTGAGGATCTCCCTGGGGAGGGGTTCCTGGTTGCAAAGAGGGAAGACTCCCCGCCTTTCAGAAGGTCTCTTGGGTTTGTCCCCTTCCTCCCTTGCTTGCCCACTTCTTTCTTGCCTCATTTCGCAGAACAGCACCAGCCGCAGGCTAGGAGCCTCTACCCAGGGAAGGCAAGCGGAGGTTGAGGGCTATACTTGTGGATGGGAAAGGCTGAGTCTGTGAGTCCCATCCCCAAGGCTTCTTAGAGCAGGGAGTTGCTGCTTTCTGGGGCAGGGGTACAGATTCGCAGCAATGGGAATGTGCTCGAAGGCCTGAGCTGCTCCTTGGGAGACAGCATGAGCCAAATCCTGGTGGGCAGGCCGCCTGGTCAGCGGGCTCCAGGCCTAGGCTGTGCTCCGAGGCCTCCATTTGCAGCCTCCGCCTGTGTGAGTGCTGCGTCACCACCCTGGGAAGGCCTCTGCTGGGTTTTTCCAGAATGTGGAGGTTTATAAGTGTCCCGGTCTTGGCTGTTGTAGTTACAATTTCGCTTCCAGCTTTCCAAGGGGACCTCCAGCCCTCTCTGAGACACAGCTGCTCAGACACAGTGAATGAATGAGAGCAAGGGGCCCCCTGTGGGGATGAGAGAGTTTGCAGCAGAGAGGGTGGCACCCGGGCCTGGCAGAGAAAGTGCTGGGGGCAGCTGCGTGATGGGGCAAGGCTCCTCATTGGCCCCCAAAGAGCCTTCCATCCCACCTGGCTGGAGAAGACAATGAAGGATGGTGGAGGAGGGGAGGTTGCGCCAGTCAGCAGAAGGCTGCTTCTCTTAACAAAAAAGAGGAGTGTCGAGCTGTTCCGTTTGGTTACAGACCTCTACTACTGCCTTCTCTATGAAAAGATATAGTTTGGGGGCTTTGGTGTCACATAGATCTGATTCAGAAACCTCTGTTTTATTCTTATAAATTCTGTGATGCTGTGAAGGCCACTTAACATCTCAGAGCCTCAGTTTTCTCATCCATAAAATGGATGGCCATGCTCACTGCATAGGCTTGCTGTCTGGGAAGGGGCAAGTAGATGAAGGAAGTAGCTCAGCAAGAGGCAGAGATAGCTTTGCAATCTCTGGAATGTGAATGAAAAATTGAGCCAACTTCACCATGAAGGAACTCATTTGCTTCTAGAGCCATGGTGATGGGGGCAGACATAAGGCCACTGCTCACCCATTCCAGTGTTCAAGGCAGACATTACTAATTATATCTGCACACCCCAAGCCTGGGTAGAGAAGCCAGGTAGCTTCTCTTAATTGATCAGAGGTGGCACTTAAAATGGAACTTATGTGTCATCTCTGCCCTCTATCAAGAGGCCTTGACAGCCACCCTGGAGGAGTCCCTAGGTGGGTGAGGGAAGATGTAAGGGAAAGTAAGTTTGCTTTTTAGGTCTTCTAGTTTGAGTGCCTGGGAATAGAGATGGTTTCTGATTGAGCAGCCCAAAGGCTCTATCATTTTCTGGCAGCTTAAGCTACTGAGAAGAGGCCAGGCTTGGAGTGGGCCTTCCAGATGACCACTCACTTGGCAGGGCTGGCCTCACTAAAGGTGGACTCTTATCTGCCTCTCACCAGGAGCAGATCCTGAGACCAGGATTCGAGTGCAAGTAGCTTATTTGTGAAGCGAACCTAGGATCTCCAGTAGGTGAGTGAGGAAGTGAGACTGGGAAAAGAAAGCAGTGAGGGAGCTGGGGTATTTATATACCAATTCCCATTGATTATTAGTTGAGGACTTCTGGGGTAGGATGTTAAGTCCTGGTTACAGATGGACAGAACAGGGTCAGGTGGTCAGAGAAAGCTCTTTGACAAAAATAATCCCAGGTACTAGTAGTTGGAAGTGGTAAGAGCCCAAAGCAGTATCTGCTACACATGTAGTCCCACAAATCCTGAGCAACTCAAGTGAGTTTGTCCGTTGAAAATCAGAGCGGCTTAACCTTTCCCAATGTAGCGCTCTCCTTAAAATGTAGGCAGCCTCACCTTACCCTACCCTGCCTTTCTCAGGGGGAGGCCTAGTCCTTACCCAGCATGGCTGCTATCACTGCCTTCTCCTACAACCATGAGGACAGTGCTCATTGATCACAAGACTCTTTCAGACAAGAACTCATAACCCCTCTCAAGAGAGTGAGTGCTCTAGTCAGCCCCTGTAATGTAAAAGAAATAATCCCAGAATAATCTCTGATGGGCATTTAGCATGAGACCTGACACACAGTAGGTGCCCAATAAATGGAAGCTATTGGTAGCACTGCTGTTGCTATTTAGAGATAAAACCTATTGGCCAAACCTATCCTGACCCCAAGAGAGATGGAATTTGTCAGATTCATTCCTCTCTGGCAGCTACTAGAGAGCAGGAGTGGAGGGAGAGAGCTGGGAAAAGCCGGAAGAAGTTGGAGTAATCTGGGAGGAGAGTGGATTTGGAGCATGGAGTCCTGCCAGGAAGGAGCCCTGGGCAATGTGAGTCAGGGGGATTGATGAGAGCTTGGTGTCCAGGAGGAGGTGGCAAGGGAGGAGAGATGAGAGGTACTAAAATTGTGCCCCATTTTTCATTCTCTCCTGGTGAGTCCCTGTCATTAGAAAGGGCATGTTCGGTCTCATCTTCCCTTCTGGTTCTCACTCAGCGATGAGGACTGGCCTCCAGGGTTCCCAGTGGCTTATTCCCATGGTCTAGACTCAAGGAGGGAGGGGTCTCTCTCTCTCTTTCTTTCTTTTCTTTTTTCTTTTTTTCTAATTTAGAGACAGAGTCTGGCTCTGTCACTTGGGCTGGAATGTAGTGGTGCAATGATAGCTCACTATAGCCTCAACCTCCTGAGCTCAAGTGATCCTCCCACCTCAGCATCCCGAGTAGCTGGGACTATAGGTGTACATCGCCATGTTGGGCTAATTATTTTTTATTTTTGCACCATGTTTAGCTAGTACCCAAATGTTCATACCCAAGCTATGAACATTCATGTACAAGTCCTTCTGCAATCAAGGATCGCTTTTTATACAGGGTTTTGATTTGCTGTCGTGCTCCACTGGAAAACTTCCCTGCCAAGTTAGTGATAGACCTCAGCTAGCAAGACAGATGAGTTGAGTTTCTCCATGAAGCTACAATTCAAATCTCAAACTGAAATTCTCATCTATGTCCCTGTATTAGCTCGTTTTCACACTGCTGATAAAGACATACCTGAGACTGGGAAGAAAAAGAGGTTTAATTGGACTTACAGTTCCACATGGCTGGAGAGGCCTCAGAATCATGGTGGGAGGCAAAAGGCACTTCTTACATGGTGGTGGCAAGGGAAATGAGAAAAAAGCAAAAGTGGAAACCCCTGATAAACCCGTCAGATCTTGTGAGACTTATTCACTATCATGAGAATAGAATGGGAAAGACCAGCTCCCATGATTCAGTTGCCTCCCCCAGGCCCCTCCCACAACATGGGGGAATTCTAGGAGATACAATTCATGTTGAGATTTGGGTGGGGACACAGCCAAACCATGTCAATCCCTAAACTCACTCCTTCCACAGTCTCTGTTTCACTGTGTTTCTGGACTCGTTGCTCAGGCTAGAAACCTGGACTCCTCTCTGCTCATATTCTTCCACCAAACGATCAGCAATCCGATCCTAAGTGCTTTCAAAACACCTGAACTTTTATCCCCTCCTCTGCTACCAGTCTGGTCTGGGCCACTATCGCTTGTCACCTGGATTACTGCAGTATCCTCTCCAGCTTCTATCCTTGTTTATCTTCCCACTCACTCTGCTCCTGATGTAATTCTCAACACAACATCCAGATTAATCCTTTAGAGGCTGAGACCATGTTCCTCCTCTGCTGGAAACCCTCCAATGTTGCAATAGCTCTCAGCCCACTGTAAGTATAAGCCACAGTCCTTACAATGTCTGTGAGGCCCTAGGTGATCTCCCCCATCATACCTCCCTCCTATCATCCCCCTACTTTCTCCTCTTTGGTCACTCTGTGCATGTGCCTTTAATATGCTAAAGTTGCCCTTGC
Source organism: Mandrillus leucophaeus (assembly GCF_000951045.1). Classification (NCBI taxonomy): domain Eukaryota; kingdom Metazoa; phylum Chordata; class Mammalia; order Primates; family Cercopithecidae; genus Mandrillus; species Mandrillus leucophaeus. The sequence goes on from NW_012098210.1 coordinate 2,985,590, forward strand.
CTCTCAGCCTTTGCACTGGCTATCACCCTGAATGGAAAGTTCTTCCCTTTGATATACATATGGCTCCCTCCTTTACTTTCCTTCAGGCCTGTCAACTTCACCAGCTCTATCTGTCTCTATAGTACTTACCACCGTCTGACACATTCTATTTACTGGTTTACATGTTGTCATCTGTCTGTCTGTCTGCCTTGCTTATCAGCATGTCAAGCACACAGTGCAGAGACTTTGCTTAGTGTGCACTTATATTCCTAGTGCCCAGAACAGCAGGGGCCTTGTCATAGGCACTCAAATAAGAGACACGGTGGGGCCTAGGAGCACCTAAAAGGGAGAACCAAATCTGGCAGCTTCCAGCTTTAGCTCACTAGTTGGGTGCTGTGTGTATTAAGAGGCTGCTAAGAGATCCTTTGGGGATCTCAGTCTGCTCAGAGATTTAGGTGCCTGCTATGATTTGAATACCTCCGCCAAAACTCACGTTGAAACTTAATCCTCTGCCGGGCATGGTGGCTCACGCCTGTAATCCCAGCACTTTGGGAGGCTGAGGTGGGTGAATCACGAGGTCAAGAGATTGAGGCCATCCTGGCCAACATGGTGAAACCCCGTTTCTACTAAAAATACAAATACTAGCTGGGCATGGTGGTGTGCTCCTTTAGTCTCAGCTACTTGGGAGGTTGAGGCAGGAGAATCGCTTGAACCCCACAGGTGGAGGTTGCAGTGAGCCGAGATCGCGCCACTGCACTCCAACCTGGCAACAGAGCAAGACTCTGTCTCAAAAAAAAAAAAAAAAAAAAAAGGAAAGAAACTTAATCCTCAAAGTGGCAGCATTAAGAGGTGGGACCTCTAGGATTAGGTCATGAGGGATCTGCTCTCATGAATGGATTAATCCATTTAAGGATTAATGGCTTAATGGATTAATGAGTAATCATGGGAGTGGAACTGGTGGCTTTACAAGAAGAGGAAGGGAGACCGGAGAAAGCGCATTCAACGCCCCCAACCATGTAATGCCTTGTACCACCTTGAGATTCTGCAGAGTCCCACCAGCAAGAAGGCCCTCACCATATGAATCCCCTCGACTTTGGATTCTCAGCCTCTATAACTGTAAAAAATAAATTTATCTCCCTTATAAATGACCCACTTTCAAGTATTCTAAGTAACAGAAAACAGACTTAAGCCTGTAACATTAGGCCAAGCCCCCAAAAGCTCCTAGTCTCATAGCCTGTGTGAGTTCAATGCAGGCTTGGGAATTGGAGAAGCCTTCAGGAAATGATGAAATCAAGCTAGGCCCAGGAGCGTAGGTGGAGTTTGGGTAGGCAGGGGACAGAAGAACAGTGTGGGCTAGCTTAGGGTAGTGCTGCTTCAATGAGTTACGAGGCACAGGCACCTCGAACAGAGTGTCCGAAGGGCTGCACCCAGCAGTGACACCATCACCTCTCTCCTGTCCTGACTGGGCCGGGTTCTGGGGGAGAGGTCCCAGCACTGCCCACCTCTTCTTTTTCTCCCAATATCTGTCATCAGCTCCAGTTTGCATTTGAGTTATTTTTAGATTGTTTTTTCCTTAGCAGTGAAGCAAGCCTGTGGAAGGAAACATATTCCTTCTAAAGCAAGCCTGCAGTTTTTCTGGACAGGCAAGAGTGAGGCCGCCCTGCCTGAACAAAGAGAGATCTGACAGCTGCTAAGGTGCTCTGGGACTCAGTGGGTCCACCCCTGTCTTCAGTCTCGGATCTGGCCACACCCAGACCATTTCAAGCCTAAGACAATGACATATCTTGCTGGGTTTTGAAATCTGCCAGAGGAGCTTCCTAACCTCCTTGGCTGTCCCCATTACAGCTGCCTCCACTCCCAAGACCCTGCGCTCAGTGTTTTTGGCAGGGAAGTTCTTCCTTAAGTCCAAACTGTGGCTCCAAAGATTTTGTTACTGAGGGAGAGAGGGAGAGGCTGCCACTGTTGTGCAGTGCCCAAATTGGACTGGGTGGCTTGCTTGGGATGAGTCTGGGAGAAACTGTCACAGGGGTCATGGGAATGATGACAGCTGCAACACAGGGTGGCTCAGAGGCTTCTCAACACCTGGTAGGTAGGATGATAGGTATAGGCAGGCAGCTGGCTGCAGAGGCCTCTATACTCACCCCATATTCTGCCCTGCCTGGTGTCTGGGCTCTCCTGAGCCTCAAGGTCTCTGCCCTTTCTTTAGAGAAGAGCTGGGTCCCAACTCACAGGGCTTCCTCTAAACCCTCCTTGACCTCTTCCAAAGTCCTCTCTGGGTTACTCAAAGGAAGGTCCTCAATGGGGACGACAAGCTGTCTCAGGGTTTGGCTTCTCAGTCTTCTCCCAGACCAGGACTGTTGTCCCAGGATATGTGGGGTTGGGCTGGGCTGAGTACCCCTGTCTCTTCCCATAACTTTGTTCAGGTTGTGGACTCCTTTAGCAAGCTGGTGAAGTCCATGGAACTCTTCAGAATAATGCTCTTAAATGCATAAGGTAAAATACACCGGATAACAAAGGAAACCAATTACACTAAAATGCAGATATTAACATATTTTAATATTTATAAGATCCAGCAATCCCACTACTGGGTATATATCCAAAGGAAATGAAATCAGTGTTGAAGAGATAGTTGCACTTCCATGTTTATTGCAGTACTACTCACAATATCCAAGCTATGAAACCAACGTAAGTGTCCATCGACGAATGAATGGATAAAAGAAATGTGGTTTATATACAAAATGCAATACTATTCAGTCATAAAAAGAAGGAAATCCTGTCATTTGTGACAACATGCATGAACCTGGAGGACATTATGCTAAGCAAAATGAACCAGACACAGAAAGACAAATACCACATGATCTCACTAATGTGGAATTTTTGAAAAAGTTGATATCATGGAAGCAGAGAGTAGAACAGTGGTTACCAGAGACCTGAGAAAGGAGGAGAGACGGGAGGATGGGGAGAGGTTGGTCAATGGGTATACAGTGACAATTAGAATGGAGGAATAAGTTCTGGTGTTTTATTGCATTTTGGGGTGATGATGGTTAACAGTAAGGTATTGTATGTTACTAAATAGCCAGAAGAGAGGTTTCTGAGTATTCTCACCACAGAGAAATGATAAACACCTGAGGTGATGAATATGCTAAATATCCTGATTGGGTCATATATTGAAACATCAAATTGTATCCCATAAATATGAGTAATCACAAGATGTCATGAGGTGGTGTATTTGTTAATTAGCTACATTTAACCATTCCACATATATATACTTCAAAACATCATGTTGCACGTGATAAATCCATATGAAGTCATCTGTCAATTAAAAAAAACAAATTTAACCTACCTAGGCAACATAGTGAGACCCTGTCTCTACAAAAAATAAAAAAAAATAGCTGGGTGTGGCCAAGCGTGGTGGCTCACGCCTGTAATCATAAGACTTTGGGAGGCCGAGGTGGGTGGATCACCTGAGGTTGGGAGTTCAAGACTAGCCTGACTAACATGGAGAAACCCTGCCTCTACTAAAAACACAAAATTAGCTGGGCGTGGTGGTGCATGCCTGTAATCCCAGCTACTCAGAGGCTGAGGCAGGAGACCTGCTTGAACCTGGGAGGCAGATGTTATGGTGAGCCGAGATCCTGCCATTGCACTCCAGCCTGGGCAATAAGAGCGAAACTCCATTCCCCTAAGAAAAAAGAAAAAAAAATTAGGTGGGAGAGGTGGCATGTGCCTGTACTCCCAGCTGCTTGGGAGGCTGAGGCAGGAGAAGTGCCTGAGCCTGGGAGATTGAGGCTGCAGTGAGCCATGCTCACTCAATGCACTCCAGCTTAGGAGACAGAAAGACTGTCTTAAAAAAATATTTTTTAAAAAAATGATATATACTAATGTATTTTTTAACACATTAAAAAAGAAAATCTAGCAGATCTTTTTAACACATTAAAGAAGAAAATCTAGCAGTGGATCTGCTATGGTTTAAATGTGCCCCCCATAATCATGTGTTGGAAATTTCATCTCCATTGCAATATCATTGAAAGGTGGGATCTTTAAGAAGGTGGGACCTTAGGCAAAAACCTCATGAATGGATAAATGCCATTATATCATGAGAGTGGGTTGTTACAAAAGTGAGTTTAGGCCAGGTGCAGTGGCTCATGCCTGTAATCCCGGCACTTTGGGAAGTCGAGGCAGGCAGATGATTTAAGATCAGAAGTTCAAGACCAGCCTGGCCAACATGGTGAAACTCTGTCTTTACTAAAAATACAAACATTAGCTGGGCATGGTGGCGGGCATCTGTAATCCCAGCTACTTGGGAGGCTGTGGCAGGAGAATCACTTGAGCCTGGGAGGCAGTGAGCCAAGATGGCGCCACTGCACTTCAGCCTGGGCGATAGAGCAAGACTCCCGTCTCAAAAAAAAAAAAAAAAAAGTGAGTTTGGCCCCTCTTGCTTTCTTGTTACTGCCCGTTCTTGCCTTTCTGCCTTTTGCCACAAGATGACACAGCATGAAGCCCTCGCCAGACACTGGTGCCATGCTCTTGAACTTTGTGGTCTACAGGACTGTGAGCCAAATAAATTCTGTTCATGACAAATTACCCAGTCTCAGGCATTCTGTTATAGCAGCAGCAAACAGATTAAGACAGAATCTAATATCTATCATAATTTCATAATATCATAAATGATATTTTAAGATATCTGCAATATCTGTAATATGTTAGGGAAATAGCTGTGATTTTTGTTGGTGACAACGTTGCAGACACTGTTAAATACTACTGTCTTCTGTTACCTACATTCATAATGCAAGGAAATACCATATTTCAGTTAGAGGCAGTGAAAATAACGGGGACACTTTTTTTTCTCACCCAAGTTTATTGACATCAGGATAAGAATTCTGCCTTTGGGCCTGACGCAGTGCCTCATGCCTGTAATCCCAGCACTTTAGGAGGCCGAGGCGGGCAGATCACTTGAGGTCAGGAGTTTGAGACCAGCCTGGCCAACATGGTGAAACCACGTTTCTACTAAAAATACAAAAATTAGCCAGGTGTGGTGATGGACGCCTGTAATCCCAGCTACTCGGGAGGCTGAGGCAGGAGAATCGCTTTAACCTGGGAGGCAGAGGCTGCAGTGAGCCGAGATCATGCCACTGCCCTCCAGCCTGGGCAACAGAGTGAGACTCTGTCTCAGAAAAAAAACAAAAACAAAAACAAAAAAACCAGAATTCTGCCTTTGACCTTCTCTTACCTTTATTGTCTTTTGGGGCTAGATTGAGTACCTGGTGGGGCTGGAGGGGGCACCAGGCTTGGATTTCTTATTTGTAAAATATACTTATTTTATTTTTACTTAAAAAAATTTTTTTTAAAATTTTTTTGAGACAGAGTCTTGCTCTGTCACCCAGCCAATATACTCATTTTAAATTAAACAAGAAGTAATTGGTGTTTGTAAGAAATTCAGGCAATATAGATAAAGACAGCTCTCATTTATCCCCTAAACCCTCTTCCCTCTTCAGTGGTAGTCCCTGTTAATCTGTGTGCTATATATAGTTTCAAATTACAAATATAATATTTGAAAATATTTGCCTTGGAAAAAATCAGATTTTTTTTCTTTTTTTTGAGACGGAGTCTCGCTCTGTTGCCCAGGCTGGAGTGCAGTGGCACTATCTCGGCTCACTGCAAGCTCTGCCTCCTGGGTTCACGCCATTCTCCTGCCTCAGCCTCCTGAGTAGCTGGGACTACAGGCACCTGCCACCACGGCTGGCTAATTTTTTTGTATTTTTGGTAGAGACGGAGTTTTACTGTGCTGACCAGGATGGTCTCGATCTCCTGACCTTGTGATCCGCCCGCTGCAGCCTCCTAAAGTGCTGGGATTACAGGCGTGAGCCACCGCACCCGGCCTACTTTTTTCTAAATTAAAAAAAATACCAGATCTTTGGCTGGTATGTGTGTAGTTTTTTCTCAAATGCAAATAGGAGCATACTGTACATGCTCTCTTGAAACTTGCTCTTTTCCTGTACAATGTGACAGGGAGGTCTTTCCATGTTAGCGCGTATGGACTTGCCTTCTTTTTTACTGCTGCTTAGTATGTTGCGTAAGTGCTGGGTCAAAGGGGGAACCACATTTTGAATTTTACTCAATAGAATTCAGCAGCCTCTCCCATGCCCAGGATGTGGGCCAGGCATCAGTCACCCAAGCTAGAATTTAAGGCACTAATTTCCCTCTACTTCACTCTCTTTGCCCAACCTATCAGCAAGCCTCCTGAGTATCTGCTAGCATTGGCTCCAGTTCTCCAACCCCACTGTCACTTCCTTCATTCATCATCTGTTTCTCCTGTCGGGATGAATGCATTAGCTTACCCCTCCCACCTCTCATCCCTAGTCTTCGTTGTCCGATCTCCTGTGTGGCCCATGTTATTCTGTAGTCAGGTTTATCTTTCTTGATCTCGAATCCAATCATGTCCTCCCTGATCTTAACTCTTCCATGGCTTCCCATTACCTTAGGATCATTTCCAAGTCTTTCACCTTGGCCTATTCCCATCATTCCAGCTGTGCCAACCTCCCTGGCAGCATCATTCCTCTCAGGGATCTCACCGCACACCCTAGATGTCAGCGATGCAGACAGTCAGGACCCTTAGCATGTCATGCTGCCCGCACTCCATGCCTTGCTCAGTTTCTCTGACTGTAATGCCGTTTCTACTTCCTTCTCTCTTTTCTCCTCCCTTTCACCTGGTGAACACCCAGCCATCTTTTGGAGGCTCCTCTTACCAGTCACTCATTCTGGAAATTTTTTTATATCCCCTAAAAGACAAGTGAGCATTTTCCTTTGCGCTCCTGCTGACGTTGTTCAGGCCTTTGGCATAGTTTTGTCACAATTTACTGCCCAATTTGTTTCCCTGCCCTTCTCCCTTCTAGGCTGTGAACTTTTGAGGAGGCTGAATGAACAGTGATGACATGCCATCTACAGGGAATGGATATGCAAAAAGCACACACATCACAAGTGTGCAGCTTCCTAGCACTCTGTAAACTGAACCTACTAATGTCACCAGCACCCAGATCGACAGAATATTACTAGCACCCCAGAAGTCCCCATGTGTCCACACCCACCAAAATCCACTTTCTCTTCCTTAAAGAAAATGGTCCACGATATCCTTGTTGAGTTTTAGTTGTTTGTTTTGAAACAGGGTCTTGCTCTGTTGCCCAGGCTGGAGTGCAGTGGGGCTCACTGCAGCCTCAACCTCCTGAACTCAAGTGATCCTCCCACCTCAGCCTCTTGAGTAACTGGGACCACAGGTGCATGTTACCATGCCCGGCT
>NW_012098210.1:2994931-2996578 GCF_000951045.1 Mandrillus leucophaeus
CAAGCCCGGCAAATTTTTTGTATTTTTAGTAGAGACAGGGTTTCACCATGTTAGCCAGGATGGTCTTGATCTTCTGACCTTGTGATCCTCCCGCCTTGGCCTCCCAAAGTGCTGGGATTACAGGCGTGAGACACCGCGCCCGGCCCAACTCCATGGTTTCTTTCTTTCTTTTTTTTTTTGAGACGAAGTTTTGCTCTTGTTGCCCAGGCTGGAGTGCAGTGGCAGGATCTCAGCTCACCACAACCTCTGCCTCCCAGGTTCAAGTGATTCTCCTGCCTCAGCCTCCTGAGTAGCTGGGATTACAGGCTTGTGCCACCACGCCCGGCTAATTTTGTATTTTTAGTAGAGACAGTGCTTCTCCATGTTGGTCAGGCAGGTCTTGAACTCCCGACCTCAGGTGATCTGCCCCCCTTGGCCTCCCAAAGGGCTGGGATTACAGGCGTGAGCCACCGCGCCCGGCCAACTCCATGGTTTCTAAAAGGCCTAGAGAACATATATCGGGTGCCTCTCCTCTTTCCCTTTGCGTTCGTCATCTTGGCGAATTATTGGAAGATGGCGGTTCCAGTCGAAAAATAAATGAGTATTTATTATTTGATCAAATGTATCAGATCAAATAGATCACACTTACAAGCCATGTGGCCTTGAGCAAGCGACTTCACTTCTTTGATCCTTAGTTCCCTGTTGTCTTAGCTTGAGTCCTCGCCCCACCCCTCCTGCTGCCTGCCAGGAGAACCTGAGACAAAAACCTGTGAACAGGCAGTTTATTTAAGAATGTGATCTTAGGGAGCAGGAGGGAGGGACAGGGATATTGAATCAAGAAATGAGGGAGAGCCAATACAAGATGTGAGGCCAAGTTAGCCAGTGCTATCTATGGGTGTCTGGAGGTGGGAGCCATCACAGCCTTTCATGGAGCCTTCTGGAATGTCTCAGAACTCCCTGCTGGGGGACAAAGGCAGAAGCGTTATACACTGGTTCTCACCCCTGTTGGTCAAGGGACATCCCACAGCTTCTTAGTTCCTCCCACATTGCTGGGCTGCTCGTGCATGAGGGCCACACACGTTCCCTTGGGTGTCCCACCCAGCTATAGTGGAGAAGCTCCAGGTCAGCTCAGCACTGGCTGGAGGAAGAGATCTGTCCAAGAGGTTTTTGAGGTGGTGTCCCAAGTGTGTCTAACACATTCATCTTTAACATGAGGAGGGTGTCTCCACTTCAAAGGGACACTGCAAGGATTGGGCTGAATTCCATACCTAGGTAACAAGGCACCCAGGATTGGTGTTCTGAGGCCCTGGGAAGGATAGGGGGTGGAGGAGACCTGGCCCCCCTACTCCAGTGTGGAGCTAAAGGAGGGGGAAGCTGGAAAGGGAGCTGAGCTGGCAGAGGCTCAGCCATGTTGCTTCTCCAGGCCTGGGCAGAGGCCCAAGGAAGACAGTGGGAAGGACAGCAGGTTCCAGGACACAGGGAGGAAGAGGGCCTGGAGGGATTTCCCTGGGCTTGGAATGCGGGGATGAGGTTCCTAATAGGTGCCTGTGGCCTTGTTCCTGTGAGAGGAAGGAAACTGATGAGGCCACCGAATGGAGCAGAAAAGATGCAATGAAAATCCCTACCGCCTCCTGCCCTGCAGGCTCTGCATAGTCACAGCAGTGACTA
>NW_012098210.1:2999708-3000743 GCF_000951045.1 Mandrillus leucophaeus
AGTGATCCTCCCACCTCAGCCTCTTGAGTAACTGGGACCACAGGTGCATGTTACCATGCCCGGCTATTAAACATTTTTTTTTTTTTTTTTTTTTTTAGAGACAGGGGTCTTCCTATGTTGCTTAGGCTGGTCTCGAACTCCTGGCTTCAAGCTATCCTCCTGCCTTGGCCTCCCAAAGTGCTGGGATTACAGGCATGAACCACTGTGCCTGACCTAAGTTGTTTTTTGCTTTCTGGTTTTAGTTCTTTTGCTTTCAGTTTTTCTTGTGTTTGTATTTTGTATAAATGGATTCAAACAGTATGTTCTCTTTTGTGTCTAGTTTCTTTGGCTCAGCATCATATTTGTGAAGTTTATCAAAATTATATGTGTAGTTATAGTTTGTTCATTCTAGCAGCTGTGTATTATTCCATTGAGTGTGTATACCACAATTTATGTATCCATTCTACTGTTGTCGAGTGTTTCCAAGACAAACTGGCAAATGAAAATGTTGCAGAATGCATTTAGAATACATAAACATATACATGCAAAACAATCCCAAGCATGTCTGTAAATGCATTGAGAAGTGGTTGCCTGGGAGGAACTGGAGATCGGGGAGGAAACAGCTAAAGGGACTGTAAACTTATCCATAATGTTTTACATTTTCTACATGGAAACTATATTCCAGTATAACTTAGATAATTAAAAATTAAATGTAATTTTTTTACACAAACTCATGCTCTGTGCATTTGGGTCCTCAGGGCTATGTTGGTAGAAATATCAGTCAGTCAATCAAGCAAGCAATATTAAATGTATATTTATGGCCAGGCCCGGTGGCTCATGCTTGTAATTCCAGCACTTTGGGAGGCCCAGGCGGGCGAATCAGGAGGGTCAGGAGATCCAGACCGTCCCAGCTACTTGGGAGGCTGAGGCAGGAGAATGGCGTGAACGGGAGAGGCGGCGCTTACAGTGAGCCGAAGCTTGCCGAGATCACTCCGCTGCACTTGAGCCTGGGCGACAGCGAGACTCTGCCTCAAAAAAAAAAAAAAAAAAAAAAAA
>NW_012098210.1:3007118-3022327 GCF_000951045.1 Mandrillus leucophaeus
ATCTATATTTTGCTCTAAATTAAATTGAGCACTACCTTCAGTTATGGATTTAGGCAACAAACCACACAGCTGAGTCTTTGTCACCAGTAGAAGCCACAGATATTTTCACATCACAAGACAGTTATAGATATTTTGAAAGCTCATTTATACTTCAAGATTGCAGTAGCTATTAGGCCCTCTGCTAGATATCTTGGTATGTAGTGTATTAAGGAAGAAGCACATAAATAAAATCTTTTTTTTTTTTTTGGAGACTGAGTTTTACTCTGTCATCCAGGCTGGAGCACAATGGCGCTATCTAGGATTTTCCTGCCTCAGTCTCCCGAGTAGCTGGGATTACAGGTGCCCGCTACCTTGCCCGCCTAATTTTTGTATTTTTAGTAGAGACGAGGTTTCACCATGTTGGTCAGGCTGGTCTTGAACTCCTAACCTCAGGTGATCCACCTGCCTTGGCCTCCCAAAGTGTTGGGATTACAGACGTGAGCCACCACACCTGGCCTGAAGCATATATATTCTTATATTACACATTTTAAATATTTTGATAACATTATTTCAATATAATTGGTTTCCTTTGTAATCTGATATATTTTATTTTATGCATTTAAAAATATTCTTAGAAGGAGTCTATAAGGTTAACAATACAAAAAGTGCAAGAATCCCTGCACTAGATCAGGAATGGCCAGTATTGACCTGCCTGTGCTTATGGCAGACATTATGAATCAATCATGGCAGCGTTTCTAGCAGATGCCAGATGCTCTTTAGGCATTTTCTACTAATTTGTCTGTGGAGACATATGAGGTCAAACTTAGTTGCCCTTCCTGGTCTATAATGAACCAATGCAGGACAAAACAAGGCAGGATAAAGATAAGATTAAGTGCTTCCTTGGCAAGCATAGCAAATTAGAGCAAACTTTGAGACTAAGTGTGCCAAAGGAGTTGGAACAAGAAACCCTTCAGAGTAAAGCAGACCCACAGTCAGGGTTTAAAAAGGCACGATTTTGAGAGGTGGAGAAAGAAGGGTGATGGTATTCAGGGTAGGGGCAGGGGCAATGCAAGGAGGAAAGACTTATATAAGCAAAGGGTTCGAGGATGGAAAGAACAAGAAATTTCAGGGGACACTGTGGCGACCAGGTTTTGGAGAAGTTGTGGGAGATGAAACGGAGAAAACAACTTCATTAGGAAGGCTTGTATATGAAGAATTTTGCCTCAGAAGTCCTTTAGAGGACTTCTGTGTAAAGGACTTCTGTGAATAGAGGACAAAGGGTGTACCAGTTTGCTTTTACTGTGTAACAAGCTCCCTCAAAATCTAGTGATTCAACACCACAACCGTTTATTATTTCTTACTCATCTATGGGCTTGCTGGGTGGTCCTTCTGGTCTGGGCTGGCTTAGCTGATCATGGAATTTCCTCATGCATCTGCTGTCAGCTGATTGGCAGGGGGTGGAGGGGGCTGGTGGATTCAGGAGAGCCTCATCTTATGATTGGTTTGGCTGGCTATTGGCTGGGCCAATGGGGGTGCCTGGGCCACATGGTTTCTCATCCTCTAGAAAGCTAGCCTGGGCTTACTCACATGGTGGCAAGACAGATTTCCAAGAGAAGAGGAAATGCAGATGGCATCTTGAAGCCTAGGCTCAGAATGGGCAATTCTACCACTTCACTTCTACCATATTTGAATTACCAAAGCAATTCATGAGGCCTGCCTAGATTCAAGAAGTAGGAGAATAGACTGTGCCTTTTCAAGGGAGAAGATACAAAGTCACACTGGCAAAGGGTGTGGATACAGGAAGAGGAATCATTGTGGCCCCCCTCCATTTTTTTTAAGAAACAAGGTCTCACTCTGTCACCCAGGCTGAAGTGCAGTGGCGTAATCATAGCTCACTGCAGCCTCAAACTTCTGGGCTCAAGTGATCCTCCCACTTCAGCCTCCTGAGTAGCTGGGACTATAGGCACGCCACCACGCCCCAGCTAACTTTTTAACTTTTATTTTTGTAGAGTGGGGTCTTGCCATGTTGCCCAGGCTGGTCTTGAACTCCGGGGACTGGGGCCACTTTTGTAATTAGTCTATCCTAGAGGGTTTGAGGGCAGCTGTGGAACATAAAATACTAGGAGAAAAGCCCCAGGGACAGGGGGGCTGGTTGGGAAACAATGACGGTAGTGTTTGGGAAGATAGGGATAGGATGTTTGCCCAGACTCTAAGATGGGGTAGGCCTGAGGTGGGGAGCAATAGAGGGGATGGGGAGGAAATAGGTCTCTGAATTTGGGGCCTGTGAGCCAGGCAAGGAACGTAACCATTCATAGAACTGGAAATGTCAGCAGGCAGCTGATGGGATCAAGGCCCGCCTGATGTGGAGTCCTACACTGAGAAGGCCTTGAGGCCTTGGCAGATGGCAGCCCAAGTGTGCAGCTGAGTCCTGAGGCCTCTGCTACCTACAGGCCGAGAGGTCTTGTGAAGCCCATTGGCATTTCCTGCACTCGCTGAGTGTTCTGCTATGTAGAGTAGTGGTAGGAATGCGAACCTTGCAGGGCCAGGAGGGAGTGAGATATGGCTCACTGTGTAGAAGCATTTTGTAAACTATTTTAGACTGTACACTTTTTAGTGGTTTTATGGTTTTGTTTTAAATTGAAGAGACATTAGCCACACAGATGAGGGACCTAGGAGGAAATGTGAAGGGAGAAGAGGAGGACCTGGGGTTCTGTTTGGGGGAGGGGCTGCAACTGTCAGGAGGCCATGGGACTAGAAGGATTCAGAAACAGAGAGGGATTGGCTTGTACAGAGTTCCTCCAGCTTGAGGTATGGGGAGCTCAGGACAGCAGCAGTGGGGGGGCATTCAGTCATGAGTGGCTCTGTGCTTGCCCAATCCTTGGGGTCAGACAGTTGGGAGTCGGGTGATGGGAAAATTAGTCTCCCTGCCTAGTCCTCCAATTGCAAAGTCCTGGGTGGTCTGGACCGACGTCAGTGCAGCTCCCCACTCCTCCCTCCCTCCTCCTCTTTGCTGCTCTGAAAAGTCCAGCAGAGTCACTGCTTCCAGATGTGGCCTCCAGATGCAGCCTGGAGTTTTTCCAGAGGCAGCAGCCAAGCTCCTGGCTTTTCTTCCTCCCTCCTTCTCCAATGGGACTTGCCCATTGCTACCCCTCCTCTGACTTCTCTTTCACCACTAGGTTAGGTACCAGGTACCCAGGGGTCCTGGCAGATGGATAGATAAATACCATTTCTAAATAAACCTGAGCCAGACACATGTGTCTTTATTCGTTTTGGAAAGAGTTTACATCTGGGGGAGTGGAGAACTCTCCAATGTTTCCGTTCTGAGCAGTCCCAGCGGCTCCAGAAGGAGGAAGTGAGCTGTCTCCTCGGCTGGGGACCCGCCAGTGCACTGGGCTTCAGGCCAGCCAGGGCCTGGGAGGAGCTGCTGGAAACCTCCCTCTTAATGGAACAGCCTGGGCCCTGATGTCTCACCGGGATAGAGCCCCAGTTAGGGGGAAAAGGCAGCTGTTTTATTAGTAGCAGACCATGGAAACCAGCTGGGGCTGCTAAAAGTTAGTTTTCCGGTTGCCTGAATCAATGTGTCACAATTAGTAACACCTGGACTAATTCCCTGGGGCTCTTGTTAAAAATGCAGATATTGACTCAGTTTATCTTGAGTAGGGCCTGGGGTTCTGCATTTCTACCTAGTTTTCAGGTGAGTCTGATGCTGCTGATCTATGGACCACATTTTCAGTTGGAAGGTTCTAGACTGGACATCAAAAACATGTCTCTATTTTTTTGTGTGTATACATTTCTGTATTTTTTTGTATGCATTTTGTATTTTCTGTAGCTTTTCCGTTTTTTTCCCCCCTGTGTGTTTTTAATTCAAAAAGTACCAAAGGGTAGGTAGTGAAAAATCTCATATCCCTGCCCCCAGCAACCCAGCCATCCCTTCCCACGGCCAGCCAGTGTTGTTGATTTTTGTGTACATCCTTTAGAGATATTTTATGAATATACAGGCAAATATATATTTTCTCTTCTGTCTCCCTGCCCTGTTTTGGTTATTATATGATATGTACTAGTACACATCTTACTTTATTATGCAACGTACCTTGGAGATTGCACTAGCTCCTTCTTCTTCTCCTTCTTTTTTTTTAATTTTCAGATATTTTTCAGTGATGGATTTCTTTTTTAAAGTTGCACAGTTTTATTATATACCACAACTTACCAAGCAGATTCTTCGTTGATGGATACTTGGTTGTGTCCAACCTTTTGCTCTTGTGTAGTACATACATTACTTACTTTGCCCAGGCTTGAGTCTATTTAGAAAACAAAGGCCTACAAGTGGAAATGCAGGGTCAAAGGGTGCGTGCATTTGTAATTTTGATGAATATTGCCAAACTGACCTCTCCAGAGAGGTTGTGCTAACAACGTGTGAGAAAGAGCCTGTTTCCTGTACTCTCCCAACACCGCGTGTTAACAAACTGTTTGATCTTTGTCAGTCTCATGTGTGAAAAACGGTAAACTGCTGTTTCTGAAATTCTCTCTTCCTTCAGTTTCCAAGGCTCTCTTCAACAGTATATTTGTCAGAGGGTCACTGCATTCATCTTCTCTGGGCCAGCCAACTTATCAGCGCTGGGGTTCCGAAGAAGACCAACACTAATAATCCTTGCTCTTGCCTCTGGAAAGGAAGACAAAACAATTCATTTGTCAATGATGACCAATGAACGGGATGAGAGCTATGTTAAGGGGGTGACTCCTTAAGGCAGCACTTTTCACACCTCAATGTGCACACACATCAACTGAGGACCTTGTAAAAATGCAGACTCAGAATCAGCAGGTCTCACTGAGGGTCTGAGATTCTGTGGTTCCAACAAGCTCCCAGGTGAAGACGTTGCTGCTGGTCCCAGGACTGCATTTTGGGTACCTAAAACAAGGGCTGGCAAACTTTTCTGAAAAGGACCAGAGAGTGGATATTTTAGGCGTGGGTCTCTGGTGCTGTTATTCAACTCTGCCTTTGAAGGCAACCATACAATATGTAAATGAATGGGTATGGTTGTGTTCCAATATAATTTTATTTACAAAATAGCTGGCTGTGTTTGCTGACCCTTGGCTATAGGCATCCAATAAATAACCTATTGAAGCAATGAGTGAAAGGATATCATTGGGAAGTAGGGGCCTGAGCTAATCTAGGGGTCGGGGATACCTGAAAAAAATGTGTATTTGTCAGAGTCCCACTGGGAAACAAAAGCCAAAAGTCAATGTTTAAAGAGGGGTAATTACATGCAGGGAATGGTTTACACGGGTAATGGAAGAGCTGAGAAGTCACTTAGGTGCAATCCAGAGACTAGCAACAGCAGGAAGCTGTTATCACCCTGGGTAGGATGAGGAGGGAGGTGAGGAGCTCTCAGATTACCACCCACTAGGATGGGAACCATGGTGGGTGTACCTACTGGGAGCTTGGAGCCCTGGACAGACCCAGCTAGGGTCAGAGACTCTTGGAAGAATCTCATTTCTTTCTGCTCTTTCATCTTCCACCTGTCGTTCAAAATCAGCTGTGATCCGGTCTATACAGGAACCTGCGGGGGCCAGCCTCTGCCCTATAGCTTAGAGCAGGGTAAGTCAAAGCACGGTGTGAGGCCAATAAGCCTAGGCCTAAGGGATATTTAGAGTAAGTGTGAAAGTGTAGGTAGTTGACCAGGCATACCAGGGAAGGAGAGAGGGTATATCAGACACAGAGGACAGGCTTAGGGTGTGCAGGGGTGAACGGTGTGGGATGAGGCTGGTAGGGAGGCCACTCCTTTAAGCAGGATGAGATTTATGCTTTAGAACAGAGGTTGGCAACCATCTCTGTCACATAGTTTTCTTTGTTTTGTTTAAAAACAAATGTAAAAAATGTAAAAACCATTCATGGCACACAGGCTATGCAAAAACAGGCCACAGGCAGCTTTTGGTTCATGGGCTGTAGTTTGCCAGCATGGTTTTGAAAGATCCACTTCAGAGGGATGGATTGGAACAGACAAGAGGCTGAGAGAGGAGTCAGAAGGGCTGGAAAGGAGAATGCTGGAGCTTCCAGGTGGGAGACGATGAGAGCCCAATGGGTGGTCATCATAATGAACAGAAGAGAGGGACTTAGAGTTGTAGAATGCACGGGACACAGAATTAGCTGGTCTCAATAGAAGGTCTAAGCCTGGTCTGGAGGGATGTGCAATCGGGCACATTGACTATTCCTCTGATTAGCTTGGAACCCCTTCATCCCTTGCTTCAGGGAGACAGAGGGAAATCCTGTCATCCTGGAGAATGAAATTCCCTATGGCCCACCTTCCCACTGCCCAGTCCTCTCTTTGGGTGGAACTTGTGGAAGAGCAGGTTGCACTGCCTCTCACTAAAGGAGGAGTTGGGCACTCTGCTGTTGGTGACTCACTTGTTGCTCATTCTAGAACATGGGTCCCAAGCATCTCCTGTCCTCAGTTTCAGGCCTTGGCTGCCATTCCAGGACAACAGAGGAAGTCCCACCAACATCGTCTGACACTTTCTTGTGGAGTTTCCTGTGGGTCCAGAGTAGAGATGAGGGCTGGGAAGACCCTCACCGAGACCTGGGCTCAAACACCTGCTGGTAGCCTCTGCCATCATCTTGATCACACACAGGTTAATGGTATCGCAGACAGGCCTGGGATGATGTCTTAGTTTGGACTCCCCTGGAGGCAGACCCTGAGACAAGGCTTTGAATGCAAGTATTTCTGTGAAATGGGGAAGCAAGGCAGCCCACAGGGGGTGTATTATCACGTGAGTTACCATTGTGGGCAACTGTAGCTTCATCTTGCGGAGGAAATCTGGGTATCAGAGTAGAACATGTGCCCCAGAGTTATCCTGCCTGAGAAGCGAGGGAGCTGGGGTATTTATCCATCAACTCCTGTGAGTTATAGCTAGAAGAAGGGCTCCTCCAAGGGGTATTAATTCCCTGGCACTTCCAGTCTGTTACCTGGGCTTCTGCAGTTTAGGAAAGAAAGCTCTCAGGTGCAGACATGCAGATTCACAGGTGGAGGGCAGTGGGAGCTCCCTGAAGCGGTGAGGCCTCAAGGAGTGAGCAGGATGCCTGTAGGATCCGCTATCAACGGTTATCATCTCCACTTGACAGATGGGGAAACTGCGAAGCAAAGTGACAGTCCCAAATCACACTGCAGTTTTGTGACAATGAGGGGCTGGAGCTCAGAGCATGTGGGTCCAGTGTCTTCCACTATTTTTTATGCCATTGTTATGAATCTTCTGGGCATGAGAGGACCTGCCCTTGCTATTACATAGGCTGATTCTGGTTGCCCTACCTGCCTGCCTGCTGCATTGTCTCCCCTGATGACCCCCACTTCCTGGGTCTACCCAGAGACCAGAGCCCAAAGCCATACCTGAAGGAAGGGAAGCCTGCAGGACATGCACATGTGGCAAGGCTTGGCTTCTTACCAAGTGTCTATGTAAGACTCGCAAAGCCTGGGTAGGAGGGTAAGCAGGAGACAGGGTAGGGTGGGGACCTGGGAGGTGGCCAACTTGTCAAGCTGTGTGGGGGGAAGGCGTGCTGAGCAGAGGTAGATGGAACAGGACCGAGTCAGCACGGAGGGCAGTCCAGAGGACTGAAAGGTGGGCTGGGCAAGTCTGAGCCCCCTGCCCCTTGCCTGGTTAGTTGGGACATGGGACTGTTTGCATACCTGGGAGCAGATGTCTCAGGCCTCAGCACTGAAGGCTGTGTGTGTTCATCTAGGAATTACTTATGGGGGCCCAGTATGTCCCAGCTAGAGTGCCAACAATCTTTGGGGACACGTGGGAGAATCAGACATTTGGTTGCTCTCACAACCTGTTGCGTCCTATAGGGGGAATAGGACGCTTCCTCCAGTCTGTAGGGATTTTTGTTTCTGCCCAGAGATAAGGTCTTGTTCTGTCACCCAGGCTGGAGTGCAGTGGCATGATCCTATCTCACTGCAGCCTTCAGTTCCGGGGCTCAGGTGAGCCTCCCGACACAGCCTCCTGAGTAGCTGGCACTACAGGCATGCACCACCACATCTAGCCAACTTTTAAATTTTTTTGTAGAGACTGGGAGTCTCACTATGTTGCCCACGCTGGTCTCAAACTCCTGGCCTCAAGTGATCCTCCCACCTCAGCCTTCCAAAATGCTGGGATTAAAGGTTCTGGAGCCACCATGCCCAGCCTCCATTCTACACTGAGTCCTTAGTTGGATGGTAGAAAACAGCACAGCCTCAGGAAGCCCCTAGTTTGAGGGCAAAGACATACTCCCAAATCCAGTTGTGAGGTTCCCCGCTTTCTGTTCACAGAGGCTTGGAAACAGTTTTCTTCCCAGTCTTTGATATCCAAAAGGAGGTGGAAATGACTGGGAATTCCACTTGGCTGGCCCAGCAGAAGCTCAATGCTCGAAGGTGGACACCAAGAGCTGCAGGATACCCTGCCCACCCCCACTCATTCCTAAAGCCAGCCTGTGGTTGCTCATGAGCAGAGGTGACTGTGTTAGTCCCCTCCTTGTGCCCTCATCCTTTGCAACGTGACTTTGCCATTCCTCCCATCAGGAAGTGGAATGTGTCCCCCACCCCTTGAATCTGGGCTGGTGTATTAGTCAGTGTTCTCCAGAGAAACAGAACTAACAGGATGTGTGTATATATAGAAGGACATTTATTTTAAGGAATTGGCCCATGTAATCATGGAGGCTTGGTAAGTCCAAAATTTGCAGAGTAGGCCGGCAGGCTGGAGATTCAAGGAAGAGTTGCCATTTCAGTCCGAAGGCATTCGGCTGGAGAATTCCTTCTTGTTGGGGGGAGATCAGTCTTTGTTCTCCGCAGGCCGTCGACTGATTGAATGAGGCCCAACCACCTAATAGAGGGTCATCTACTTTACTCAAAGGTCCCCAAATGAACTGTTAACTGCATTAAAAAATATAAATAAAGAAAAACCACCTTCACAGAAATATCCAGAATAATGTTTGGGCACTATGGCCCAGCCAAGATAACAACATTAACCATTATGGCTAGCCTGTCACTTGCTTTGGGCCACAGAATGTGCTGACAGTAAAGCTGTTGAGTCCTGCACCTAGGCCTCAAGAGGCCTTGCTCAAGTCCAAGTCCATTCGCTTTCATGGAATTCTGCCAAGCCATCAGGCAGACAATCTTGATCTGAAGGATGGGAGACACTGTGGAACAGAGATGAGATGTACCAACTGACTCCAGTTCCCAGCTACCAGGTAGCTCACTGCACATGCCCAAAGAGAGCCCAGCTGAGATCAAACTGCCCAGGAGAGCATGGCCCAAATTGCTGACCTGCAGAACTGTGAGCTAAATCAATAGTTGTTGTTTTAGGCCACTCAGTTTGGGCATGGTTTGTTACACAGCCATAGCTAACTGATACACAGCCGAACTTCTGCAGTGCTCCCAGGACGGGTATCCTAACAACCTGCCACTCAGCTGATGGAGAAGACACAGGCAAATAGAGGGGCAACTTGCAGCTACCATAGGCTCTGTGGGTGTCCATATCCATTGATGGCATACATGTAGACACTCTTCTACCTTGATATTTAAATGTAGCTCTGCCAAGCACACTCTGGCCTGGCAAGCTCCCACAATACTGTGCCAGAGCAGAGGAGAGGCTGACGGCTGGCAACTGGGAAAGCTGTGTGCTGGAGGTAGAGGGAAGCCAAGGGCTGGGTGCTGGAGGCTGCTTCAGTAGGCCCAGAGGAGTTGCAGGAATGGATCATAGGATGGAGGACGGGAAAAGAACTTGGGAGGCAGCAAACCCAGGTCAGCTTCTGCTTCTGTTGCTCATCAGGCCTGTGTCCTGGGACAAATCACCTCACCTTTCAGAGCCTCCATTTTTCCAAGGGTAGAGTTAGGTTTTATGGGGCCTGAGGCTGATACAATGTGGGAGCCCTCCTCAAGCAGAAGAATAAAAACTCTGATACAAAATTGCAGGACTTTGGGAGGGGCCCATGCAAATGAGCTTAGGCAGCCTTGGCTTTGCAGTAAATTGCTTCTGACTTCTCCACTAGAAAAATAGGAGAGTTAATACTGATGGAACAGAATGGTTTTGAAGGTCAAATACATTCAGCATACATAGCGGGAGTCCTGGGGGTGGGATCTGGCAGGAAGGCAGCTTTGGAGGCGGGATAGGGCTCAGGCGGCAGCTGACGGGTGGGCTCCTGGGAGAGAGAGGGGTGGAATGAGGAGTGCAGTGGAGAAACACAGTGGGGTGTCTGTCTTCCCATCTGGTCTCCCCATGACTGCCCCCAAGGCATACAGAGAGGGTTGTTGGCAGAAGCAGGAGCTGGTTTCATGAGATTCTGAGGCCGAAGCAAGGTTGGGGTAGGGTTCCAGACACAAACGTGGGAAGAAGGGTATGTTTTCTTCTCTAGAGTGAGAGGCTGAGATGAGGATTCTTGAGCAGGTGATTTGTTGAGAGTGTACTCTTAGAGAGACGTAAGAGGGAGGGAATGAAGCAGGCCGGGGCAGGGAAGATGCTAAGCAGGAATGTGGTCTCAGCTGGGGTCTGACTTCAGCCTGATCCAGGGGAAGCTCTGGGGTGTGGATCGACCACAGAGCTGTCTCCCCTTATGGTAAGCAGGACAGGTTTTTTGCACCTCTGTGTCAATTACTTGTTGGGCAGGTCTTAGCAACAGCTGGTGGGTGGGTGCACTGGCCAAGGAGAGGGATCTGGGCAGGACACCAACAGAATCCATTATAAGGGTCCTTCTCCCATTTCTGTATGATACACAGACCTACTATGGTCTGAGGTTGCCAACGTGGAGGCTGTAGGGGGAGAACAGATGGAATTTAGGAGGGTCCATAGTCCTAGTCATCAGGGCACTCTGGCAGGGGCAGTGGTGAGGTACTGCCCCCAAGTGGTTTCTAAGGCCATGGCTTTCTAGGAGGGGACCTGTGCTAAGGAGATGTAAGATATCCTAGGGAATTTCAGACATAACTGGGACAAATCGAGGGGCCCTAGAGCACCTGTAGTCTGCGGATGGGAGCAAAATCCCATGAAGTGTGTGTTTTCCCTGTTAATGCCACCTCATTTGTGTCCATAGGATGGAGAAACCCGGAGGAGCACGGGGCACACATGGGAACAGCCCTTGTCACTCTGAAGTGTAGGATGATTTTCAAGGCCACGTACCTGATCAGCAGGAGGTAGTTCCCATCCTATGGAAGACATTCATCCCAACCTAGCTATGGCCCATTGGTTGATTCATGAAGAAGGGAAGCCAGGCAGGAGGGGATGGCAGTTTGGTGCAACTGGGGTCCTGCAGCCTGCCATGTCCTAGAATCAGAGGCAGTGCTATTTGTCTTTGCTGAGATGAGTTGCAGAAACACAAGCCCTTAGAACTTGCCTATGGTGTCGTTGTAAAATGGTACAAGAAGGAGGGAATCCTTGCGGGCCATCTTGGCTGGTGACCACAGGGGTTAATGCAGCCATGCCTCCTCTGTTACACACACACACACACACAGACACACACACACACACACACACACAAAAGGAACCTTGAGATTCTGGTGCATTGAGTCCTGAGGATCCCTGGAGGAATCTGTGTGGCGGCTGCGGGGCCAGTGGAGCTGTAACAGTGGCAGTGGCTGCAGAAGACTGCAGTATTCATCAAGGGGCTAGGCAGAGGAGCAATGGCCAAGCTGGAGTGCATTGGTTCCTGAGTGAACATCGGCCCTGGTATGCGGTGTGGCTTGGTGCAGGTTAGTTAGACCTGATTGGAGGGCCCTCCCTTGGTGATGAGGTCTTCATTTTTATGTGCCCTAAACCAAGGACCCAGGACCCTCCAAGCAGCCTCTCAGCTAGTGTGTCAAGGTTCAAATGAAGAGCGATGTAGAAGTATTTTGATGAGGAGGCATCTTCAAACCTGAGGACTTGTCCTTTTCTCAGCCTGGAGTCTCCCTGGCAGGGGAAGGAGAGTGTGGGGGTCTCTGCTGTGCCATGAAGCCAAGGCAATGCCAGTTCCCAAATTGTGGTCACATGAGGCCTCTCCTGCCTCCCAGGTCAGGAAGTGGGATGCACCGTCCACCTATTAAGGAACTTTAGTATCTGGCCATGTGCTTTATAAACAGGTCACTCCATCAGAGCTTGCAGGGAGCTCTAATTGCTGGGCTATTCCCTAGGGAGCTGGCTCCTAGGCTGAGAGTATAGGTCCTCAGAGCCCAGTCCTTCCCCCATGCCACCAGCTCAGTGTCTAGTCTGGAAGACTTGGGGGTTTGGGGGTGTACCCCTTTCCTATTTCTATGAGCTGTGCTTGGGGATGGAGGGAAGCAGGACATATCCATATCCTCTAGTTCTCAAAGACAGCTTGTGCTTCCACAAAGCAATTTTGGACCCTCAATAAATGGATTTTATTTTTATTATTTTTTTAAGAGACAATGACAGCAAGAATCAATGTCGCTTTAACAACCCCTATACTCAATTATTTGACTACCTCTCTCTGACTTGATCATTTGTTTTGGAACATTGTAAACCACTCCCGAAGTCTTGCTTTGTCACCCAGGCTAGAGTGCAGTGGCGTGATTATAGTTCACTGTAACTTCAAACTCCTGGGCTTAAGTGATCCCCCTGCCTCAGCCTCCTGAGTAGCTGGGACTATAGGGGCATGCCACCACACCTGCTAATTTATTTATTTATTGTTTTTGTAGAGACGCAGGGTCTCACTGTGTTACCCAGGCTGCTCTCGAACCCCTGGTCTCAAGCAATCCTCCTATCTTGGCCTCCCAAAGCACTGGTGTGAGCATGGTGTCTGCCCAGTACATGAATTTTGAGTAGGGACCACCCCCTCCCCTGCTTGTTTTTCATCATCAGAGCCCACTTTTCTTGGTGACTGGTTAAGAGATGAGGATGAGATGGGAAAGAGAGGCACTGGCCCTTTAAAGGGGAAGCCAGGGTTTGTAGCAAAGTGCAAATTGCATGCAAATGAATCTGCAAAAGAGACTTGGGACCCAGGGACAGCTGGCTTGGATGAACCAAAGCGTTTTTGTGCCAGTTTGCCCAGCCCTGAATCATGGTTCCCTGCTGGATGTGAGAAAAGGCACTACAGCTCCAGAATTTCTATAAAGGAGGCACTGGCATTGGGGGTGGGGCGCAATCTGGCTGGGAAGGTGAGAGGCTGTGGAAAGTCACCCAGCTGCCTAGGAGTCACGCACTTTTTATTAATCGTATGTTATTAGCGAATGGCTTTGACTTTCAAGTTTCTCTCTAATCTGTCAATGTGACAGCAAGAATCAATGTCACTTTAGCAACCCCCATACTCAATTATTTGACAACCTGTCTCTGACTCGATCATCTGTTTTGGAATTTTGTAAACCACTCCTCCCTTCTTGCCCCTTTACCACCTGGGTTCAACTGTTCTTTTTTACGCCTGATGGAATTTGACATTATCTCCATGTACTTGCCTGGTCCTATTGTCCCAATGAACAATGCAGACCTCTTCCTGGAGCTCCAGGCTGAAGTAGCCTGGTGTCTCCTAAACAACTCCTATGGATGTCTCCCAGGGACCTCAAGCTGAGTAGATCTGAAGTGGAACTCATTAATGGTCCTCCAACACTCAGTTCTCTGCAATGAGTATCCCCCATTACAATAAAATGGTGGTCCCATCCAACCAGTGGACAAGACGGAAGGCTGAGGTCAGCTTGGACACCTCCCTTACCCTCATGGCCCTCATGCAATCTATCTCTAAGACGAGTTCTCTAGTCTCAAAGCTCTTGTCTGACACCTTGACTACTTCAGAGGCCCTTAACTGGTCTCCTTGCTCCCTCTTTTACTATCCTCCCCACACTCCATCCTCATCTCCTCCAGTCTGCATTCAGAAGTCACTGTTATTTGTGTCTCTATTCTGATGCAATCATCTATCTGTATGACACTGGGAAATTTGCTGTCCTTTTCCGAGCCTTAGTTCTCTATTGGTCAAAGTTGGTCTAGAGACTTGCCAAAGACCAGCACAGATCAGTTTCTGGGGTGTCACGGCCCCAGGGCACCAGCTGTGTTCTGGATAGAGAGAATCCCACAGTGGGGTAGGGAGCCCTCTAGGGTCCAGGAACTGCAGTGTAAGTGGTCACGGCAGTTCTGCTCCTCCTTGGAGTCTTCAGCTTCCAGGTCTTTGCAGCCTGCCTAACACTTCCTGCCATCAAGAAGGAAGAAATGGTTGCCACCCACAGCCGAAAGCTTTATCTGTTCTGATTCCTCTCCCCTTCTCCCCACGTACCAAAATATGCTTACTCCTTTCTCAGTCCAGAACTTCAAACCCAACGCAGTCTTCAAACCCAACCGAAGCTCTCACCACTGTGAATGTTCATATATTGATTTTTTTAAAAAAAACTTTAAATTTTGAAATTGTTAGAAATTCACAGAGTTGCAAAGATAGTACAGAGAGGAGCCTTGAACCCCTCATCCTGTTTCCTTCAATGATTACATCTTATATAACTATAATATAATATCAAAACTAGGAAGCTGACATTGATACAACGTGTGTATAGTTCTATGTTATTTTATCACTTCTGTAGGTTTGTGTAACCACCACCCTGCCAAGATCCAGAACTGTTCCATCACCAGAAAGATCTCTCTCTTGTAACTCCTTTATAGTCACACCCTCCTCTTTCCCCACCATCCCTAAGCCCTGGTAACCACTAATGTGTTCTCCATATTTTTGTCATTTTGAGAATGTTATACAAATCGAAGTATGCGACCTTTTGTGATTTTCTTTTCCCCACTCAGATGCGTGCCCTTGAGATCCATCCAGGTTGATGCATGCATCAATAGCTTAATTTTGGGTGGTAATCTATGGTGTAAATTTACCACAGTTTGTTCAACTTATCGTAAAACATTTTGGTTGTTTCCATTTTGGTATTTGTGTGGCCACAGCTCTATTTCGCTGGGATAAATGCCCACAAGTGCATTGCTGGGTTGTATGGTAACTATATGTTTAGTTTTTAGAGAAACTGCTAAACTATTATCCAGAATGGCTCTATCATTTTATATTTTCACTAGCAATGGATGAAAGATTCAGTTCCTTCACATCCTCTCAAGTATTTGATATGTTCACTATTTTTAATTTTAGCTCTTCTAACAGGTGTATAGGGATATATCATCATGGTCTTAATTTGCATTTTCCTAAAGACTAATGATGTTGAACATCTTTTCATGTGCTTATTTGCCATTGTATAGCCTCTTGGATAAAACATCTCCTCATATCTCTTGCCTATTTTCTAATTGTATTTTTTTTT
>NW_012098210.1:3022377-3027338 GCF_000951045.1 Mandrillus leucophaeus
CGGAAGGCTGAGGTCAGCTTGGACACCTCCCTTACCCTCATGGCCCTCATGCAATCTATCTCTAAGACGAGTTCTCTAGTCTCAAAGCTCTTGTCTGACACCTTGACTACTTCAGAGGCCCTTAACTGGTCTCCTTGCTCCCTCTTTTACTATCCTCCCCACACTCCATCCTCATCTCCTCCAGTCTGCATTCAGAAGTCACTGTTATTTGTGTCTCTATTCTGATGCAATCATCTATCTGTATGACACTGGGAAATTTGCTGTCCTTTTCCGAGCCTTAGTTCTCTATTGGTCAAAGTTGGTCTAGAGACTTGCCAAAGACCAGCACAGATCAGTTTCTGGGGTGTCACGGCCCCAGGGCACCAGCTGTGTTCTGGATAGAGAGAATCCCACAGTGGGGTAGGGAGCCCTCTAGGGTCCAGGAACTGCAGTGTAAGTGGTCACGGCAGTTCTGCTCCTCCTTGGAGTCTTCAGCTTCCAGGTCTTTGCAGCCTGCCTAACACTTCCTGCCATCAAGAAGGAAGAAATGGTTGCCACCCACAGCCGAAAGCTTTATCTGTTCTGATTCCTCTCCCCTTCTCCCCACGTACCAAAATATGCTTACTCCTTTCTCAGTCCAGAACTTCAAACCCAACGCAGTCTTCAAACCCAACCGAAGCTCTCACCACTGTGAATGTTCATATATTGATTTTTTTAAAAAAAACTTTAAATTTTGAAATTGTTAGAAATTCACAGAGTTGCAAAGATAGTACAGAGAGGAGCCTTGAACCCCTCATCCTGTTTCCTTCAATGATTACATCTTATATAACTATAATATAATATCAAAACTAGGAAGCTGACATTGATACAACGTGTGTATAGTTCTATGTTATTTTATCACTTCTGTAGGTTTGTGTAACCACCACCCTGCCAAGATCCAGAACTGTTCCATCACCAGAAAGATCTCTCTCTTGTAACTCCTTTATAGTCACACCCTCCTCTTTCCCCACCATCCCTAAGCCCTGGTAACCACTAATGTGTTCTCCATATTTTTGTCATTTTGAGAATGTTATACAAATCGAAGTATGCGACCTTTTGTGATTTTCTTTTCCCCACTCAGATGCGTGCCCTTGAGATCCATCCAGGTTGATGCATGCATCAATAGCTTAATTTTGGGTGGTAATCTATGGTGTAAATTTACCACAGTTTGTTCAACTTATCGTAAAACATTTTGGTTGTTTCCATTTTGGTATTTGTGTGGCCACAGCTCTATTTCGCTGGGATAAATGCCCACAAGTGCATTGCTGGGTTGTATGGTAACTATATGTTTAGTTTTTAGAGAAACTGCTAAACTATTATCCAGAATGGCTCTATCATTTTATATTTTCACTAGCAATGGATGAAAGATTCAGTTCCTTCACATCCTCTCAAGTATTTGATATGTTCACTATTTTTAATTTTAGCTCTTCTAACAGGTGTATAGGGATATATCATCATGGTCTTAATTTGCATTTTCCTAAAGACTAATGATGTTGAACATCTTTTCATGTGCTTATTTGCCATTGTATAGCCTCTTGGATAAAACATCTCCTCATATCTCTTGCCTATTTTCTAATTGTATTTTTTTTTAAACTGTTGAGTTTCGAGAGTCTTTCTATATTCTGATAGGCATTCTTTTTCAGATAAGTGGTCTGCAAATATTTTTTCCTAGGTGTAGCTTGTGTTTTTATCTTCTTAAGAGGGTCTTTTGTAGAGAAAATGTTATTCATTTTGATGAGTTCCAATTTATTGATTTTGATGTTGTGGGGACAAGAGAGGCTTTATTTTAAATGCTAATCCAGTGACTAACCACAAGTCCGGGAATGCCTCCAACATGTCTCGCTGATGTATTACTCTTTATGTAGAAACACCTAATGATTGTAAGTTTCCTCCAAAATAACTCTTGATGCTGTTGCAGAAGTCATAGGCTGTGATGCTCATAGCCAACTACACATTCCTTCCAGAGCACATATACTTTCCCCCCAAGATGTAAGCCCCCAGCCTGGGGGGGTATGGTGCAGAGATCTCCCTGTCTTGTGGTGGCCCAAGACCAGGCTTCTGCCTATAAGTTGCCCCCAATAAGCCACCTTACACTGACAAACTGGATTGGTCTGCCTCCTTCTTTGGTCTCTTGGCTGCTCTGGCTTCTTGGCTTCTTTGGCACTGGAGGACTGCTTTGTATATGCAGCCCTTTCATGGAACGGGTGTCACGTATAAGAATTCTTCACTAAGCCCCAGGTCCTGATGATTTTTTCCTATGTTTTCTTCTAAAAGTTTTATAGTTTTATGCTTTTTTTTTTCCTTTGAGATGGAGTCTCAGTCTGTCTCCCAGGCTGGAGTGCAGTGGCAAGATCTCAGCTCACTGCAAGCTCCGCCTCCTGGGTTCACGCCATTCTCCTACCTCAGCCTCCAGAGTAGCTGGGACTACAGGCGCCTGCCACCACCATGCCCGGCTAATTTTTTGTATTTTTAGTAGAGATGGGGTTTCACTGTGTTAGCCAGGATGGTCTCGATCTCCTGACCTCGTGATCCACCCGCCTCGGCCTCCCAAAGTGCTGGGATTACAGGCGTAAGCCACAGTGCCCGGCCTATAGTTTTATGTTTTACATTTAAATCCATGATCCATTTTGAGCTACTTTTTGTATAAGTTGTGAGGTTTAGATCTAGGTTCATATTTTTGCCTGTGGATATAAAACTGCCCCAGCACCCCTTGTTGAAAAGGCAATTCTCTTCCCATTAAATAGTTTTTGCACCTCTGTCAGAGATCAATTGGCTGTGCTTGTATGGGGCTATTTAAAGGTTCTCTATTCTATTCCATTGAGCTATGTATCTATCACTTCACCAATAAGACACTATCTTGATTACTGTGGCTACATAGCAGGTCTTAATATCAAGTAGAATGATTAATCTTACTTTATTACTCTTTTCTGAAATTGTTAATTCCTTTCCATATACATTTTAGAATAATATTCTCTCTATACAATATTGCTGGGATTTTAATAGTGATTACGTTAAACTTGTATATCAATTTGGGGAGAATTGACTGCTTTATTACAGTGAGTCTTACAATCCACAAATATATTATGTCTCTCCATTTATTCAGATTTTCTTTGATTTCTTCTTTAATTGGTGTTTTGTAGTTTTCAGCATACAAGTCCTGTATATGTTTTGTTAAATTTACATTTAAATATCTCATTTATTTTGAACAATCATAAGTGATAGTGTGTTTTAAGTTTTGTTTTTCAAATATTCATTGCTAGTATACAGAAATACAGTTGATTTTTGTTACGTTGATCTCATATCCTGCAACTTTATTAGTTCTGGAAGACTTTTTTGTAGATTCCTTGGGATTTTCTACATAGACAATTGTGTAATCTGCAAACAGCAGAGTTTTATTTCCTCCTTTTCAGTCTATATGTGTCTTATTTCCTTTCCTTGCCTTTTCATTCTGGCTAAATGTAACACTACCATATTGAATGGCAATGGTGAGAATAGATATCTTTGCCCTGTTCCTGATCTTAGCAGAAAAGCACTGTCTTTCACCATTAAATATGAGTTAGTTGTAGGTTCTTTTGTAGCTATGCTTTATCAAGTTGAAGAAATTCCCCCCATTCCTATTTTTCTGAGAGTTTAAAAAAGTTTCGAATGGATATTGGGTTTTGTCAAATGCTTATAGATATAATTCTTCTTTAGCCTATTGATACGATGAATTACACTGATTTGTTTTTAATACTGAACAAACCATTAATACCTGGAATAAGCCTCATTTGGTTATAATCTCTCTCTCTAATATATATATTATATATAATGTTTATGTGTGTGTATTTTAATATATTGCTGAATTGTTTTAGTTAATATTTTGTTAAGGACATTTTCATCTGTATTCATTAGGGATATTGGACTATAGTTTTCTTTTTTGTACTCTGTCTTGTCTTGGTATTAGAGTAATATTGGCTACATAAAATGAATTAGGAAACATTCTTTCCTCTTCCATTTTCTGGAAGAGATTATGTAGAACTGGTGTTAAATTTTTCTTTAAGCATTTGGTATAATTCTCCAGTGAAATCATCAGAGTTGAAGATTTCTTCTTTCATTTTAATAGTCTTAAAATTATGAATTCAATTTTCCTTAGAGTTAAAGGGCTACTCAAATTATTCACCTCATATTGGGTGAATTGTGGTTGTTTGTGGTTTTTGAGGAATTTGTCAATTTCATTGAAGTTGTTAAATGTATGTGTGTAGTGTTGGTAGTATCATCTTACTCTTTTTTTAATGTTTGTGGGGTGTTCAGTGATAACAAGGGATACCTGTTTCTTTCCTGAAATTTGTAACTTGTGTTTTCTTTCTTTTTTCTTTCGTCAGTCTTGCTAGAGGTTTGTCCATCTTACTGATCTTGTCAAGGAATCAACTTTTTGTTTTATTGCTTTTCTCTATTGTTTTCTGCTTTTACTTTCATT
Source organism: Mandrillus leucophaeus (assembly GCF_000951045.1). Taxonomy (NCBI): domain Eukaryota; kingdom Metazoa; phylum Chordata; class Mammalia; order Primates; family Cercopithecidae; genus Mandrillus; species Mandrillus leucophaeus. Next base: position 3,026,852 of record NW_012098210.1, read on the forward strand.
GATTTCTGCTCTTATTTATTATTTCCTGATTTCTGCTGAATTTGGGTTTATTTTGCTATTTTTCTAGTTTCTTGAGATGGGAGATTAGATTATTGATTTGAGTTTTTTCCTCATTTCTAATGGAAACATTTAGTTTCACAAATTCCCCCTTAACACCGTTTTAAGTGTGTCCCACACATTTTGATATGCTGTATTTTCATTTTCATTTAGTTCACTGTATTTTCTTTAAATTTCCCTTGAGCCTCCTCTTCAACCCATGGATTAAAGTGTATTGTTTTATTTCCAAGTGTTTGGAGATTTTCCTGTTACCTTTCTGTTATTTGTTCCGTGTGGTCAGAAAACACAGTGTGATTCAATTCTTTAAAATTTGTTGAGGTGTACTTTATGGTCTAGGATGTGGCCTATCTTGATATATGTTCCCTGGGTGCTTGAAAAGAATGTGTATTCTGCTATTTTTGGGTGGAATGTTCCATAAATGTCAGTTGGA
>NW_012098210.1:3028443-3029050 GCF_000951045.1 Mandrillus leucophaeus
CGCCCGGCCCCATCTTTTAACTTTCAATTTACCTATATTGTTACATTTGAAATGAGTTTTGTATAGATAGCATATAGTTGGGTCATGTTTTAAATCCTCTCTGTCAATCTCTGTATTTTAATTGGTATACTTGGGTAATTTATATTTAATGGAATTATTTATATGTTAGGAATTAAGTCAGTCATTAAATTTTTAAGTTTTCTATTGTTCTCTTTGTTTTTTCTTTCCTGCCTTCCTATGGGCCATTTGAATATTTTCATTCATTTTGATTTATCGAGTGTTTGTGAGTATATATCTCTTGTATACCCTTTTCAGTAGTCGTTCTAGATATATAGCTATCTATATTTATATCTGTCTATTCAAATATCTATCTATATTCATATCTCTGTATGTATTCTCTTGTGGTCAGAGAACACACTTTATGTGATTTCAAATCTTTCAAGTCACACTATCTATGAGTATTAACATTTAGTTCAAGTGAAGTGTAAAACCTACCTTCCTAACATCGCATTACTTTCTTCCATTTCTAATATAATTGTCTTAAATATTTACATTCATTGAGAACCACATCATATGGTATTATAATTTTTGCTTTATTTATTTATTT
>NW_012098210.1:3029100-3029602 GCF_000951045.1 Mandrillus leucophaeus
GGATGTGGCCTATCTTGATATATGTTCCCTGGGTGCTTGAAAAGAATGTGTATTCTGCTATTTTTGGGTGGAATGTTCCATAAATGTCAGTTGGAATCTGTTGTTTGATGGTATTGTTGGTGTCTTCTATATCTTTGTTGATTTTCTGTGTGGTTGCTCTATCAATTGCTGAGAGAAAAATGAATTCTCCAACTACAATAGTGCATTTGTCTATTTCTCTTTTCGATTTGATCAAGTTTTGCTTCACATATTTTGCAGCTCTGTTGTTTTGTGCATAGACATTTAGGATTGCTATGACTTCTTGGTGGATTGACAATTTTATCATTGTAGAATGACCTTGGTAATTTTCTTTGCTCTGAAGTGGCTTTGTCTGACATCAATATAGCCATTCTTGCTTTATTTTGATTTATGCTTGTGGTGTAAAACTGATCTTTCTATTTTTTTTTTTTTTGAGGTGGAGTCTTGCTCTGTCTCCCAGGCTGGAGTGCAGTGGCGCGATCTC
>NW_012098210.1:3032665-3045150 GCF_000951045.1 Mandrillus leucophaeus
AAGAGGTCGAGACCATGCTGGCCAATGTAGTGAAATCCTGACTCTGCTAAAAATACAAAAATTAGCTGGGCGTGGTGGCGCGTGCCTGTAGTCCCAGCTACTCGGGAGGCTGAGGCAGGAGAATTGCTCGAATTCGGGAGGCCAAGATTGCGCCATTGCACTTCGGCCTGGTGACAGAGCAAGCCTCCGTCTAAAAAAAAAAAAAAGGAGAAAAGAAGAAAGAAAGGAAGAAAGAAAACTCAAGAGGATAAGGAAAATCTGTTGTATTTATCCACATTTTTGTGCTTTTCATTGTTCTTTCCTCTTTACTGTTGTTCTAAGATTCCTTCATTTGGCCAGATGTGGTGGCTCACGCCTGTAATCCCAGCACTTTGGGAGGCTGAGGCTGGAGGATCACGAGGTCAGGAGTTCGAGACCAGCCGTGCCAATATGGTGAAATCCCGTCTCTGCTACAAATACAAAAAATTTAGCCGAGCATGGTGGCACGTGCCTGTAGTCTCAGCTACTCAGGAGGGTGAGGCAGAAGAATCGCTTGAACCTGGGAGGTGGAGGTTGCAGTGAGCTGAGATTGCACCACTGCACTCCAGCCTGGTGACCAAGCGAGACTCCATCTCAAAAAAAGAAAGAAAAAGAAAAAAGAAAAATTCATTTGTTCATCATTTCCTTTCTGTTTAGATAACTTCTTTTTAGTCATTCCTAAATGACAGGTGCTGACAACAAATTCTCTTTGTTCTCCTAATCTGAGAACATCTGGATTCCCCTCATTCTTGAAGAATCTTTTCACTGGATACAGAATTCTGGGTTGACAGTTTCTTTTTCTTTTCAGCACTAGAAAAATAATGTGCCACGCTCTTCTGGCCTCTAGGGTTTCTGATAAGAAATCTGACATCTTTCCAATTATTTTTCTCCTGTAGGTAATGTGTCATTTCTCTCTGCTTTCAAGATTTCTTTTTTTTTTTTTGGCTTTAGTTTTTAGAAGTTTGGCCAAGATATGTTTTGATTTTAATTTCTTGGGGTTTATTCTGTTTAAGTTTCACTTAGCTTCCTGAATCTGTCGGTTCATGTCTTTTGTCAAATTTGGGACATTTTTAGCCATTATTTCTTCAAATACTTTTTCAAATGCACCTCCTTTCACCTCTCCACCTGGGTCTCTAGTGACACAAATGTTAGATCTTTTGTTTCTATTTTCTCTCTGTTGCTTGGATTGGATAATTTTATTGTTTTATTTTCAAGTTCAGTAATTCTTTATGTTGTCATCTCTATTTTGCTGTTCAGTCCATCCATTGAATTTAAAAATTTGTTGATGTATATTTTGTTTCTAAAATTTCCATTTTTTTTTTTTTTTTTTTTTTTTTTTTTTTTTGAGAAAGAGTGTCTTGGTCTGTTGCCCAGGCTGGAGCGCACTGGTGCAGTCGTCTCGGCTCACTGCAAGCTCCGCCTTCTAGGTTTAAGTGATTCTTCTGTCTTAGCCTCTTGAGTACCTGGGATTACAGGCATGCACCCCCACGCCTGGCTAATTTTTGTATTTTTAGTAGAGACAGGGTTTCAGCATGTTGGACAGGCTGGTCTTGAGCTCCTGACCTCAAATGATCTGCCTGCCTCCGCCTCCCAAAGTGTTGGGATTACAGGCATAAGCCACTGTGCCTGGCCTCCATCTGGTTCTTTTTTATGTCTCCTGTTTCTTTGCTGAGACCCACGACTTTCTGTTCCTTTGGCGAGACTTTCTATTTTTGTGTGTTTTTTTCAAGTGTGTTTGTAGTTGCTCATTGAAGCATTTTCATGATGGCTGCTTTGAAATTCTTGTCAGATAATTCTAATATCCATGTCACCTAGGCGTTGGTGTCTGTTGATTATTTTTCCTAATTCAATATGAGATTTTCTTGGTTCTTGGTTTGATGAGTCATTTTCAACTGAAACCTCAACATTTTGAGTTTCTGTTGTGAGACCTTGGAGCTTCTTTAAATCTGATTTAGCAGGCCTCCTCTGACTTGCTGCAGGGCAAGGGGCTGCTGCTCGGTTCCTGTCAGGTGTGGTGAAGGTCCAGGTTCCCCACTCTGCCTCTGTTGACAGTCAGGGTGAGGGAAGGAGCGCCTCATCACTGTTGGGAAGTGGGTAGGGTTCAGGCTTCCTACTAGGCCTCCATCGACAACATCCTGGCTGGGAGGAGCAGGGTTCCCATGTCCCACTGCTTCACATGTGGCCTCCACTGATACTTTGGGGAAGAAGGGTAGCCTCGTTACCGTTTGGCAGTTGCAAAAGTCCTGGGTCTCCACCAGGCTTCCTCTGAGACCACTGGAGAGGGGGCGGGGAAAAGGAAGAGGAGTGCTTTGTTACCACCAGATGGGAGTGAAAGTCCAGGCTTCCCACGTGGTCTCCACTGACAGCCCTGGGAAGGGAGATCTCATTGCTGCCCAGCAGGATAAAAGTCCTGGCTTCCCACTCAGCTTTTTCTGATACCAGCCTGGCCGGGGGAAGGAGATTGAAACCTCATGATAGCCTGAAGCCATGAAGTCCAGCCTGAGCCTAGCCATGAAGCCTAAGCTCCCCACTCAGCCTTGGATGGTGTGGGTGGGGGTGGGGTCATACATTTTTTCCTATGGTGTTTGGCCGGCATAGAACAATCATTGTCTAAAAGTTTTCTCTTTTGCTAGGCCACCCCATCTTGGTCCTTTGTCAAGCAGAGCAGGATTTTCTTGGGCTTTTGGGGGGCATCTATTTCCACTGTTGTTTCCAGATTGCCGGCTTCTTTGCACATCGTCCAGGAGATGTGAGGCAAAAAGATAAACCCAGAGAACTCCTTGTTGTGTCATTTCCTAGGCCCCAGAGTCCCTAGCTGGTTTGCCTTCTTCTCTCCGCTTTCAGATACTTGTTTTATAGGCAGTATCTAGGGTTTTTAGCCATATTTACTGGAGAGAATAGGAAAAAGCACATCTACTCCATATTTCTGAGAGTTGAGGTGTCATAGATTGATTTAACCATGTCACTGATGCCTTTAGCTCTATCTGCCATGCAGCAGGTATCTTCTAGTTCTTTCATGGGGACCAGGCACTGGTTGAGGCCAAAGAGGAGACAACGACCGACTCTGACTTCAGGAGCTCACAGTTTTGCTGGAACACAGGGCTTTGCCTCAGGTAAGCTTCGATAGTGAAGAATAAGATGCTATAAAGGAAGGAATTACTTGGATGGCCTGGTTGGGGAGAGCTTCCTGGGAGGGTGAAAGTGGAGATAGAGTATTTTGGTAAATTTTAGAGAGGAGCTGCAGGAAGTACAGGTGCCAGGAGAGGAGCAGAGGTCCTGAGGGGTAGGTAGGTAGGGATGGCAGGAGGCAGCAGGGAGAGAGCTTGCCTGGTTGGAGCCTCAGGTGAAGCGGGTGAGCCTGAAGGACACCATGCACAGGGGTTTTGCAGTATTATCTTCAGAACAGGAATCTGGGGATCAACTATGACATAGCAATTGTGTGGGTGAGTAAAGATGGTGGCCTGGCCAGTGCAGTGGCTATGGGGTGGAGAGGAGAGAACAGGATCAAGAGGCATTTAGAAGGTAGAACTTATGGGTGTCTGGATTGATCTGGGGAAGAAAGAGAGAGGAATTAGATGTGAGGCTGAGATTTCCAGCTGAGTTCTCTGGGGGGGAATGGTGCCATAAACACGCAGAGAGAGAAGACAGAGAGGGGAACCAATCTTTAGAATAAGAGGATGAGATTTTGGCCACTGGTACCCAGAGGCCCTTCTTCAGAGAATGATCCAATAAGACAGACGTGAAATTTTTCTCTGAGCACTGAAATTTCAGATCAAATAAGCAACAGATTTCTGCTCTGTGAAAGCACTGTAGTCAAAGGGCAGCACATTGCAAATTTCAAAGAACAAGGGACTATCCTCTACTTTTGAGAGAAAGAAATGGAAGTCACATGCCAAAAAGTTGAAGTCTCTCCTAGACTCAGATGTCCTCAGTCTTCATCACTCTCCCTGGGTCTGATGGTCAGGAGGCCTAATGCTCAAGCTGTAAGGCGAGGCTCCTCAGAACCACTCGACTCACCTGTCTGAGGCTGAATTGATGAGGGCTTCATTCAGAGCCACCCAAATCATTCTGACCAATCACAGGCAACTGTGGATGGTTCAATGGCACCTTCCTTTCAGAGAATAGAAGTCCCAGGAGGACAGGGGTCTTTGTCTGATTTGTTCACTGAAGAATCCCAAGTGTCTAATAGGCTGCTGGTATATAGTGGATGCTAAATAAATATTGGTTAAACAAATGAAGGGTTGCAATGGGTTTGGGGGAAGTCTGAGGCCAGGGTTAGGGGTCACATCAAAGTCAGGTTTTAAAAGTATAGGATCCCATCTTTGGTACTGAAACCTGGTTGGGGTAGTTAGGGGTCTGCCTATTGGGACAAAGGTTTCTTGGAGGACATTGTACACCTCTCAACCTGAGGACTCCTTATGGGCTCAGGGGAGCAGCCACTGGTTGGGATTTTTAAAGCAGGGTCTCAGCCAGTGAAAGCCTGGCTGTCTTTCGCTGAAGAGGAGAGCTATGCAGGTGCCTGGCCGGGGGCTCACAGCTGCCCCCTGGTGGTTAGCCGCAGTCCCTGCCAACTCTTGGACGTAGTATTTTTCCAGCCTTAAATCAGGCAGTAACTGCACGTCCTAACGCAGGGTCCGTCTGGTTCTCGGGCCCCAGGTGGCGAGGGAACAGGAATGAGGGCTCTCCAGCACTCTCCGCTTTGCCCTTGGCCTCCTTTTTTCATCAGGGAAGACTCAGGGGAGAGCCTGCGCTGTGCCTGTCTTCAGCATCTGTGAAGATTCTGCCAGCTCCTCAGCCCCGTGCATTCCGAGGCCATTTTTGTGCATGCAGGACAGATTCCGGATTCCAAGAACATCAGTCATGGAATGACCTCCCTCCGGCCCCTTGGTGTGACCTCACTCTCTTGCCTCCTCCACCTGCACGTTCTTTGCCAGCTTGTAGGTCCTGTCTTGGGGACTCCTCCCTCCCCTCTGCCAATTTGAAGTGGGAACTCAGATGAGTGCCTCTGACTCTCACAAGGGCTCATGCCTTCAGTTCCAGGCAGGCCCTGGAGGGGCATGGGGCAACCTCTGGGGCGCCCCCACGGCTGCCTCTCTCTCTCCCCCCGCTGCCCTGTGCCCCTCAGCAAAGCTTCTTCAGAACAGCTCTTTGGACAGCATCTCTCAGAGTATCTGTAGCTGGTGCCAGCCTACACCCCCGATGCAGCTATCATGGACAGAGAGGGCAGAGGCTCTGGCCATAGAACCCCAGCACCAACACCACCACCATATTCTGAGTTAATGGTGGGGATGTATCTCCCAGCATGATCTGACATGGTCTGACAGCAAGCCCATGACATTCTGCCTCCATGGTGTGGACACCTCAGGCAGATGGGATGGATGTGGGTGGGGAGATAGCCCCCTTCATCGCAGGCAGGAGGAACATGCTCAGGGTACTGCGCTGTAGGGTCAGGTCTTTATGCTTCTCATCATGCAGAGCAGGCTTAGGGGCTGTGTCTGCAGCCCCTCCCTGATTCCCAGGGATGAAGAGATGGGGCAGGCTCTCCGCAGCTCTGGGGAAGTTTCCTTCCCTCTTCTCCTCCTCCCTCTGCCCTTCCTTCCCTCTCTTGTGTTCCATCTTAGCCCATGTCTCCTGCTCTAACTGAATACCACAGACTGGGTAAGTTATAAAGAAAAGAACGCATTTGGCTCACTGTTCTGGAAGCTGGCAAGGCCAACAGCATGGCGCTGGTATCTGACTGATGAAGGCTTCATGCTGCTTTATCCCATGGTGGAAGATATCACATGGTGAGGAAGCACATGTGTGAGACAGAAAGAAAATTGGCCGAACTCATCCTTTTATCAGGAAACCACTCCGGAGATAACTAACCCTTTCGAGTGATAACAGCATTCACCAGCCTCTTAAAGGCCCCACCTCTCAACCCTGCTACAATGGCAATTACATTTCAACATGAGTTTTGGAGGGGACATTCAAACCATAGCATGTCCCCACCTGATCCAGGCACATTCTTTGTAGACCAGTGGTCCCCAAACTTTTTGGCACCAGGGACTGGTTTTGTGGAAGACAATTTTTCCTTACACGGGATAGGGGGAGGGGATGGTTTTGGGATGAAACTGTTCCACGTCAGATCATCAGGCGTTAATCAGATTCTCATAAGGAGCGTGCAACCTAGATCCCTCACATGCGCAGTTCGCAATAGGGTTCACGCAAAAGGGTGCACCCTTTATTGTAATGCATCACACTAATGCCGCTGCTGATCTGACAGGAGGCGGAGCTCAGGCAGTAATGCTACTCATTTGCAGCTCACATCCTGTTGTGTGGCCCGTTTTCTAACGGGCCATGGATCGGTACTGTGGGGGCTGGGGACCCCTGCTGTAGAGGATCTGACTCGTTTTGGCCCTGGGAGGGAGTGGTTCACAAAAGAAAAAAGAAAATTACAATAGTCCCCCACCTTATTTTGGCAATTTTGCATTCTGTGGTTTCAGTTAGATGCAGTCAATCACAGGTTGAAAATACTAAACGGAAAAATTCCAGAAATAAACAATTTATGTTTTGGCCAGATGCGGTGGCTCACACCTGTAATCCCAGTACTTTGGAAGGCCAGGGTGGGCAGATCACTTGAGGTCAGGAGTTTGAGACCAGCCTGGCCAACATAGTGAAACCCTGTTTCTACTAAAAATACAAAAATTAGCCAGCGTGGTAGCGGGCATCTGTAGTCCCAGCTACTTGGGAGGCTGAGGCAGGAGAATCGCTTGAACCTGGGAGGTAGAGGTTGCAGTGAGCCGAGATCGCACCCTTGCACTCCAGTCTGGGTGATAGAGTGACACTCAGTCTCAAAAAACAAAACACCAAAATGAGCAACTTCCATTTTAAATTGCCTGCCTTGCTGAGTAGCGTGAATCATCCCTCCGTCCGGCGCGTCCATGCTGCATATTCTTCCCGCTCATTAGTCACTTGGTAGCTGTCTTGGCTCTCAGATCAACTAACAAGGTATCTCAGTGTTTATGTTCAGGTAACCCTTACTTTATTTAATAATGTGCTTAATTTATGCATTACACTTTATCGTAGGTAGATACATATAGAAAAATCCATAGTATGTATAGGGTTTGGTACTATCTTTGGTTTCAGGCATCCACTGGGAGTCTTGAATGTATCCCCTGCAAATAAGCGGGGTACTAGTGTTTCTGTCTTCACCAGGCCTAGATGTGTCTTGCCTGCCAAGGAAAGATGTATAGCTAAGATGTGACAATTATCTGTCAGTTGGTGGAGTTTCACCCACTTAGTTGGCCTTTTGAGATACCTTTTTTAATAGGAGGCAAAATAGAGGTCCTGGGTCAGTCCTCAGCCCTCCACCCCTAGACTTTACTTACCTTGGAGACTTTGAGTTGATGGGGAAAGATGGTTTCTGCGCTCGGGGGACCCACACAGGGTCCTTAGTATAGAGCCTGGAGCTCCACAGGGGCCCAGTATTGAGTATGGGATGGAGAGGGGCAAAGAGATCCTGCCAGAGAGGTAGTAGGAAGATGAATGGGTCACAGAAGCTACAGAAGAGCACGTAGTAAGGCCGTGCTAGTGGGTCAAAAGGAGTGTGGGAGCTCTCACCTGCTCTGTGCTGGGATGTGGGTGCTGGTCTTCTGGGAGTGAGCAGTTAGGCCCTCACCGAGTTGGAGGGCCTAACCACAACCACAGCAAATCCCAAAGGCCAGGAACAGGGACTAATGCGGGGTCCAGGGGTAAAAGCAGACTTCTGAGATACAGAAAGCCCAGGGGCTGGCCTAAGGGGCAGCTGATATGCCCAAGAGCAAGTTCAAGGGCAGAGCAAGTTCAAGTATACTGCAGACAGCCTTGGGACAGGACAGGGACACCCAATTTTATGGACCAAGGAGAACAGTGGAAAGTCCAGGTAGTCAGGAGCCCTTGAAAGTCTAGAGGGTGGTGGGCTTGGTTGGGATGTGGATAGATAGATAGATAGATATATACGCATGTACCATGGTGTGTGTATATATATGTGTGTATGTATATATACACCTGATATATGTTATACCTGATATATGTTACATATATGCATACATATACATATATACACACATACATATATATACCTGATGGTTTTAGGGGTGTGTGTGTATATATGTACATATACGTATCAGTTAGTCCTTGCTGGATAACAAACCACCCCAGAACTTACTGGCTTAATGCATTAACCATTTATGATTTCTCTAGGCTTTTGCAATCAGATGCTGGGTTGGCTGGAGGCTGGCTGGTATAGTGTGGCCATGCAGCAGGTGAGTCTAGGCTTAGTCACATAGTGATTGCAGGGGTTCAGGAAAGCAAATGAAAACATACAAGATCTTATAAGGTCTTTACTTGGAACTGACATACTGTCACTTCTGCCAAACTCTTTTGGTCAAACAACTCTCAAAGCCAAGCCTCACTTGAAAGAGTTTGGGAAAAAGTTCTGATTCTTTTGCTTGTTTGTTTTAGAGGCAGGGTCTTGCTCTGTCACCCAGACTGGAGTACGGGGGCGTAATCATAGCTCACTACAGCCTCGAACTCCTGGGCTCAAGCGGTCCTCCCAGTTTAGCCTCCCAAGTAGCTGGGACTACAGATGTGAGCCACAGCACCTGGCAAAGTTCTGCTTCTTGATGAGAGGTGTTACTAAGTCACATTGTAAAGGGTGGGGTGGAGAATTGCGGCCATTTTTGCAATCAATCTAACACAACACCCACTTGTGAAAGACGGAAACCTGAGTGACATCCTGAGTCCTTCCTCCCACTTCTCCGACGTCCGCTACCTCACCAAGCCAATTTGATTTTCAACCCCCAAAACGCCATTCAGCTTTTCCCATTACCACCACCCCAGTCCAAGGAGCCTGTTAGCTGGTCTACTCACATTTGCCCTAGCTGTGCTCTACTATCTTGGCCACACAGCAGCCTGCAGGACTTCTTCAAAGTACAAGCCAGGTCCCATCATTCCTCCTTGCCCATACCCTTCAAAGACTCTGTGTTAGTCCATTCACAGTTGCAAGCAGAAGAAACAGGCTCTGACTATGGCCAAAAAAAAAAAAAAAAAAAAAATTCTAATGGAGGTTATTGATTAACTCACAGAATATCTTGAAAACTGGACCCAGAAATCACACAGGTACCAAAAGTAACAGCTGCATAACCAAGACCACTATGAAAACCATGCTGCTGGAACATCTGGGGGACACTGTGGCCATCACCACCATGTAGCCAGGCCCCAGGATGCTGCTGTTGCCACCACCACCAGAGTGAATAGCTCACTGTCCTTGCCTTCTTGCATCACTCACTACAGACTCAAAGAGCTGGGTGGAAGCATCTGATTGGCTAAGCCTCTAGTTTTCATTACATTTCTGTGCTGACTCGGTCAGTGGAGGATTCCTAGGAATTCCTAGGATGAGGAAAGATGCTGGACATTCAGTTGTTCTCAACCTTTACTGCGTTTAGCAGGCTCCCAAAGCCACTGGGGGCTGGGTGGGTATCCTATTTGGCACGTGGCATCCCTGCTATAATAAAGGTTCTTTTAGTTAAAAGTCCCAAACCCCTTATGGCGTAAGTGATAAGGTGGTGGGGATGGGACCTTTGCTTTTTGCAAAGCTGTAAAGAGGAGAAAGTTAGTCTGGGCCCCTGGAGGAAAAGACATAAATCATAAGTGAAGAGCATGGCTGAGTCCCTGCATCATCAGGGAGAAACGAGAGGAGGCAAATGTGTAAGAAATATTCCCCTGGGCCTGGGAAGGGGAGCCGACAGAGGATCCCAGCTGCAGGAGGTCAGGCCTCAGGACCCCTTAGAACTTCACAGACTGTCCCAGCCACTGTGAAAACTCTTGGCCGTATCTATTCTTACCCGGGGAAGAGGAGGAGAGAGGCTGGCTGGGCTCAGCAGCAAACTGATAGGGGACTGAAATGAACACTGGGTGCCTTGCCCAGACCTCTTTGCAGGATAGGGTACATCTGCAGCTGCTGTGCCTGTTGGGTCACAGGGGCCTTCTCTCTTCTCTAGGGAATTGCCCTTTGCCCAGTGGGAGTCATGCCCGCTCCAACAGCCTACAGCCTGTGGATGACTGACATGTAAGCCCTGCTGCCTCGCCACCAAGTGAATCTTATCTGAGGTGCCGCAATCCAGTGTCCTTGTGGGGTCAGCCAAGGCTACACACATTTCTGTCCAGCAGTGGGGGTGACAGCGGCCTTTCCTACCATGCTGTGAGGGCGAGGGCAAGGAAAGCAGCTGCCAGGCTCCCGGGGCCTCCCTTCTCTCAGCCCCCAGCCACCCACCCAAGCCCAGAATCGGCCTCACACCTGCCCTGGATTCCACTTCTTCCCTGATCTCAGGAGCCAGAGAAAAGATGTCCCAGGCCCGTTGACTCTCTTTTGTCCTCTCGTGGACCCGCTGAGAATGATGGTGATTCCCACAGAGTTTTTCCCTAGGCTGCTTGTTTTTTCCAAAAGTGGCCCAGTGGGACTTAGGAAAGGTGGGAGAAGGGATCAGGGTGATAATTCATAGCTGGCGAGACTGAAGGTAGTTTTCCAAGCAAAGGGTTTGATGGCTTTTTTTTTTTTTTTGAGAGATCGTCTTGCCCTGTCACCCAGGTTGGGGTGCAGTGGTGCAATCATGGCCATTGCAGCCTCAGACTCCTGGGCTCAAGCGATTCTTTCAAGTGGCTGGGACCAGAGGTGCATGCCACCACGTCCAGCTAATTTTTAAATTTTTTGCAGAGACAGGGTCTCCCTGGGTTTGGTGGTTTCAATGGGAGGATGTTTGGTAGTCTTCCTTAGGAAGCCTTGGCATCATGAAGGCTAGGCCAGGAAGCTGGTCTGAAGGGGCTGCTTGATGCTGTGAGTGATTTCTGTGGCCTTGAGCCAGTTACCATGTCTTTGTCAAGTAGAGAGAATCAGACAAGCTCCTGTAGCCTGAAGGTAATGGGTGAACTTAAAGTGTCGAGAGAGCTTCACCATCTCAAATCACACTGATCTTGCTGCCTATTAAATTTCCACCAGACTTCTCATTTTAGCTATGCAATCTTGTATTTGACTGTCTATTTTCTTTCTTGTATATATTCCAGCCCCTTCCTACAGGTCTTTCTGCTTTCACACTGCACATTACAACCAGAACTCACTCAACACCGTTTGGCTATGACACTAAAAAGCTTTCAAGAGTTTCCCACTGCACTTACAGTAAAGTCCAAATTATGTTCCATGGCCCCCAGACCCGCACGAGCCAGGTGTGATGGCTCATGCCTGTAATCCCAGCACTTTGGGAGGCCAAGGTGGGTGGATCATTTGAAGTCAGGAGTGCAAGACCAGCCTGGCCAACATAGTGAAACCCCGTCTCTACTAAAAACACAAAAATTAGCTGGGCGTGGTGGTGCACCTGTAATCGCAGCTACTCCGGAGGCTGAGGCAGGAGAATCACTTGAGCCTGGGAGGCAGAGGTTGTGGTGAGCCAAGATCAAGCCACTGCACTTCAGTCTGGGTGACAGAGTGAGACCCTGTCACAAACAAACAAACAAATGAACAAACAAACAAACAAACAACCCTGCATGATTTGGGCCCTGCCTGTTTCTCCAGCCTCACACCATACTGCTCTCCCTCTTGCCCACTCTGTTCCCACACCTGCTTTCAGTTCCTCGACCAGCTTAGCACTTTTCTATCTCAAATTGTTTGTACTTTTATTCCCTCTGCCTGGAACATCCTTTTTTCATGTGTGTGTGTGTGTGTGTGTGTGTGTTGCTAGCTCCTTTTCAGATCTTTCCATTTCATTCTAATTATTATTTCATCAAAAGGCCTGTCATTTTCCCTTCAGTTTGTTTATTTCTTCATAGTGATTACCATAATCTTAGATTATCTTGTTTGTGTATTAACTTTCCCCTGTAGAATGTTTCCTCCCACACACAAGGGGCATTATTCACTGTTGTAATTCTGAATTATTACCTATTACTTATTCAGTAATAGGTCTGAAATATTACCTACTACTCTTCTGACTGCTATGAATTAGGAATGTTTGCCTGCAAGTAACAAAAACATCTGATAAATAGTGGACTTAACAAATAAGGGTTTATTTTTGCCACCTAAGAAGAAATCCAAATGTAGGCAATTTTTGGTATTGTTTTAGTGACTCAACAATGTCCTTGGACACCCAGGCTCTTTCTATATTTCTGCTCCATTATTCTTTGAGTGTTGATGTTTCACTCCACATCTGTTACCTCATGGTCACAAGATGGCTACCGCAGATTCAGGCCGCACATCCACAGGTAAGACTGAAAGAAGCAAGGAAGGATGGTGCCAACCATGTCTCCTTCTATGGCAGCAAAAGTTTTCCCAGAAATCTCTGAGCAGATTTCCCCTCATACCTTGTTACCCAAGACTGGGTAAGTGGTTTTAGCTTTAAGGGAGGTTAGAAAAACAGAGAACATGTGATGCTTAAGTTTGTGTCTGTCTGTCTTTCCTT
>NW_012098210.1:3047405-3082183 GCF_000951045.1 Mandrillus leucophaeus
CATGTCTAATCCCAGCTACTCAGGAGGCTGAGGCAGGAGAACCACTTGAACCTGGGAGGCAGAGGTTGTAGTGAGCCGAGATCATGCCACTGCACTCCGGCCTGGGCAACAGAATGAGACTGTCTCAAAAAAGAAAAAAAATACATTACATAGGGCTGGATATATAAGTACTTTAAACAAAGTTGGAGCACTGTTAGTCAGGATATTGGGCATGAAATTAAGAGATGACACCCAGATGTTCAATATGTATTTGTTGATTGAATAAACACAAATTATTCCACAATTGTCAATATCCCTAGATAATGAAAACTTCCTTTCTTCCTGTCTTCCTCATTTTGCCCAATGTAACAAAGGTAAGATTAACACATACACACACACATACACACACACATACACACACACACACAGTTGGTCAAGATGGACTGAATTTATACTCCTACTTGAAACAACTAAAAACCTTGAAAAACGTATAAAACAATGACTTTAATGACATTGGATATTAGATACTGAAGGACAGTGATCCCAGAGAGATGGGAAAAAAATGAGTGAGCCCTACAATTGCCCCACCCTACTGCCTGGAGAGAATCTCCAGGCCATAATGCAGGGTAGCACAACCTGCCCAAAAACCTTAAAAGCAAGATCTGGAAGTATAAAACTGTTCCTAAGTAATCTAACCACATCTTAGAAAAAACTCAAGAAATTTCTGGACATGTGAAAATCAGAAAAACATTATTCACAAGAGGGAAAAATCAACTAAAACCAATACAGTAAAACACAGATAATGGAATTAGTAGACAAAGACATTAAAACCGTTATTGTGACTACATTTCATATATTCAAGAAGATAGAGGAAAGATCAAACATGACAATTAGAAACATAAAATCTTAAGAAGATTCAAACCAAATTTCTAAGGATGAGCATTATAATGTCTGAGATGAAAAATACACTTGAGAGGATTAATGGAAGATTAGATATTACTGGAGAAAATATTAGTAAACTTGAAGACATAGAAATAGAAACTATCCAAAATAAAATGCACAAAGGGAAAAAAAAAGGCTGAAAATAAATGAGCAGGTTATGAGTGAACTGTGGATGACTTTAATCAAACGTGTATAATTGGAATCTCTAAAGATGACTAAGAAGAGGAGACTGAAAAGACATTTGAAGCAATAATAGCCAGAATGTTTCCAAATATAATGAAAATTATAAACGCAGAGATCCAAAAACCACAATAAACTCAAGCACAAGAGCTACGAATAAAACTATATCAAATTGCACTATAATTAAATGTTTAAAAGCCATGATAAAGAGAAAATCTTAAAAGTAGCCAGGAGGGGAAAACAAACAAATAAACAAACAACAACACATAATATATGGAGAAACATGACAGCAGATTTTTTGTTGGAAACAATGCAAGCTTAAAGACAGTGGATTAACATCTTTACTGAAATAAATCTGTCAATCTAGAATTCTTCACTGTGTAAGCAAATTTTTGGAAACTAAAGAAAAAATAAAAACATTTTCTCAGGCATACAGAAGTTGAAAGAGTCATCACCCTCAGATCTGCACTGTAAGAGATGTTGGCCAGGTGCAGTGGCTCATGCCTGTAATCCCAGCACTGTGGGAGGCCGAGGTGCGCAGATCACAAGGTCAGGAGTTCGAGACCAGCCTGATCAACATGGTGAAACCCCATCTCTACTAAAAAATACAAAAATTAGCTGGGCGTGCTGGCAAGTGCCTGTAATCCCAGCTACTTGGGAGGCTAACGCAGGAGAATTGCTTGAACCTGGGAGGTGGAGGTTGCAGTGAGCCGAGATCATGCTGCTGCACTCCAGCCTGGGCAATAGAGTGAGACCCTGTCTCAAAATAAAATAAATAAATAAATGAAACATTAAGGGAAGTCCTTCAGGCAGAAGGAAAATTGTGCCAGCTAGAAATGTTGATCTACACAAAGGTATGAAGGGCTGCGGAAATAGTAACTTCTTGGAAAAGTGTAAAGACTTTAAAAAGTATGATTTAAAAATTGTTTAAAGGAAAAATTTTTCTTTAAATAGTAATTGACTGCCTAAAGCAAAATGAATAACTATTGTGGGATTCGTAATATATTTAGAACTAAATGCATAACATTACATAGCATTGCATTTCATAACATTGCATTGCATCTTCTAAAACATTGAAAAGAAGGGACTGCTTCCTAACTAATTCTATGAGGACATATTATTATTATTACTTTTTGAGACAGGGTCTTGTTCTGTCACCCAGGCTGGAGTGCAATGGTGCGATCTTGGCTCACTGCAACCTCTGCTTCCCAGGCTCAAGCAATCCTCCCACCTCAGCCTCCCAAGTAGCTAGGACTATAGAAGCACGCCACCACATCTGGCTAATTTTTGGTATGTTTTTGTAGAGATGGGGTTTTGCCATGTTGCCCAGTCTGGTCTTGAACTCCTGAGCTCAAGAAATATGTCTGCCTTAGCCCCTCAAAGTGCTGGGATTACAGGCGTGAGCCAACGTGCCTGGGCAAGACCAGTGTTATTACTCTGTTGTTAAAATCAGAAATTGATATTACAAGGAAAGAAACCTACAGACCAATGTTCTGCTGAATGTGGATGTAAAATTCTTATTATAGTTTTAGCAAAGCAAATCTAACAATATATAAAAAGAGTAATGTGGCTGGGCAAGGTGGCTCATGCCTGTAATCCCAGCACTTTGGGAGGCCCAGGTGGGCGGATCACGAGGTCAGGAGATTGAGACCGTTCTGGCTAATACAGTGAAATTCCGTCTCTACTAAATATACAAAAAAATTAGCCGGGCTAGGTGGTGGGCGCCTGTAGTCCCAGCTACTCATGAGGCTGAGGCAGGAGAATGGCATGAACCCAGGAGGCGGAGCTTGCAGTGAGCTGAGGTCCCGCCACTGCACTCCAGCCTGGGCGACAGGGCGAGACTCCGTCTCAGAAAAAAAGAGTAATACATCATGACCAAATGGGATTTATCACAGGAATGCAACATTGCTCCTACATTGGAATAATTAATGTAGTTCATGACATAAATAGACTAAAAAAGAAAAAAGGATCATTTCTCAATAGATGCAGAAAAATCATTTGACATAATTTCAAATCCATTTCTGGTAATACTCTCAGAAAACCAGGAAGAGAGAGGAAATTCTTCAACTTGATAAAGAGCATACATCTATGAAAAACCTTTAACTAATGTCATATTTAGTGGTGCATTCTCCTTCAGCTCAGGAGCAAGGCAAGAATGTGTGTTGATATTATCTCTACTTGAAATTGTATTGGAGTTGTATCCCATGCAAAAATATAAGAAAAAAAAAGACATCCACATTGAATAGAAAGAAGTAAGACTATCTTTATTTGCAGATGATAAAGTCATCAAGTCATCTGATTGTCTACCTAGAAAATCTTATGAAATCTACAAAAAGCTACTAGAATTAATAAGTGGTTTAGCAAGGTTGTAAGATATGAGATCAAAATACAAACATCAATTCATTTTATTTATTTATTTATTTATTTATTTGAGATGGAGTCTCGCTCTGTTGCCCAGGCTGGAGTGCAGTAGCGGGATCTCGGCTCACTGCAAGCTCCACCTCCCAAGTTCACGCCGTTCTCCTGCCTCAGCCTCCCGAGTAGCTGGGAGTACAGGCGCCTGCCACCATGACCGGATAATTTTTTGCATTTTTAGTAGAGACAGGGTTAGCCATGTTAGCCAGGATTGTCTCGATCTCCTGACCTCGTGATCCACCCAAAGTGTCTCCCAAAGTGCTGAGATTACAGGCGTGAGCCACCGTGCCCGGCACAAACATCTATTTATTTCCATATACTAGCAAGGAATAATAGGAAATTGAAATGAAGCAAAACCATTTACAACAGCATGAGATACATAAAATACTTAAGCTAAATCTGACAAAAGATGTGCAAGACATTACAATGAAAATTAGTGATAGAAATTAAAGATCTAAATAAAAGGAGAGACTTACTGTGTTCATGGATAGCAAGACTCAATATTACAAAATATCATTCCTCTCCAAATTGATCTGTAGATTCAATGCCATTCTAATCAAAATCCCAGCAGTCTTTTTTGGTAGAAATATATAAGCTGATTCTAAAATTAACATAGAAGTGCAAAGGATTTGTAATAGCTAAAACCAGTTTGTAAAAGAAGAATAAAGTTGGATTTACACTACCTGACTTTAAGACTTAGAAACTGACATTAATCAAGACAGTGTGAAATTGGCATCAAGAAAGAAAAACGGAACAATGAAACAGAGTACAGAAATAGACCTTCTCATACATGGCCGATTGATTTTTGACAATGGTGCAAAGGCAATTCACTGGAGAAAGGGTAGTTTCTGTTTTAATAAAGTGCATCAACATTTGTTTATCCATATACAGAAAAATGAACTTTTTTTTTTTTTTTTTTTTTTGAGACGGAGTCTCGCTCTGTGGCACAGGCTGGAGTGCAGTGGCAGTGATATCAGCTCACTGCAAGCTCTGCCTCCCGGGTTCACGCCATTCTCCTGCCTCAGTCTCCTTAGTAACTGGGACTACAGGCACCCGCCACCATGCCTGGCTAAATTTTTGTATTTTTAGTAGAGATGGGGTTTCACCGTGGTCTTGATCTCCTGACCTCATGATGCACCTGCCTCGGCCTCCCAAAGTGCTGGGATTACAGGCATGAGCCACCGCACCCGGCCGAAAAATGAACTTTTTATCGATACTTGGCACTATATAAAAATAAACTCAAAAGCGATCATAGACCTAAAACTATAAAACTTTAAAAATAAAACACAGGGGAAAATATTGTGATCTTGTTTCTGTTCCCTTTTTTTTTGAGTCAGAGTCTCACTCTGCCACCGGGTCCAAATGATTCTGGAGCCTCCGCCTGGCGAATAGCTGGAATTATAGGCGCCTGCCACCACGCCCGGCTAATTTTTGTATTTTTAGTAGAGGTATGATCGGCCCATCTCGGCCTCCCAAAGTGCTAGGATTACAGGTGTGAGCCACCGTACCCAGCCATAACACCTGTTCTTTGAAAGGCACTTTTGAGAGAACAAAAGGACAAGCCACAGACTGGAAGAAGAATATTTGCAAATTAAATAACTGATCAAAGACGTATATTTAGAATATATTTTTAAAAAAACCTCTTAAAACTCAATATTAAGAAAACCAATAACTTAAACAAAAATGGGAAAAGGTTCTTCACCAAAGAAGAGATACACATGGCAAATAAGTTCACACAAAGATATTCAACACTCAACATTACTCAACATTGCATAAGGAATGCAAATTAAACCACAATGGAATAGTACTATAAACCTCTTCCCTTTTTTTATTTTTATTTTTTTTGAGACAGAGTCTTGCTCTGTCACCCAGGCTGGAGTGCAGTTGCGTGATCTCGGCTCACTGCAACCTCTGCCTCCTTGGTTCAACCTCAGCCTCCTGAGTAGCTGGAATTACAGGCATGCACTACCACGCCTGGCTAATTTTTATTTTAATTTTAATTACAGGCATGCACTACCACGCCTGGCTAATTTTTATGTTTTTAGTAAAGACGGGGTTTCACCACGTTGGTCAGTCTGGTCTTGAACTCCTGACCTCAGGTGATCCACCCACCTCAGCCTCCCAAAGTGCTGGGATTACAGGTGTGAGCCACTGTGCCCAGTCCTTCTTCCCTTTGTGTTAGAAAGACCTGATGTCACCACCTGAACTTATTTCCTGGGGCTGCTGTAGCAAATTATTACAATAATTTAAACAATAGAATAAACAATAGGCTTAAAACAATAGAAAAGTATTCTCTCAGTTCTGGAGGCCAGAGGTCTCGAATCATTGAGTCAGCAGGGTTGCTTCCTTCTGGAAGCTCTGAAGAGGAATCAGTTCCATGCCTCTTTCTTGGCTTCTGGTGGTTGCCAGCGATGCTTGGCATTCTTGGCCTTGTAGACACATCACCAGTCTCTGCCTCTGTCATCACTTGACATCCACCCTGAACATTTCTGTGTCTTTGTGTCCAAATTTCTCTCTTATAAAGACAGTATGGGATTAGGTCCACCCGAATCCAGTATGATTTCATCCTAGCTTGATTATATCTGTAAAAACCACTATTTTCAAATAAAGTCACATTCTCCGGTACTAGGGGTTTGGAATTCAATTTATCTTTTGGGGGGACACAGTTTAACTCACAACACAACCTTAACCAGTAATCGAACTTGCCATCATTTATAGTCAGACGACCGAACATTATGAGCTTCCTGATGTGATACAACATGATGTCATAGTGCCACCTTTGAATTCTTGCCAAAAATGTTTAACCCATATCTAATGAAACTGTTTGAATGAACTTCCAGGTTACAGGGAATATATGGGGTAGAGGAGTAAGTTAAATGACACCATGATAAAGCAATTCGAGAAGTCCAGAGTAGGGAGAATATTCTACAAGACAACTAGTGTGCTGTCCTCAAAAAGTGTATGTCAAGCCGGAGGTGGTAGTGCCTGTAGTCCCAGTTGCTTGGGAGGCTGAGGTGGAAGAATTGCTTGAGCCCAGGAGTTGGATGCTGTAGTAAGCTATAATCAAGGTCTCTCTCTGTGTTGTGCCACTGCACTCCAGCTTTATCAACATGGTGACCTCGTCTCTCTCTATATATACAAAAAGTCAATGTAGTGTCACGGGTTAAAAAATAGGTGATATGCCTGTGTGTGATCAGCACTATTCAACAGAAATAAAGTGAACCACAAATGTGAGTCACATACAGTATGTAATTTTTAATTTTCTAGTAGTCACATTAAAAAAGTAAAGGCCAGGTGTGGTGGCTCATGCCTGTAATCCCAACATTTCGGGAGGCTGAGGTGGGTGGATCACCTGAGGTCAGGCGTTCGAGGCCAGCCTGACCAACATGGAGAAACCCTGTCTGTACTAAAAATACGAAATTAGCCAGGTGTAGTGGTGCATGCCTGTAATCCCAGCTACTTGGGAGGCCGAGGCAGGAGAATCACTTGAACCTGGGAGGCAGAGGTTGTGGTGAGCCCAGATCTTGCCATTGCACTCCAGCCTGGGCAACAAGAGTGAAACTCTGTCTCTTAAAAAAAAAAGCAAAAGAAAAACCAAAAAAAAAAAAAAAAAGTAAAAAGAAACCGGTTAAATTAGTTTTAATAATTGTTACTAATTTATTAATATTAAATTAGAATAAATAATTAACCTAATGTAATAGTTTTCTGTTACTGCTGTCACAAACTTAAAACAATGGTAATTTATTATCTTACAGTGCTACATAGGTCAGAAGTCTGATACAGGTCTCATCAGACTAAAACCAAGGCGTGGTAGGCTGTGTTCTTTTCTGGAGGTTCTGGGAGAGAATCAATTTTTTGCTCATTTGGGTTGTTGGCAGAATTTACTACCTTGCTGAGGTCCTTGTTTTCTTGCTAGCTATATGCTGAGGGATGTTCTTAGCTTCCAGAGGCTGCTGCATTTCTTGGCTTGTGGTTTTCTTTCTTCATCTTTGAAGCCAGCAATGACAGGTCAAGTACTTCTCAGGTTGCATCTCCCCGATACAGTTGGGAAAGGTTCCTTGCTTTTAAGAACTCATGCAATTAGATTGGACCCACCTAGATAATTCAGGATAATCTCCCTACAGTAAAATCCTTAAACTTAGTCAAGCTGCAAAGTCTATTTTACTCCGTAGAGTAATATATTCACAGGTTCTAGGGATTAGGGCATGGACATCTTTGGGGTGCATTATTCTGCTTCACCCTCAATATATTAAAAAAAAATTCAGTTCTATATGTAAGCCATAAAAATTTATTAATGAGATATTTTACATTACTTTTTGTGAGTGCTAGTTCTTTGAAATTCATTGTGGGTTTTATACTTAACGGCACATCTCAATTTGGATCAGGCACATTTCAAGTTCTTAATAGCCACTAACCACTTGTGGCTTCTGTATTGAATGGTCCAGTCCTAGATTAAAGGACACTAAAGAGACAGAAACCAGATACAAACAATAATTAGATTTTGGTTTAAGAAAATACAAATCAAAACAATGTAGCTACATAAGACATTTTGGAAACAACTGGGGATATTTGTATGTAGATTTAAATAATCAGCATCACTTACTGTTAATTATTTTAGGTGTGATATTGGCCTTGGGGGTGACGTAGGAGGATGTTGAGAGTTTTAGGAGATGTGTATTGTTGCGATCACTCCACAGATGTGGGATAGCTCTTCCCTAACCCAGGTGAGATTTGGTTTGGATATTGAGACAGATGATGCTATCTGCACACCAAGAAGGCATAAAAAGATTTGTGACTCATGTAATGAGCCATTCTGGGGAGAGTACAGCAGGTTCCTAAACAGGCCCCAAAGTAGCTTGAGAATGCAGAGAGGGGCAACTGGCCTGGCTTTGTGTTTGGAAGTGAGGCTGGGGTGAGGGTCCCTACCCATCGGCTGGGTTTGCAAGGGTGAAACTATTTGCCAGCACAAAGGGAGGGAGCAGCTGGGCTTTTTTACTGGTTTGTCCAGATACGGGGCAAGGGGAAAAGGGAGGGATGGGGCTTGACAGCCGTCAGCAGTCAATCATCAAAAACAGAGTCAGACTTGGCCCAGTGCGGTGGCTCATGCCTGTCATCGCAGCACTTTGGGAGGCTGGGGTGGGAAGATCACCTGAGGTCAGGAGTTCGAGACCAGCCTGACCAACATGGAGAAATCCCATCTCTACTAAAAATACAAAATTAGCTGGACTTGGTGGCACATGCCTGCAATCCCAGCTACTTGGGAGGCTGTGGTGGGAGAACTGCTTGAAGCCGGGAGGCGAAGTTGTGGTGAGCCGAGATCGTGCCATTGTACTCCAGCCTGGGCAACAAGAGGGAAACTCCGTCTCAAAAGAAAGAAAAAAAAAAAAAAAATGGAGTCAGACTCATTACAGTTCACCCAGATGCTCGACTGCTGACTGAAATGTGCCATATTTCATTTGATTGCATTTGAACTTGTTTAAGCAAACCATTATGGTGCCCTCCGAGGCCTTGAGTCTGAGGCCAATAAAGGAGGTGAAAGTTCTGTTAAACATCTTTTTCAAGAGCCCAGTATTCATTGTCAAAATTAATAATGTTTGTGCTTCAAAAGACACCAGAAGCAAGACACAGCCCACAGAATAAGAAAAAAATTTTTTGCAATTCATATATCCGATGATGGACTTGTTTCTAGAATATATAAAGAACTTTTTACAGTTCAATAATAATAATAAAAAATAGCCCAATCAAGAATGGGTACTATTAGCAGAGTAAAAAGAAAACTGACAGAATGGTAGAAAATATTTGTAAATCATATTTGGTAAGGTTGTAATATCTTGAATATATAAAGAACACCTACGACCCAACAACAAAAAGACAAACAACCCAATTTAAAAAATGGGCAAAGGGCTGGGCGCAATGGCTCACGCCTGTAATCCCAGCACTTTGGGAAGCTGAGGTGAGTGGATCACTTGAGGTTAGGAGTTCGAGACCAGCCTGATCAACATGGCGAAACCCCGTCTCTACCAAAAATACAAAAATTAGCTGAGTGTCATGGCAGGCACCTGTAATCCCAGCTCAAGGAGAATCACTCGAACCCAGGAGGCGGAGGTTGCAGTGAGCCAAGATTTCACCACTGCACTCCAACCTGGGTGTCAGAACAAGACCCTGTCTCAAAAAAAAAAAAAAAAAGTATTGTGGTAATTCACTGTGCAGCACCATTCATTCTTTCCACGTTCACAAACAGGCTATTAAATGGAGAAACAGTGTGGATAATCACCCCTTTTCTGAATAAATCTTGTATAATGAGTTTCAGTCCTTGAAGGCCCTGCTTTAATTTATTTTGGGCCACATTAACTATTTTAAATGAAGAGGAAGAGGTAGGTCCGTGGGGTTCCATTTTGTCAATCCTATTGTTAAGTGCCAAAGACTTAAATGAATTTTAATGTGTTAGTCATTGGATCGGAGAGTCCATGCCCACTATAGGACATTTTAGAATAATGGGTGCTATGACTACAGGGAATTTAGGCAAGGCAATAGTTCAGATGGTTAAGGCAAGGCATACCTGTTTCTCCTGTTATGTTTAGTAACTTCCCTAAGATTACAAAGAGCACCTTGTCTTAATTTAGTGGGATTGCTGGTATAACTGTAATTTGAGCCCCAGGATTAAGAAAATGACATTTTGCCAATTGGTACATTTCAGCAGATGTTGAACTTAATTCAAAACTCATGTTGCAGAGGCACAAAAGTCATTCGGCACCCTTTCATGTTTTTGTTGGATAAATTCTTTCAGTAAATTTTGGATTCCCGGCTGGGCGCGGTGGCTTATGCCTGTAATCCCAGCACTCTGGGAGGCCGAGGTGGGTGGATCACCTGAGGTCAGGAGTTTGAGACCAGCCTGACCAACATGGCAAACCTCCATCTCTACTAAAAATATAAAAATTAGCTGGGCGTGGTGGCTCTCACCTGTAGTCCCAGCTACTTGGGAGGCTGAGGCAGGAGAATTGCTTGAACCCAGGAGGCAGCGGTTGCAGTGAGCCAAGATTGTGCCACTGCACTCCAGCCTGGGCAACAGAGCGAGACTCCATCTCAAAAAAAAAAGAAAAGATTATTTTGGATTTCCACTTGGATCATCCCCAACTGCGGACCTCGGGTTTTTGTTTTCTTCCCCTGTATCCAGGTATCTGGAGGGAGGTGGTTACTTACTGTAGTTTGAGGCAGGTCCCCTCCACCTTTGCCATATTTATAAGCTTCATCCTTCAGAAGGTCTCACAAGCTTCATCCTTCAGAGGGTCTTACATTAGCATGGTCAGGGCGGGGCCTCCTCCAGGGCACTGGTTACCTTGTTGGTTAAGGGACACAGACTTCGCAGGGGCAGAAGAGCCCTGTTGCATGTTGATAAGTGGTGGCACTCAGCTGACCAGAGTCTTTGTTGGTCAATGTTACAGTTGTCCAATAGGGCCAGGGTATCCTCTAACCCCTTAGGAGAGGTTGAGATAAAGCATTCAGGCCTTTTTCACAGGAGTCTGTGCCATGGGTGTCATGGATGTCTTTTTCTTATAACCCTGGGGATCAGGGTCTTTGGTGTGAGAGAGGCACAGGTGGCAGAAGCAGCAGCAGGGGGCACTTGGAAAGCCATCGCCTTTTAGGGGTGTGGACCTCAGCAGGCCACATGGTGACAGCTCCTGCACCACATGAGTGACCATCACTGGGTGGAAATGTTGCACAAGGTGTTACTAGCTCCCCTGAGTGCTCTGTAGATTCAGGGGCAATGTCTGGTTGAGACTCACAACCAAAGGCCACACAGTAAGAGTTGCTCCCCTGAGCCTAGCATCAGCCATAGCTTATGCTAGAACCACACCATTCAGTGAGACACACAGATAGGGCCACGCCAAGGTCCATGACCCAGGGCCATGTTAAAGAGGGCTCCAGTCCCATACTTCTGTCCCTAAACACCAATTACTGAAACTTCCAGCTTGCTTTGGTAAAATCTGTAACAGACACTCAGAGGACTTGGCAAATGCAGCACGAAGCAGCACAGCTCCAAACACAAACGGACCAGCGGGCAGAGGCACAGGGGGCAGGTCGCCAGCAGGCAGCAGAGCCAGTTCACAAGCCAAAGCAAGGGAAGAGAGACCCCTGCTGTCACGGTCACTGCCCACACCCCCTGCTTCCTGTTGGGGTCCATTGTGCCTCTGGGGTGACCATATGTGTTGGGGTATCGAGGGGTGATGTGTCATGACATCTGCAATGGGCGTTTAAAAGTTGCATCCTTGGCCAGGCGCGGCGGCTCATGCCTGTAATTCCAACATTTTAGGAAGTCGAGGTGGGTGGATCACCTGATGTCAGGAGTTCGAGACCAGCCTGGCCAACATGATGAAACCCTGTCTCTACTAAAAATACAAAAATTAGCTGGGCATGGTGGCAGGCGCCTGTAATCCCAGCTACTCTGGAGGCTGAGGCAGGAGAATCACTTGAACCCGGGAGGCAGAGGTTGCAGTGAGCCGAGATCTCACCACTGCACTCCAGCCTGGGAGATAAAGCGAGACTCTGTCTTAAAAAAAAAAAAAAAAAAAAAAAAAGTTGCATCCTTAAGGCTTTAGGCAGAGGAGGGATGAGGTTGAAGAGGGCCGGAGAAAACCCTCTCGGGCGGGGCAGTGGAGCAGAGGGGATAGAAGTAGGAAGCACATAGGGAGAGAAGATGAGTTTGGCTAACCATCTTAATAGTCCAGAGAGATTGAGAAGCTCCCGCTCTGTGGTGGTGTGGGGGAAGGCAGTAGAGGAGAAGGGCTGAGAGCAAGACTCACTCATTCACAATTAGGAACAGCACAGTGCCCACTGGCTCAAAAAAAGGCCAGGCATGATGGCTCATGCCTGTAATCCCAGCACTTTGGAAGGCTGAGGCAGGCCTTCCCAGTGCTGGGTGAGCCCAGAAGTTCCAAGACCAGCCTGGGCAAGATGGCAAGACCCTAACTCCACAAAAAATGTAAAAATTAGCTGGGGATGGTGTAGTCCTGTAGTCCCAGCTACTCTAGAGGCTGAGGTGAGAGGACTGCTTGAGCCAGGAGATCGAGGCTATAGTGAGCTGAGATCATGCTACTGCAGTCCAGCCTGGGCAACAGAGTGAGACCCTGTCTCAAAAACAAGAAAGAAAGAAAAAAACCCACAAAAAAACCATGGCTTGGGGCCAGGTGCGGTGGCTCACACCTGTAATCCCAGCACTTTGGGAGGCTGAGGTGGGCGGATCATGAGGTCAGATTTTCGAGACCAGCTTTACCAATATGGTGAAATCCTGTCTCTACTAAAAATACAAAATTAGCTGGGCATGGTGGCAGGCGCCTGTAATCCCAGCTACTCAGGAGGCTGAGGCAGGAGAATTGCTTGAACTCAGGAGGCGGAGGTTGCAGTGAGCCGAGATCATGCCATTGCACTGCAGCCTGGGTGACAGAGTGAGACTCCGACTCAAAATAAAACAAAACAAAACATGGCTTGGACCTAAATTGTGTCCCACTGAATTGTGTGTCTTTGTTGCAGCATAAGCTATGACTGATGCTAGGCTCAGGGGAGCAACTCTTACCCTGTGGCCTTTGGTGTGGGTCTCAACCAGATGTCGGCCCCAGAACTATAGAGCACTCAGAGGAGGGAACTAATTACTGCTCAGACTACTTGAGTTCAAGAAGCAATGGGCCCATTATTTAACCCTTGTGTGCCTCAGTTTCCTTACCTGTAACATGAGGGTGTATCAGTTTGCTAGGGCTGCCAGAACACAGTATGACAGAATGGACTGCTTAAATAAATAGAAATTTATCTACTCACAGTTCTGGAGGCTGGGAGTCTGAGCTCAAGGTGTCTGCAGGGCTGGTTTGTTGGAGGCCTCTCTCCTTGGCCGATAGGCGGTCACCTTCTCCCTGTGTCCTCACAGGATCTTCCCTCTGTCTGTGTCTGTGTCCAAACTTCCTCTTCTTAGAAGCACACCAGTCATACTGTATTAGGGCCCATCCTAGCAGCTTCATCTTAATTACCTCTCCAAAGACCCTATCTTCCAATACAGTCACATTCTAGGGGACTGGGGTCAGGACTCCAATATATGAATTTGGAGGGGGACATAAATCAGCCCCTAACTGGAGGATAATATCAGAATTTATTCCTTCAAAAACTTCTAGAGTTGATTGAATTAAGACATGCAAAGTGCTTGTGCTTTTTACTATTACTATTATTGTTATTTTAGAGACAGCATCTCGCTCTGTTGCGCAGGCTAGAGTGCAGTGGCATGACCATAGCTCACTGCAGCCTCAAACTCGTGTCCTCAAGTGGTCCTCCTGCCTTGGCCTCCTGAGTCGCTAAGATTGCAGGCATGCACCAGTCTGTTTCCTTCCTTCCTTCCTTCCTTCCTTCCTTCCTTCCTTCCTTCCTTCCTTCCTTCCTTCCTTCCTTCCTTCCTTCCTTCCTTCCTTCCTTCCTTCCTTCCTTCCTTCCTTCCTTTCTTTTTGAGATGGAGTCTCGTTCTGTCGCCCAGACTGGAGTGCAGTGGTGCGATCTCAGTTCACTGCAACCTCCGCCTCCGTCAAGTGATTATCTTGTTTCAGCCTCCCGAGTAGCTGGGATGACAGGCACGTGCCACCATGCCCAGCTAATTTTTGTATTTTTAGTAGAAACAGGGTTTCACCATTTTGGCCAGGCTGGTCTCAAACTCCTGACCTCAAGTGATGCACTGCCTTGGCCTCCCAAAGTGCTGGGATTACATGCATGAGCTACCGTGCCTGGCCCCCAGCCTGCTTTCTATTGTTAAAGATGCAGAAATGACATGTGAACGTGGGGCAGCCACTTTCCAGGTTTCCCTAAGCTCCTGCCTCCCCTGAAATTTGGCTCCTTTGAATCCTAACGGTTCTCGGACCCCATGCCCTTAGAAGCCTTCCCTACTTGCTTCAGGTGCCTGCCTTCTGAGGTCACAGCTCTGAGGCCAGGATCCTCTGTAATCTCCTCCCTATAGGGCAACCTGACTGGGTGGCCCCTTGAAAGCGGCTAAACCTGTGGTTTTCAAAGTGTGGTCTCCAGACCATCAGCATCACCTGGGAACTTGTTAGAGAGACACATTCTTGGGCCCACCCCAGATCTCTGTGTGTTAATAAGCCCTCCAGCTGATTCTAATGCATCTCCAGGCTGAACAAGTATCCTCAAGTAGGTCCTCAGCGAGGGAATCAATTCTGCTGAACTACCGCCTGGGGGCAGCACAGGACCGCAAGGTAACCATGGGCTGATGAAAAGCACCGGCAAATTGCAAAAGCCTCTCACTGCGCTTCCGGCCTCCAGTCTTGGCGATAAGCCCCCATCAGTTCTCCCCACATACCCTGTGTGACCTCCAGAAACCTCATACCTGATGGTGTCACTGGTTCAGAATTCTTCAATAGCTCCCTAGGACATGAAAGGTCCTTCATTTGCTGAGCAGTATCTCCTGCCAGGTGCATCTTGCACGGGCTCCTCTCTCTCTGTCTATGTACCTTTCCTGGGGTCAGACCCACCTGGGTTCGAATTTCAGCCCTGCCATTTACCGTCTGGGTGTGATGTGGGCAAGATAAATCATTTTGAGCCCCTCAACTATGAAATGGGAGCAGTTAGTAAGACTCTTCTCATGGGGCGGTTATGAGAGTTGGAGACCATTTACAAAGAGATTTTAGCCTAGGATCACACAAACAGTAGGTGCCTGATATGCAGCAACTCTGCTTCCCCATCTGCACTGTCAAGCACAACCTACAGTGGAGGCCCACAGGCCCTCCTCCGTGCCGGGTGTAGTAGGTGCTGTCTGGGTCCCACCAATCTTCTGCCTTCGTGCCTTCCAGCTGCCAGAACCTGTGTCTCTTTGCCTGGGGCTTTCTCTGGCTGCTGGTACCCACTGTGGTGCCAGGGCCATAAATCTTTGTAAATTGGGGATGATAATAATGTCTACCTCATGACACTGTTGGGAAGGCCATATTAGTACCCTGCGTAGAAGGGAGCCTCAGATGTTGGGGTGCTGTTGGGGTGCTGTCTCTATGACTCGTCTACCTACAGGAGTGGCTGTATCAGGAACACTGGGCAGTAGATGAAGGACATGGACCTGGCTCACATGGTGGCTCTCTGCTCTGCCACCCAGGCCAGCACCTGAGACGGCTGAATTGATGTCATAGGACGTAAGAGGACACCAGGAGCCTGGGGCTGCCAGATAACCCTGGCACCTTGGCAGGGCAGCGAGTTCTTCGTAGCCTCTCAGAGCCTGGACCATCTCAAGCTGGGGACCTGGAGGTGACTCAGCCCCTCAGCCTGCAGCCTGCAGGGCCAGAGGGAACCTGTACTTTCTTGGGTGGGTGGGTGAGGGGCACAGACCTTGTCCAAAGTCACTGTCATCCGGACCCCACTCTTTCTTGTAGTTGCTTCCTGGGGCTTTCTTTGCCCTTGATCTTCATGTTCTGTGTGGGACTAATCTTGCCCTTGGATACAGTAGGCATTCATCTATGTGACTTGATATAAGGGGCTCCAAAACTGCCCCCCGCCCAACCAGCCTAAATATCTCCCTGCCAGACTGTCACACTGTCTGTACATGAAACCGCCGGGTTCAGCATCACCCTCTCCTATTTCCTCGTATTGAAATAGGTGGCAAGCTGTGGTCACGACTGGCAAAGAGCCCTGTGCAAAATGAAAATGGAGGGCTCCTCATCCGAAAGTTAGGAAGAATTTCAAGGCAACAACACAAGAGAATTCAACTAAGCACGGGGCCCTGCACTGCTGCACAGGCTGCACACTCTCGAAGCCAGCTCTGCCTGCAGCCTGAGCGCTCAGCAAGACAGGGTCACCTCCTTTCCGCGCGCCAATGAGGAGCCTTGGAGCTGCCCAGATCCAGGACACAAAGACAAAATGAGCCTCTTTACTCAGCTCAGGACAATTGCTGTTTCGGAGATGGGTGAAGCTCAGGGCCCTCTGTCCAGCTGGCCTAACTTCAGGGCCTCCTGAAATTCCTCCGGGCTCTCCAGGCCCATGGAGTCCTGGCAGTTGATGGGGTGTTTTCTGCCTATGGCCTGGCTGGCCCTGAGCTTGTCCTTACTCTATTGCGGTGTTTGCCCTGCCTGCTCAGGGACTCCCTCTGGCATGGAGGCCTGATCCTGAGGGGTCCTTTTCCTGTTTCCTGAACAACCACCAGATCTTTGGATTTAGCTCCTAGCAGCCCCTGGAGCACCCGCAGACACCCTCCCCGTGCTGCTCCAGGCTCTCTCCAGATCCACTGTCTTCTCCATCGCCCTGTGCCCCCCAAGGCTGAGCTGGGTGGCTGCCTCTGTGGGCTCCCTGTGCTTTTGCTTCTGGTTGGGGGTGAGCAGTGGAGGAGACGGAGGAGTGAGAGAGGTGGGCATTTACCCCCCAGCTCCCTCCTGGGGCTGCTGCAGCCTGGCAGTGTCCCTGCCCCAGGTGCCAGCTGCTTGTCAGGCAGCTCTCCCCACACAGCCCTCTCTGCCTCTGCGTTCTAACCCTCCCCGAGAGCAGCTCCCTCCCTTTGGCCTGCCAGGCCTGGGGTGGTCACAGATTCCAGCTGTCACGACTGTTCCCTCCACTGAGATCTCCCAATACCCTGACCAAGCTTTGTGAATGGTTCCTTTATTATACTCTCCCAGAATTATCCTAATTTGAATTTGCAACTATTTCCTTCCGGGTCCCTGACTGGTATAAAGATCTTTGCTCTCTGTTGTACCCCAGATCTATCTTTGTAGCCCTCGATCCCTCAGGACAGCCAGGTCAGGGGCCAGATGTCCCGGAACTCAGGCCACAGCCCACTCCCAGTCTCCTCGGAGAGCACTACAGGAGAAGTGGGGACCCTCCTCCAGGTCCCCCAAACACACCCACCAGGTCCTCCATCCTCAGCGAATTGGGCACCAGGGACCTAGACATTGTGTCTTTTTCTCCTTCAGCTTTAGGGCCTGATGGAGGTAAGACAGTCAACCAGAGAGCCTCATCCCCACACAGGCCCCCGGTGACCAGGTAACTAGGTAACCAGACAAGTTATCAGGTAACAAGGCAACCAGATAACCAGATGACAGGCAACCAACAACTAGATAACAAGGCAACCAGGCAAGCCAACAAGTAGGCAGCATTCTCTGAGGGGGGACATCTGCTGGCTCTGCTGGTCAACCTTTACTCTATCTTTTCCTGGCAGCAGATTTTCCCTTACGGAGCTTGTCCTCACTCTCTACTCAGGGGAGGCACCTGTGACCTCTGCCTAAGCCAGTCAGCCGGTCAGGCTTACCCAAAGCTGATTCTGGAACTTGACTAACCTAGAAGAGGCTGTTTCTTGATGGACCTGTGGAGAGGAAGTGAGGTCTGGAGCTGTGTCACCCTTGTAAATCTAGGACAGGAGCCAACCTGAAAGAGGCAAGGCTGGGAGATGGGGAGACATCGTTTGAGCCTTGATTGAACCATCCCTGAAGCTGCTGCCTCGGCACCTTTCAGTTTTGTGAACCAATGAATTCCCTATTTGCTGAAGCCAGTTTATGCATTGTTCCTTCCTTTGCAAAAGGAAGAACCCTGGCTGGGATGAGAGTCCCTGAAACTTTGCTCCACCGGCCTGCTGCTAGGAGTGAGGCCCCTCCCTGCTTGTGATAGTCTTCCTGGAGCACCACCCAGGGCACTGGTCAGGAGGCTTGGGCTCAAATCTGGGACTGCTTTTAATGAGTTGTGTCAATGGACATGTCCCTTCAGCTCTCAGGGCCTTGGGCTTCTCACAAATAGCCGTGCCTTTCTGCCCCACTTTAGCTGTGAATGGGACTGAATGTTAGTACCATTTCCTGGGAGCCGCTGGTGTGGTGTGGAAGGCAGGAACATGGCTGACTCAAATCTGGCTTTCAGAGTCTGATAACTTATTGCTCCAGGGTGAGTAGCCAGGGCTTTCCTGCTGCCCTCTTCTTCATTTGGGGAAGTCTCTGGCTCCCAGCCAGGGTCAGAGCCCAGTGCTGCGGCAGCTAAGCCTTCTTCTCCATTCCTGGCTTGCTCAGGGGAGGCACCTGTGACCTCCACCTAAGCCAATCAGCCAGTCAGGCTTACCCAAAGCTGATTCTGGAACTTGACTAACCTAGAAGAGGCTGTTTCTTGCTGGACCTACAGAGAGGAAGTGAGATCTGGAACTGTGCCACCCTTTTAAATCTGGGACAGGAGCCAACCTGAAAGAGGCAAGGCTGGGAGATGGAGAGACATCATTTGAGCCTTGATCGAACCATTCCTGAAGCTGCTACCTTGGTGCCTTTAAGTTTTATGAACCAATTAATTCCCTTTTTGCTTAAACCAGTTCTTTCATTCTTTGGGTTATTTCCCCTATCTCTGCTTCAAATCAGTGTGCAGCAGGCTTCAGCACATCATTTTAACAATGATTTTTTCAGGAAATTCCCATCCGTGCTCATAACTCAGCCTTTAATTGGTGGAAATTGCCGGTCCCAAATGCTTAGAGCTGTGGTTTTCAAAATGTGAGCCCCAGACCAACAGAACCAGCAATTACTTGGAAACGGGTTAGAAATGCACATTCTCGGGCCACATTCTATACCTGCTGAATCAGAAACTCTCGGGGTGGGCCCAGCAATGTGTGGTTTAAGAAGTCTGCCAGGTGATTCTGATTCTCACTCGAGTGTGTGAAGCACCTGCTTGGAACTTTTGCTGGTTCAAAGGGTGCACATAGAGGATGATCTGGCACTGCCTGGATCTCCTTTAGCTGCAGACGGGCTGTTCCCCAGCAGCAGTGAATGAGTATTGGCTGCTAACGGCTTCCAGCTGTTCCTTCTGCCTGCCCTGAACCACCATGCCCAGATACGCCTGAGAGATTATGCACACATCTGCCTTCCATGGGCCATGGCCAGTGCCTGATGGACATGGGGGTATGCCAGGCTGGTCTCCTTGTCCAGTGGACCAGAGAGGGATGCTCCAGTGTGAATTACTTTCTAGCCTCTCTGTGAATTAGGCCAGAGCTAGACTTTAAATGCTCCAAGTCACTGCTTCTTCCAAACACCTGTTTTTGGGACAGCAGGTATGAGTTACTGTACAACACCCTGGTGGAAAAAAAAATCACCTGGCTTTGCAAAATTAAAATAAGCCTACTTGATTATCCTCCTCTGCAGGCTGGTTTTAAAGTCAGCCAGGAGAGCCTCTGACAGTCATCTGGGTTGCAGGTCCTGGTGGCCATCAGCTGTGATTGGGTCATTCTCCTCTTTGTGTCAGAGAATCAGCCCTCCCACCCCTTGGCCCAGACCTCACAGGGACATGTTTCATGGTAGCCTAAGAAATACAAAAAACTTGTCAACTGCTTTCCTCCCCGGACTGCCCTTCCTGAGAAGGGAGAAGGGGAAAATATTTACATTTTGTTCTCAGTTATCAAAGAGAAAGGCAAGATGCCAGTCACTTTCCCAGTTAATTTCTGAAGGGTAACAGAAAGTTTGGCGGGTGTGTTTGTGTGACTGTGTGTTTGCGTGTGTGGGTGTATGTTGGGTGTTGGGGTGTGTTTGCATGTTTGTGTGTGTTTGTGTGTCTGTGTGTGCGCGGATGGATGTGGAAGTGTGTTTGCAAGTGTGAGCTTGGGGCTTGGGTTCTGTGACAGCCACAGCAATGGGACCAGAGCCCCATCACTGCCCAGAAGGTGTCAGCCCATCCCTCAGTGCCAGGCCTCACAGCTGACACAGTATTCACCTGCCATCTCTTGGAGCCCACTGCGGGCACAGAGGGTGGCCCTGAACAGGACAGTGGGATAAACTGTCAGCTCCAACCACTTCCCTGCTTGGGCACTTCAGGGCTCTGAGGTTCTGCAGAAACAATTTTCTGTGTGATTATGGCCCTAAAGGTACTCAGAAGTCTGGGAGGAAGGAGAAGTAAAAATATAAAAAGACCAGATGGGAATATAGGAAAACATTTACAGCATTAACTTTTTGCCTGGGGGCTGTGATTAACAGTGATTTCTATTTATGTCTTTGTGTTTATTTGCATTTTTGAAATTTTCTACAATGAACATGAATTATGTGTACAATAATTAAAAATGAAACCAGAAGAATAATTGTAAACATCCCACACCTACTCCTTGAGTGCCAGCTTTCCCTCCCACCCCCAACACCACAGGAAATCTTTAACTTCCTTAACTTTGTGTTGTTACAACTTCCCAGCATGGGAAAAGTAGAAAGACAGTACAACCAACACCTGTGTACCTATATACAATGTACCCCACCACCGCGTGTATTCAAAATGGGTAATAACTTTTTATATTTGCTTTATATATATATATACACACACACACACGTATGTATATACTTTTTTCCTGAACATTTAAAAGTAAGTTGCAGATATGCTGTTTCACCTCTAAACGCTTTTGAATACATCACTTAACAATAAGGGCAGTCTCCTTTTCTTTTTTGAGAACGAGTCTTGCTCTGTTGCCCAGGTTGGAGTGCAGTGGTGCCATCTTAGCTCACTGCAAGCTCCAACTCCCCGGTTTGAGCAATTCTTCTGCCTCAGCCTCCTGGGTAGCTGTGACTACAGGCTTGCGCCACCATGTCCGGCTAATTTTTGTAGTTTTAGTAAAGATAGGAGTTTCACCATGTTGGCCAGACTGGTCTTGAACTCCTGACCTCAGGTGATCCGCCTGTCTCAGCCTCCCAAAATGCTGGAGTTACAGGCATGAGCCACCCCACCCAGCTGCCAAGGGCAGTCTCCTTTGTAACCACAATAACATTTCACACTTAAGAAATTAATAATGATTGCATTATGTCACCTAATGTCTAGTCCATATTCAATTTTCCCAATTGTCCTAAGAGTGGCTTTTGTAGTTACCATCACATTTGGGATTCTTTAAAAAAAAAAAAAAAAAAAAAAGGAAGAAGAATGGCTTTTATAGTTGTCTATTTTTTGAACCAGGATCCGATTAAGGTTCACATACTGTATTTGGTTCTTATGCCTCTTTAATCTCTTTCAATCTAGAACATCTACCCCCTCAATACTTTTTTCCCTAATAACTCTGACTTTCTGAAGAATCCAGGCCAGTTTCTTGTGGAATATGCCACCGCTAGATTAGTCTCTTTCCTTGTAATATTGTTTTACTTGTCCCTGTATCGCCTGACTTTTCTGTAACCTGGAGGTAATCTTTAAGGGTTTGATTACATTCAAGCCCTACACATTACTATATTGATTAGATTGAACATTTTTGGCACAAATACTTTGGCACAAATAGAAGGCTCACGGCATCAGATTTTTCCATTGCCTTTGATGGCTTGGTGAAGTCCATTAGCGTATCAATTGAAAGGCATGTCTCCCACTTTGCAATTAAGAAGTGAGATTTTATTTTGGCATCTTATAAATATCTCATTTATGTCAACCATTTGGGACTGGCCTGAATCAATCATTACGTTGGGGATTTGAAAATAGTGATTTTTGGAATATCATTATGGACCTATGGATTATTATAATTCAGTGTATTACAATCATTATTCTTTTTGATGTTCAAAGTATCCTAAATTTGGCCAATCGCAGTCCCTTCATGCTTGGTCGTATGTCCTGTTGTCATGACCCAATTAAATCTTTGAGTGTTTCCTTGCTTTCTGGAACATGATGTTCTAGGCTCACCTTGTATTTTCCTGGAATCAGCCATTTCTTCAAAGAGCTCTGGTTCTTTTTAGTGCAAAATGGTTATTGGAAAGCAAGAGCTGGGTGCTAGGTGTGCTGATTGCTATGTCGCGGGGCTGTCATTGCTTCTAGGTCCTTCCTTTGGACAGTGTTAGGAAATTATTTTTTAAATTATGAGTTCCTATTTATATTTTGTATTCAGACTTAATATTATAGGAGTTTTAAAAATCTTTTTGATCTTTAAAAATTTTTCTCATTTCTCTTACTGGAAATATTGGTTAATAGCAACATTATATATCTTACAATATACGTAAAATAGTTTAGCAATAAATCTCCTGAATGCAGGTTAAGGTTTCTTTATATGTATTTTGTCTTGGGATTTTATCCTACCATAAATATATAATCAGAATACTACATTCAAAGATAATTGAAATAATGATATTTTCCCTAAGTGGTTGCTATCAACCTGATACATAGTCAGGTATAATTATTTATTAATTAATTTTTTTGTAGAGATAGAGTTCTCGCTTTGTTGCCCAGGCTGGTCTCAAACTCCTTGGCTCATGTGATCCTCCTACCTCCGTGGCCTCTTAAAGTGCTGGGATTATGGGTGTAAGCTACCCTGCACAGCCCGTTTATTTTGGATTGCATTCAATTTTAGGGTTTGCTTTTTTTCTTTTTGATTTAGCTTTTGAATATGTAAAATATTTTCATATTTTAAAAGGTAATGCTTTATAACACAGCAAGTCTTACTTTCAACCCTTTCTTCTCCACTTAATTTCCTGCCACCCATTGGTAACTTTTTATTTATTTCTAGTTTATCCTTCTAGTGTTTAATTTATGCAAAAATAATGCACATGCTCTTTATATTTATATCTGTATCTATATATCTTATTTACCTTTTATTTTTGCATAATGGGAAATGTATTGTTAATACTATTTGCACTTTGCATTTTTCACGTTGCAATACATCCTAGAAGTCATTCCATACCAGTGCATAGTGATCATCCTCCTTTATCTGTACAGCTGTGTAAATGCCACAGAATTTATTCAACCAGCCCCCTTGTGTTAGTTCCTTCTTGCATTGCAATAAAGAAATACCTGAGCCTGGGTAATTTATAAAGAAAAGATATTTATTTTGGCTCACAG
This sequence comes from Mandrillus leucophaeus, assembly GCF_000951045.1. Classification (NCBI taxonomy): domain Eukaryota; kingdom Metazoa; phylum Chordata; class Mammalia; order Primates; family Cercopithecidae; genus Mandrillus; species Mandrillus leucophaeus. The sequence continues at coordinate 3,070,671 of NW_012098210.1, forward strand.
TTCTGAAGGCTGTACAGGAAGCGTGGTGCCGGCATCTGCTTCTGGTGGGGGCCTTGGGGAGCTTATGATCATGGCAGAAGGGGAAGGGGAGGGAGCAGTGTATCCCATGGTAAGAGAATAAGCAAGACAGCAAGCGGGGAGGTGCCACATCTTACAAACAATCAGATCTTGGGTGAATTCAGGGTGGGAGCTCACTCATCACCATGGGGAGGGCACCCAGCCATTCCTGAAGGACTTGCCCTGTGAACCAAATACCTCTCACCAAGCCCTACCTCCAATACTGGGGATTATGTTTCAACATGAAATTCGAAGGAGACAAATTTCCAAACCATATCACTCCTATAGAAAGACATGTGGGTTGTTTTTGATCATTTGTTATTACAAGTAACTCTACAGTGAAATGCCTTACTGTTTTGTATTTGTGTAGGTGAAATTGCAGGGTAAATTCCAATAAGTGGGATTGCTGGATCAAAAGCATTTGTAACTTCTTAGGAAAGCTCTTTTTAAACCTTGATCTGATCCTGTGACAGTGACTTCCTGTGGCCACAGTTATGACCTCAGACTCCCATCCTGCCTGACTTTGACCTTGGCTCCAAGCAGTGTTCTTCACTGAAGCGAGCATGCACAGTCAACCCTGTCTAACAAGGCTATTTCCCTCTATGCGATGTTCCTCTGGACTGCTTCACCCGTCCAGATCATCCAGATTCTGAGTCAACTGCAAGCCTCATCTCCTTCATGGAGCCATCTCTAAAATTATCAAATAATATTCTGTTTTGTTATTTAATGTTTCATTCAATATTTCCTGAGTAGAACAACTCAGAGACCACGACTCAGTGCTGCTTTCCAGGAACCTACACTGTGGTGAGCGCTGCAGGAGGCACAAGGATGTGGTGCTCACGGAAGAAGGGGAGAGGTCCTTCCCAAGGCTGTGGGTGGCACAAGAAGGCATTTCAGAGAGGCAGATAGTGTGTGAGCTGAGATCTGAAGCCTACATGGGAGGGTACAGAGCAAGGGCAGATCAGGGTTGGTGGAAGATGCCTCAGAATTAGGTTTTCTTCTTCCTCTTCTTCTTCTTCTTCTTCTTTTTTTTTTCTTTTTTGAGATGGAGTCTTGTTCTTATTGCCCAGGCTGGAGTGCAATGGCATGATTTGCAACTTCTGCCTCCCAGATTCAAGCGATTCTCCTGCCTCAGCCTTTCTAGTACTTGGGATTACAGGCACCTGCCACCACGCCCAGCTAATTTTTGTATTTTTAGTAGAGTGGGGTTTCACCATGTTGGCCAGGCTGGTACTGAACTCCTGACGCCAGGTGGTCCACCCACCTCAGCCTCCCAAAGTGCTGGGATTACAGGCGTAAGCGACCATAGCCGAACAGAATTAGATTTTCATATCAGACAAATTTCTCTGCCCTTGTGCTCATAATTATTGTTTAAATGAATGAAGCACTGAATGGAGAATGGGTTGGAGAAGGGCAGAACTGAAGGTCCAAGGACCATGTAGAAGTCATTGCAGTCACCTAGGAGATCACTGCAGCTTACTTTTTTTTTTTTTTTTTTGGAGACAGAGTTTCGCTCTTGTTGCCCAGGCTGAGTGCAATGGCGCGCTCTTGGCTTACTGCTACCTCTGCCTCCTGGGTTCAAGGGATTCTCCCGCCTCAGCCTCCCAAGTAGCTGGGATTACAGGCATGCGCCCTCAAACCTGGCTAATTTTTGTATTATCAGTAGAGATGGGGTTTCACCATGTTGGCCAGGCTGGTCTCGAAGTCCTAACCTCAGGTGATCCACCCGCCTCAGCCTCCCAAAGTGCCGGGATTACAGGCGTGAGCCACCACACCCGGCCACTGCAGCTGAAATTCGAGTAGATGAATTTGAGGGTTTGGCTCTTGACCAGATATGGAAGTGTGAGCAGGGAGATAAAACCGGGTAAAACATCCAGCTTCTGACTTGAGCAGCTGGATTGATGTGAGTGCCTTCAGTGAGTCAGATAATTTTTAAAAAATATAGGATTTTATGGGTGGTGAAATGGGCTTCCTTTTACACACGTTTTTGTTTGACGTGCTCGAGGTTCACCCAAGCAGAGACAATAGTTGGGAGTTTTTATGAAAGGTCAGGGGACTCATCTAGTTTGAAGATACAAATCTGTGGCTGATTAACATATGGATGGCAAATAAGGCCACATCTAGGAAGAGAGTGTGGCTTGAGAGTAGTGGTCTGAGCTCCAAACCTGGAGGAAAGGTCTCATTTATGAGTTAACTGGAAGAAAGAGACAGAGAAGGAGTGTCTAGAGAGGTGACAGCCAGGAGCAGGTGACAAAGAAACCGAGTACACTTCTAAGGAATGAGGAGATGGTCAGTGAGTCAAAATATTCCCAAGAGGGTAAGTGAGATGAGGCCGTACAAAGGTCCACCGAGGAAGCTATTAAAAAACAGTTTCCGGCTGGGTGTGGTGGCTCCTGCCCGTAATCCCAGCATTTTGGGAGGCCAAGGTGGCGGATCACAAGGTCAAGAGACCAAGACCATCCTGGCCAACATAGTGAAACCCCATCTCTACCAAAAATACAAAAATTAGCTGGGCATGGTGGTGGGCACCTGTAATCCCAGCTACTCCAGAGGCTGAGGCAGGAGAATTGCTTGAATCCGAGAGCAGGAGGCAGAGGTTGCAGTGAGCCGAGATCACGCCACTGCACTCCAGCCTGGTGACAGAGCGAGACTCTGTCTAAAAAGAAAATAAAACAAACAAAAAAACCCCAACAGGTTCCGTGGAGTGAGGAGAGCAGAAGCCAGCCAGATTCCAGGGACGTGGGTGATAAGTAGAGCACGAGGCAGAGAGACACCAGGAAGGGTTTGCTCCACAAGCCATAGAAGGAGTTGAGAATGGGAGATGGATGAATGGAGGAAGGAAGCATCCTTTGTTTTTTTAATTTTTAATTTAATTTTTAGTTTTTATTTTTTGAAACAGAATCTCTGTCGCACAGGCTGGAGTGCAAAGGTGCGATCTCGGCTCACTGCAACCTCTGCCTCCTGGGTTCCAGCGATTCTCCTGCCTCAGCCTCCTGAGTAGCTCGGACTACAGGCATCCGCCACCATGCCCGGCTAATTTTTGTATTTTTAGTGGAGATGGGGTTTCCCTATATTGATCAGGCTGGACTCGAACTCCTGGCCTCAGATGATCCTTGCACCTTGGCCTCCCAAAGTGCTGGGATTACAGGGGTGAGTCACTGTGCCTGGCCAGAAGCACCCTTTGAAACGGAGTCTCCCATTCTCCATTGTCCCTCAGGGTCCAGCTAGCAACGAGGAAAGCTGTGATGGGGTGCAGGAGTGGAGGAGAAACGTGGCAACTGCCAGATAAACACACCAACCAGGGAAGACGGCCAAAGCTGGGCCCAGAATATCTGGAATGGAACCCATCTTCCTTTTGCAGCAGGAAGTAGAGTTGGAAGCTGAGTTGACCGTGGAATTTCCGAGCTTGGAGGATGTTCGTGGTGAATGCTTTTTTATTTATTTATTTTTTCATTCATGAAGAGAGAGTTGGAATGAAGTGACCCCCCCTCCCCCGAAACACTCCCTCCCACAGAGGAAGCGCTTAATTTAGCCTTATGTTCCCAGTTAGAAAATAGTCCTGAGGTTTGAAGGCTTCTGCTGGGTTGTTTGTCACCCTCCAACATGGCAGGATGTGAAAACCAGACCTCTCTGCATCTTGATTTCAGCCAAGGAGCTGAGAGAATAGGGGGCACCATCCCGACCTCAGTGCCAAGGGGAAGTCCTCTTAGACCACCTATGGCGGATATGGAAAGAGGCATTGAAAGCCAGCTTTGGGAGCCTTGGAGGAGCCCCACCCTGGCCCTTAAGGCAAAGAGAGTGAGTTGAAAATCAGAGAGAATTTATTTAGAGAATTTCCTAGGCACTTGTGCTATGGGTCTGTCTCCCTTGGGATGAGATAGAGAGGTTGCTTCCCCCACATTTGGGGTCAAATGAGAGGGGAATCTATAGCACCACTCAGAAAGCTTGAGGTGAGCCTTTGTAGCTTGCAAGACATAGCAGACTGGTATCTGATTCACTCATAAAATTTGATTCGTGATAGGCTATGAATAGAACTGACGGTCAGGGGCCTAAAAAGAAATATGACTGTATTTGGGAAGTAACTGCAGCCTCTGGGGTGGTGGGTCAAAGGGGCTAATCTTGTAGCAGATGTGGCCATACACAAGAGATAAAGAGGATTGTTTAGATCCCTCCCCAAAGGGCTCCCTGGTGTAAGGTGGTGATCCCAGCACAAGAAGCCTTGAGGTGAACCATCCCTAATACCTGAGAAGAGGTGGCTTATTCCAGATAAGAGATGGCTTTGAGGCTGGACTTGGTGGTAAGCACCTGCAGCCCCAGCTACTTGGGAGGCTGAGGCAGGAGGATCCCTTGAGTCCAGAAGTTCAAGGCTGCAGTGAGCTATGATCACACCACTGCACTCCAGCCTGAGCAACAGAGAGAGACCCTGTCTTTGAAAACAAAAAAATTAAAAATAAAAACCCAGCCAGGTGCAGCGGTTCATGCCTCTAATCCCAGCACTCTGGGAGGCCAAGGTAGGAGGATTGGCCAGGAGTTTGAGACCAGCATCGGCAACATAGGGAGACGCTGTCTCAAAAAAAAGAAAAAAAAAAAAAAAAAAAAAAAAAAAAGGAGAAAGAAAAGAAAAAAAAAAGAAATGGCTTTGTAAAGACATTCTAAGCAAGAGATAGATTGGTACCTCAAGACTTACAGGAAGGGTTCTTGGCTACACAATGATTAGAATACAGCTGTTGCCTTAATCGCTATGCCTATTATTTTATATGCCCTCAAGGGAGTTATCATTAAGCTGAATAAAGACAGATGTCACAGGCTGGGTGCGGTGGCTCATGCCTGTAATCCCAGCACTTTGGGAGGCCGAAGCGGGCAGATCATGAGGTCAGGAGATCAAGACCATCCTGGCCAACACGGTGAAACTGTCTCTCTACTAAAATACAAAAAATTAGCCAGGTGTGGTGGCTTGTGCCTGTAGTCCCAGCTACTTGGGAGGCTGAGGCAAGGGAATCACGTAAGCCTGAGAGGTGAGGGTTGCAGTGAGCCGAGATCACGCCACTGCACTCCAGCCTGGTGACAGAGCAAGACTCTGTCTCAAAAAAAAAAAAAAAAAAAAGAAAAGAAAGAAAGATGTCACAGTACAAAGGCCAATGATGAAAAGTCAAGAATTTTCAAATGTTAAAAAAAAATAAAAAAGACATTCTTTGGGTGGAGTTACTTAAACATCAAATTGAGCATGAACAAATAAACCTGTAACCTTCTAAGTATTTGAGAAGGCTGGATTGCTAAAGAAACTCCAAGCCTGGTCTGCAACCCTGAAAGTAACCCCTGGTCCCCCAGACCTGCACATAGGAAGCCAGCTGTGAAGGCTCCACAGAATGTAGGAAGAACATACATTCCAAAACCTGCTTGAAATCTAGAATAATTAATCTCCAAGTCGTCAATGCCAAGGTCAAGAGGAAATGAGCAGAGTTAAATGGACCAGCCAAGGATTCGCTCCATGGTCAGGGAGGGAGTTTCATGATTCTTGCTCATCTAGTGGGACTTAACAATAGTTGTGGACCACTGGCTGCTGCGCAGATTTCTGTTCCCCCATTTTTCAAATTAGAGCTTTTTTGTTGTAGTTATCTGTTTTCACTCCAGCATTGTACACATCCCCACGTGTGGTGGGGACCAGATAACTTGTCCTTTATTTTACAGACCATTGAAGACAGAGAAGTTTATCCAGCCCCAACGGAGAGAGCTTCATATCTTCCATAAATCCTGGGCTTGGCTAGGTGCAGTGGCTCACGCCTGTAATCCCAGCAGTTTGGGAGACCGAGGTGGGTGGATTGTTTCAGCCTAGGAGTTTGAGACTATCCTGGGCATCATGGCGAAACCCAGACTATAAAAACAAAAAACAAAACAAAACAAAAAATATTCAAAAAATTAGTCAGGTGTGGTGGGATGTGCTTATGGTCCCAGCTACTTAGGGAGGCTGAGGTGGGAGAATTATCTGAGCCTGGGGAGATTGAGGCTGCAGTGAGCTGTGATTGTGCCACTGCACTCTAGCCTGGGCAACAGAGCAAGACCCTGCTTCAATCTAAAAAAAAAAAAACCTTGACTTTGAGCTGGAATCACTAATTGGATAAAACTTTAGGATCATCTACCTTGAGGAGGGAGCATGAGTTTTTCTATGGATGAACAGAAGTGTTTGTGTAGCCAAAGTGGTGGACTGATAGAAAGATTACTAAATTGTACCCTGTCTTCTCCATTTGTCTTGTATTCTACAGTAACGAATAGAAGTTTTTACTAGGTATTTGTTCAGCTATAATCCTGTTTCCTGGCTTCCCTGGCAGCTAGATGTGGCCGTGTAGCCAGGTCAGTGGGGTGTGAGTGGAAGTGATATGTACAATTCCCTGGTTGTATCATTAAAAGGAAGTTAATTTGTATTCATTCTAGTTTAGTCTTCATTTCTGCAGTAAGTTTTAATTTCACTTCAAATTTTCTTGAGTGCTATCACCTTATTTCTAAATTTTTCTATTCTGATAGGTGTTCCTATTTCATATCTTATATAATTTCTCAATATCATTCAGCTCATTTTGATATAGTAGATTACTTCTAAAATCTGTTTTGTGGGCATATCTTTCTGGTGTGTTCATTGTCTGAAGGAATGTTATTTTGCTACGTATTCTCTTTTTTTCTTTTCTTTTGTTTATTTTTCTGTAGAGAGGGGGTCTCACTTTGTTGCCAAGGCTGATCTCCAACTCCTGGCCTCAAGTGATCCTCCTGCTTTGGCCTCCCAAAGTGCTGGGACTGAAGGTGTGAGCCACTGTGCCCAGCTTTTCCCGCCCCCACTCTCCTTTTTCTTATAATAACATTGTATGGGTGGAGTTTTTTGTTGTTTTGTTTTGTTTTCTGAGACGGAGTCTTGCTCTGTTGCCCAGGCTGGAGTACAGTGGAATGATCTCGGTTCGCTGCAACCTCTGCCTCACACTCCTGGGTTTAAGCAATTCTCCTGCCTCAGCCTCCCGAGTAGCGGAGATTACAGCCATGTACCACAAGGCCCAGCTAATTTTTTTTTTTTGTATTTTTAGTAGAGACAGAGTTTTACCATGTTAGCCAGGCTGATCTCAAACTCCTGACCTCACCTGACTCCTCCACCCACCTCGGCGTCCCAAAGTGCTGCGATTACAGGCGTGAGCCATCATTCCTGGCCTGTATGAGTTTTTGCCTTGATGATTTTTTATTGCTTATTTTCCTTCCTTCCTTCCCCTCCCTCCCTCCTTCCCTCTCTCCCTCCCTCTCTCCCCCTCCCTCCCTCCCTCCCTTCCTTCCTTCCTTCCTTCCTTCCTTCCTTCCTTCCTTCCTTCCTCTCTCTCTCCCTCTTTCTCTTTCTCTTTCTCTCTTTCTTTCTCGGGCCTCACTCTGTCACCCAGACTGGAGTGCAGAGGTGTAAACAGGGCTCACTGCAGCCTTGACCTTCTGGGTTCAAGCGATCCTCCTGCCTCAGCCACTTGTGCAGCTAGAACCACAGGTGTGTACCACCACATCCATCTAACTTTTTGATTTTTTGGAAAGACAGGGTCTCACTATGTTGCCCAGGCTAGTATTGAACAACTAGGCTCAAGTCCTCCTTCGTTGGCCTCCCAAAGTGCTGGGATTACAGGTGTGAGCCCCTGTGCCCGGCTCTAATGTTTGTTTGTTTATTTGTTTATTTATTTATTTATTTATTGAGGCAGAATCTCGCTCAGCTGCCCATGCTGGAGAGCAATGGCACAATCTCAGCTCACTGCAACCCCTGTCTCCGAGGTTCAAGGGATTCTCTTGTCTCAGCCTCCCGAGTAGCTGGGATTACAGGCACCCACCATCATGCCTGGCTAATTTTTGTATTTTTAATAGAGACAAGGTTTCACCAAGTTGGCCAGGCTGATCTTGAACCCCTGATCTCAAATGATCCACCCGCCTTGGCCTCCTAAAGTGCTGGGATTACAGATGTGAGCCACTGCGCCCAGTCTCTATTGCTTATTTCTCCTTTTTTTTTGAGACGGAATCTCACTCTGTTGCCAGGCTGGAGTGCAGTGGCACCATCTTGGCTCACTGCAACCTCTGACTCCCTAGTTCAAGCAATTCTCCTGCCTCAGCCTCCCGAGGGTAGCTGGGATTACAGGTATGCACCACCACGTGTAGCTAATTTTTGTATTTTTGGTAGAGATGGGGTTTCACCATGTTGTCCAGGATAGTATTGATCCCCTGACCTTGTGATCCGCCTGCCTTGGCCTCCCAAAGTGCCGGGCATGACCCACCGGGATTCTATTGTTTATTTCTATGTGAAGTTAGTTTTCCTCAACTTTTAGAAGAAGCCTGACCAGGACTTCTAGTAAAGATGGAGACAGCAAGTGACAGTGGGTGTCTTTGCCTTATTCCAGAATTTGGAAGGTCAAAATGTAATATTTCTCCATTAAGTATGGCTTTTTTACAAAGGATTTTGGTGGATATCTTTCACCAGGTTGGGGGAGTTTCATTCTGTTTGTAGATACCTAGGAATTTTTATCCTTAATGGGTGTGAATTTAATTTAATTTTTCTTCATTTGAGATAGTCTTGTATAGTTTTAAATGTTAATAATTAAGTGACTAGCTAATACATTTAAATGTTAGACCATTTCTGAATTCTGGAGGTAAATCTAACTAGGACATAATGCATTATTGCTTTGAACACATTACTGAAGTCAGCTTGCAGAATTTTATTTTGAATTTTTATATCTATGTTTATGAATGCTATAGATCAGATTTTTCTTTCTCATTTTGTTCTTGTTTGGTTTGGGTATGAAGGTTTTTTCTAACCCCATTAAGTGCACTGAGGCATGTTCTCTTCTCATTTTCTGGAACAGTTTTATGAGATGGGAATGATCTGTTTCTTAAATGCTTTGAAGAAACTGCCTGTGAAATCAACGGAGCCTATTTTTTACAAGGTAGATTTTCAAACTCTTGATTATATTTCCCAAATGATTATAAAATTGTTTAGCTTTTCTATTTCTTCTTGAGTCAATTTTACATAGATATATTTTCCAGGAAGTTACCCATTTTCATCTAAGTTTTTAGGTTTAGTGGTAAAAATTTATTTGTAATTTATAATTGTTTATAGTTTAAATTTCTGTTTTTTCTTATTTTTTTTTTTACTATTCTGCATTGTTTCTTCGTTTTTCATATTGTTAAGTTGTACCACCTTCTTTCTTATATATTTCGTAGATATTTCTTTCTTTATTTTCGAGATGTCGCTCTGTTGCTCAGTCTGGAGTGCAGTGGCCCAATCTCAGCTCACAGCAAACTCTGCCTCCTGAGTTCAAGCGATTCTCCTGCCTCAGCCTTCCAAGTAGCTGGGATTATAGGTGCGTGTACCACACCCAGCTAATATTTGTATTTTTAGTAGAGACAAGGTTTCACCATGTTGCCAAGGCTGCTCTCGAACGGTTGACCTCAAGTGATCCTCCCGCCTTGGCCTCCCAAAGTGCTGAGATTACAGGTGTGAGCCACCTCACCTCTCCATTTTATTTAATAATTTAGGTATTTAATATCTAAATCTTATTGTTTTATTTTTTCTACTTTCTTTGGATTTGTTCTATTATTCATTCTTTCATGTTTAATGTCGGCTATATTACTCAATAATTTTCAGCCTTTCTTTTTTTTAACATTACCATGTATGGTTATACATCAGTCTTATGTCCTGCTTCCTAGAGGCAGCGCCTGTTACAGGTATTCTTGTGTGTGTGATTTATTTAGGGAGGGCACTAAGAATAAGGGAGCAGAGGGGAGCTGGATGAAGAAGAGGAAGGAGTTAAGCAAGGATGTGTGTTCAGCTGGAGTAGAGTCTTGGCTTGAGCCCATGATTCTGGAGTACGAATGGCTGTGGAATTGGTCCTTCCTTGAGGCAAGTGGGCTGGACTTTTGTATCCCTATTTGAGTCAGTGATTGGCTGCGGACCACTGTGGAAGTTGTGACTGGCACATAAAGTCCAGGTGAAGTGGCTCTCGTCAACTGAGGGCAATTCTATGGAAACGGAGCAGTCACAGAACTGCTGACAGCAGCCAGAGGATGGGCACATTGACCTGTTATAGGGGATATGGTTGGGGCACCAATAGCAGCTATCACATCCAATAAGATACAGTATTTTGGCAGAGCACAGTGGCTCACAGCTACTGTAATCTGAGCACTTTGGGAGGTCGAGGCAGGAGGACTGCTCGAGCCCAGGAGTTTGAGACCAGCCTTAGAAACAAAGCAAGACCCTGTCTCAAAGAAAAAAATAGTATTTTTATAATTTCATATTTGTGATATTTCATTATTTATTATAGATTTGTTATTTTATCTGTAACACTTAGAAATGTGTTTAAAAGTAGTTTATAAATGTGTGTTTCTTAGTTTTTTTTGTGACATTTGTAAATCAATTTATTTGCATCAAAAATAAATATTTATTTATTTTTATGTATTTATTTTTTGAGTTGGAGTCTGGCTCTGTTGCCTGGGCGGGAGTGCAATGGTGCAATCTCGGCTCACTGCAACCTCCGCCTCCCTGGTTCAAGCAATTCGGCCCAGCCTCCCGAGTAGCTGGGATTACAGGCACGTGCCACCACACCCGGCTAATTTTTTGTTTTGTTTTAGTAGAGATGGGGTTTCACTGCGTTAGCCAGGATGGTCTCAATCTCCTGACTTTGTGATCCATCCGCCTCTGCCTCTCGAAGTGCTGAGATTATAGGCATGAGCCACCGCGCCCAGCCAAGAGAACATTTATGATACTCATTCTTTACTATTGGTTTGCTATTGATTGCTCCATGGTCTATTATTATGTGGCCAATTTTTGGAAATATTGTGCATGCACTTGAGAAGAATAATCCTTTTTTTTGGTTTGTTTTGCTGGGTGCAAGGTTGTATATATGCCTTTTAGATCAAGCTTACTAACACAATTGTTCAAATCACTTGTATTCCTTAAAAATATTTAATCTACTTAGTTCTCAATTATTGAAAGAAGTTTGCTAAAAATTTTCGCCAAGATCATGGATTTGTCAATTTCTGCTTATAATTTTATCAAATTTTGTTTTACCTATATTTCATCAATTCTTAAGAGTAGCCATAGAAAAGAAATGTCAGATTACTTTAAGTTAGATGGCAGTGGAAATGAGGAGAAACTGGGAATAGTATTTTCAATGTGTTGGGAAAAAAATTCATAGAATTTTATGCCCAGCTAAAACATCTGTTAAGAAAGAGGTGAAAAAAGGCATTTTCATAAAACAAAACATCTAAAATATGGGTTTACCCCCTGCAGAATGTTACAAAAGATTCTTCAGCAAGTCCTTTAGATAGAAATAAACTCAGATGGAAAGTCTCAGATGCAAAGAAGAGGTAAAGAGAAAAAATAAAAATAAAGGCAAATATGTTTTTCCATCGTATTTAAGTCATAGCACCAGACATGACCTTTTTTTTTTTTTTTTTTTTTT
>NW_012098210.1:3082333-3095416 GCF_000951045.1 Mandrillus leucophaeus
TAGGATAGTCTATGAAGACAGCAAAAAGATCAGTGGTTGCCAAGGGCTCTGGAGGAGGGAGAGATGAATAGGTAGAGATTAGAAGGTTTTTAAGGCAGTGAAACTATTCCTGTCTCTTATACACATCTAGATGTGTATAAGAGACAGGCATGAGTCACCGTGTCTGGCCTAGACACGGCCTCTTCTAACGACTTTGCCTCTTGCCCAACTTTCAGAAAGGAGCATCTGAAGTGGAAACAAAACCACTGCCACCAAATGCTTTGGGGGGTTGAGAAAACAGTAGTTTCAAGGCTAGAACATTTGCTGCCATCAGAAAGACTATGACTACCTTTATTTTGAAATATGTGATGCAAACCTAAGAGAGAAATATGGTTTAAAGGAAACACATGATAGAATCATTTTGAGGTTCTTCTATTTTAAAAACTCTGGAATAGAAGAATAACTCTCAAAATTCACTGATAAGAAGGCAAATAACCCAATAAAAATGGGCAAAAGATTTAACAGACACTTCACTGAAAAAGATACAGATTACAATAAAGCACATGAAAGAGTGCTGGGCCAGGCACGGTGGCTCCTGCCTGTAATCCCAGCACTTTGGGAGGCCGAGGCCAGTGGATCACTTAAGATCAAGAGTTCGAGACCAGCCTGGCCAACATGGTGAAACTTTGTCTCTACCAGAAAAAAAAAAAAAAAAGAAAAAACATTAGCTGGGTATGGTGGTGTGCACCTATAATCCCAGCTACTTGGGAGGCTGAGGCAAGAGAATCGTTTGAACCTGGGAGGCAGAGGTTGCAGTGAGCCAAGATAGTGCCACTGCACTCCAGCCTGGGCAACAGAGCCAGACTCTGTTTCAAAAAAAAAAAAAAAGAGAAAGAATGTCCAACATCATTAATTTTTATGGAAATGTAAATTGAAACTACAATGAAATGTCACTATATACCTACTATATGACCCAGCAATCCAAATTCTAGTATTTATCCAAGTGAAATAGAAACTTATGTTCTGAGCCAGGTGCAGTGGTGCAGGCCTGCAGTTCTAGCTACTTGGGAGGCTGAGGCAGGAGGATCGCTTGAGCCCAGGAGTTCAATGCTGTAGCGCACTATGATTGTATCTGTGAATAGCCACTGCGCTCTAACCTGGGCAACAGCGAGACCCTAGCTATAAAAACAAACAACAACAAAACTTATGTTCCCACATAAACCTGTATGTAAATGTATATGGCAGTTTCGGTCATAATCTCCCCAAAGAGGAAACAACTGAAAAGTCCTTCAATTAACAAATGGATAAACTGTGGTATAACCATATAACTGAACACTACTCAGCAATAAAATATGAACAACTAATGTACCCTTTGGCACGAATGAATCTTAAATGCATTAAGCTAAGTGAAAGAAGCCAGACTCAAAAGGCTATACATACTGTATATTTTTGAAGAGACAAAACTATAGAGAGGGAAAATAGGTCAGTTGTTTTCAGAGGCTGGGGGAAGGGAAGAGGTGATCACACAGGGGCATGGAGGAATATTTTGGGGGGATGGAACTGTTTTATATATTGATTCTGGTGGTGATAACACAACTGTATGAGTGTGTCAAAACTTGCAGAAGTATACCCCAAAAAGAGTGAACATTACCCTGTGTAAATTATACCTTTAAAAAAAGAAGAAAAAATCAAGGCATCCTCAGGGTATTTTATAACCTCACTCTCTTCAACATGGAAGTAAATGCTGTTTATTATACACTCCTGCAAGCACATACCCACACCCCTGCCCTGCGCCAAAAACACTGTTTGTTGTTGAGTCAGATTTCCAGAACCACTTCCTCTAGCCCTCTCTGACTTTTTAACAGATGACTTTTCCACCTACTTTACCAAGAACTGGATCAGATGAACACATCTGACCTTTCTCTCCTCCATCTCAAATTTCTTCTCCTTATTTAAGTGAAAATACAAGATGACCTCTAAGCACCTCCAAACATTTGCATTCTAGTATGGAAAATAATTTTAAAAATTACTAAAAAGTACTATAACCTCACCAAAAAGTATAGTGACTTGGTGGTATGACCAGACACTGGTATACCTTGAAATTTTAAGACCATTGGAGGACTCTTTAACCATTTACAGTTAAGTGGAAGGAGCCAATGTGAAAAGGTTACGTATTGTACCATTGCAAGCCTAGGATAGTCTATGAAGACAGCAAAAAGATCAGTGGTTGCCAAGGGCTCTGGAGGAGGGAGAGATGAATAGGTAGAGATTAGAAGGTTTTTAAGGGCAGTGAAATTATGATGTGTAATTATGGTATGATATGTAATTGTATGATATGTATGATATCATAATGTTGGATACATATCATTATACATTTGTCAAAAACTCATACAATGTATACCAAGAGTGAATCCGAATGTCAATAGAGACTTTAGTTAATAATAATGCATCAATATGGACTCATTAATTGTAACAAATGTACCACACTAATGCAAGATGTTAAAAATAAGGAAGATTGGGAGGAAGGTGAAGGAGTATATGACATCTCTCTGTACTTTTTACTCAATTTTTTCTGTAAACCTAAAACTACTAAAACAAAAATTTACTAATTAAAAAAAAAAGTGGTGTAGAAGATTTGAACTTTAGCTGTGAAGTTTTAGGAATACTTAACCCATTTTATTTTGCTTAAAATTTGCTTCTCATGTATGCACAAGAGTGATAAGCCATAATTCATTGATTCTAAGATACACATTAAAAAAATTCTTTCTTCCTTTTTTTCTGAGACAGGGTATCACTTTGTTGCCCAAGCTGGAGTGCAATGGCACAATCACAGCTCACTGTAACCTCGACCTCTCTGGGCTCAGGCCATCCTCCCACCTCAGCCTCTCGAGTAGTTGGGATCACAGGTACAGACCACCATGCCCAGCTAATTTTTCTATTTTTTGTGGAGATAGGGTTTTGTCATGTTGCCCAAGCTAGTGTGGAATTCCCTGGCTCAATTATCTGCCTGTCTCGGTCTCCCACAGTGCTGGGATTACAGGTATGAACTACTGCATCTGGCCAAAAATCTTTCTGAACTCAGACTGCATCTTAAAATAAATGGAATTTTAGATTTGATGAAATATGGTATGATAAAAAAGTATGATAAATATATATGTTTAAGATTTATTTCAATAAGTATAAAATAAAAATCTAAGATTACAAAGTATTGTGTCAGAATGATAAAGGATTGTGTCAGAATTTAATTGACAATATTTTTCCTTTTAAGTAGGGGTTAAAATAATAGTGCATCTTAGGTGAGGTGGCTCACCCCTGTAATCCCAGCACTTTGAGAGGCCAAGGTGGGTGGATCACGAGGTCAGGAGTTCAAGACCAGCCTGGCCAACATAGTGAAACCCCATCTCTACTAAAAATACAAAAAGTTAGCCAGGTGTAGTGGCAGGCACCTGTAATCCCAGCTACTTGGGAGGTGGAGGCAGGAGAATCACTTGAACCCAGGATTCAAGCTGTGAGCTGAGATAGCACCATTGCACTCCAGGCGGGGTGACAGTGCAAGACTCCGTCTAAAAAAAAGTGTGTCTTACAATTGATGAAATTGGTCAAATTAGATTAAATATGATGTAAGTTTAAACCAAAGAAGCTGATTAAATGGATACATATTTAATTCATCTGTTGTTGCCTTTGGCAGTAGGGATCTAAAGGAGACTATAATTTGACGTGTAGTGTTTCATTTCTTGTATTTATTTGCTTTTTTGATTTTATTGATTTTTTTTTTTTTTTTTTTTTTTTTGAGACTGAGTCTTGCTCTGTCACCCAGGCTGGAGTGCAGTGGTGCAATCATAGCTTACTGTAGCCTTGAAATCTTGGCCTCAAATGATCCTCCTGCCTCGGCCTCCCAAAGCTCTGAGATTACAGGTATGAACCACTGAGGCTGTCTACAAAAAAAGAATGACAAGACAAATGACATATAATGTTCACAATAATCATATCTGAGAAGCAGGAGCATGCTGTTTGTCTTTCTTGGTTATTTTTATTTTATTTTCTGTATTTAAAAGTTTTAAGGAACAAAACAGAAATGCCTGAAGAAATAATACAGAAGAGACTGAGTGTGGTGGCTCATACCTGTAATCTTAGCACTTCGGGAGGCAGGAGGATCGCTTGAGCCCAGGAGTTCAAGACCAGTGTGGGCAACATAGCAAGACTCTGTCTCATTAAAAAAGGAAATAATAATAATAATACTGAAGAACAACAGCTCAGAAACCTTGGAGCAGCCTGCCAATCACCAATTCTATTTGCTGGGGAGTATTTTTAGGCATTTGGAGGATGATAGAACTTGAGGGAGGAAAAGTCAGGCAGGCAGACACAAAGGACAAATATTGTGTGATTCTGCCTATGTGAGGTGCCCACCATAGATTCCCAGAGACAGAAAGCAGAATAGTGGTCACCAGGGGCTGGAGGCGGGCCAGGGTGGTGTTATTGTTTAATGAGCACAGAATTTTAGCTTGGGTTACTGAAAAATGGATAGTGGTAATGGTCACACGAATTGTGAATATACTAAATGCCACTGAACTACACACTTAAAAATGGTTAAAATGAGCTGGGCGCAGTGTCTCACGCCTGTAATCCCAATGTTTTGAGAGGGAGCTTGAGGCCAACAGTTTGAGACCAGCCTGGGCAATATAGGGAGACCCCCATCTCTACAAAAATAAATAAATAAATGAGTAAACAAATAAATAAATAAAGCCAGGCATGATGGCACACACCCGTAGTCCCAGCTATTCAAGAGGCTGAGACAGGAGGATGGCTATGATCGCGCCAGTGCACTCCAGCCTGGGCAACAGAGCGAGACCCTGTCTCAGAAAAGATTAAAATTATAAATGTTGTGCTTTGTAGCTTTTACTACATGCACACACACACATGTTGGGCAGAAGAAATCAAGAATTTTATTTTGGCCATGTTAAGTTTGAGGTGCTCAGGAGGTAGTCTGATAAAAATCCAAGCTCTAGCAAGTAACCAGGGCTCTAGATGTAGATTCAGCAGACACCATGTTAAAGCCATGCGGCTAGCGAGAGTATGGGGGGAAGGGGAGGCAGTCAGGACCAAGATGGGCACTCCCACATTCAGAGGAGCGTTGTCCAGTGAGGCAGGAGGAAAACCGGGAGAGTGCAGGGTCTGAGACATCTAGAGTAGAAAGCCTTCCCAGAGGAAGGCAGTGGTCAGTGGACTGGATGTTTCTGAGAGATTGAGCGAAGTGGGGACCATCGAATTTGGCCACATGGGAGGTACTGGGAAAGGAAGCTGGTCTGCAGTGGGCTGGGAAGGAAGGAGCTGAGGATGGGAAGGGCCCACAACCCTTGAAGAAGGTTTGCTGTGAATATCATGGAGGAGGGGCGTGGGTGCTGGAGGCAGATAAGGAGGTTAGGGTAACCTTGTTCTGTTTAGATGAGAGCGGCTGGAAAATGTGTGTATGTGTATGGGAACAGTCCATGAGAGGGGGAGAGATGGAAGAAACAGGAGAGGAGGGAGAACTGAAGGAGGAGGGGCACAGTGGGGTGAATGGCTTTTGCTGGGAGCAGGATGCCTCCTGCGTCTCAGAAGGGACAGGAGGGTGGGACAGACAGCCCCTAGGACAGCGTTGAGTGATTTCCCCAGCAGCGCTCTCTCTCTGAGAGCTCTCTGGGGTGTGGGCAGAGAGCGTAGGTGGGTCTAACTCCATCAGTGATTCTCAAAGCGAGCTTGATGGGCCAGCAGCATCAGCATCAGCAGGAAACTAAGAAATGCAAATGCCCATGGGGCACCACCCCAAACCTACTGGATCTGAAACTCTGCGGGCGGGGCTCAGCCATCTGTTTTTCACAAGCTCTCCAGGTGATTCTGAAAGTTTGAGAAGTGCTGAACTAGGGCGAAGGAGCCCAGGGCATGCAGATGACCCACAACGTCTGGGTGCGAATGGCTTCAGTTCTTCGAGGAGGCAGAAGTTCCTGGTGGTATGAGCTACAGGGGTGTCCTCTCTCTTCGCCAGGGACAGAACTATAAGTAAACCCTGGAAATTTCCAAGCATCGAATGCCATTCAGAGGAACTCTGAATCTTTCTAATGAAAGATTATTTCTCAAGGCAAACAACACAGTTCAATGTACCTATTCTTTTTCCGCGCCTGCATTTGAATATCAGGTTTCACCTATCTTGATCTTTGCTTCTGTCCTGATTTGAAAGGACCCTGGACTGTCTCTCCCTGGGTCACCCCTTTCAGGGTTATCCCAAAGACCTTCTTGGGGCTTGGTCCATCTTTCCACATGGCTCAATTCCAGCTTTCATTTCTGTTGGGAAATAGCAGTGAACTGGCTTGGCCATTCTCTGTGGGAGGCCTTTTTCTTCTCTGCTGAAATAAAGACAAAGATGACTCAGCCTCTCCCAACCTCCAGGATTTCCCAGTCCTTCCAGTGACTCAGAAGATGGTCTATTTAATGGGTAACTAACAGCTCCTCCCAGGAAGTTGGCGGCCCCAGCCTCCCCCTACCTGAGTCACCAGCCCTGGGATGCTCCCGTCAAGGCACAGTTACCTCCGAGACCAGGGGAGGCAAAGCAAGAAAGATCAGCAATAAGTGAATCAGGAAAGAGGACGGAAACTGAAAGGCTAGATTTGTTCCTCATTTGCTGGCGGCCTTGGGTGGACCAATGGAGGGCTTAGTGTCCCTACTTGAAAATGGAGAAATTGTGTATCCTACGATATCAGTAGCTGCCCCAAAGGAGAGAAGATAAGCCCAGCCCTCTGGAACTTTTCTGTGCAAAAGGAAGGGAACCCTGGGAGTGGGTTTATCCTTGAGGATTTCTAGGACAAGCTGTAGCAGGGGCAGGGCCTAGCAGGAGGGTGGAGGAAGGTAGGGTGAGGGGCAGGAGGTCAGATATAGGGTGGGCTGGCCAGAGGCAGGGTTGGAGCGATATGTGGGAGGCAGGGAAGCTTGGCGAGGAGCGGGACCTGGAGGGTGCAGGTCACCTGGTGGAAACAGCAGACCAAGACCTTGGTTTTGTGATGACCTCAATTTTGCCCTGCTTTCTTCTCCCTGACTCCGTCACTGCTTCTTTGCCTTTGCTCTTCTCCATTCCTCTCCTCCCCCTTCTCTTTTCTCTCCTCCTTCCCTCTCTCTTGCATCACTGACAGCATGGAGGCAGCCCTCCCATGGGCTGAGCGTTTTCCTTCCTGTTTAGATAGTGAGTGGCATTTGCTTTTGGAGCAGCCATCGGTCCATCCTGTTTACTTGTTGCTGACCCAGTGGGTTGTGGCCAGCGAGGCTGTCCACCAGGACCCCCACAGGGTGGGGTGGGGACCACGGACGCTGACACACACAGGCACACACACAGCCACGACCAGGTCAGGCTGCCCCACTGCAGCTGATGATTCGGATGCTGTGGGATCGGCAGATGGGCCGAGGTCATCTCCTGTGCTGTTAACACGGATGCCCCAGCCTGCCTGGCATGGCTCAGGGCTTAGAAAAGATCTGACTGAGGCTGAGTGCGTGACCTGCAGCTGCTCACAGGGTCGGGGGAGGAGTAAGAAGCAGAAAGGGAGATGCTGGAGGGGTGACAGTAGGCACCTTGTCCGGTGGTGCTGTGATTCCTCATGAAGGAGTTAGGGCCAGACAAGATGAAGGGCTTGCAGGATGGGTGCCCTTCACCACACCCCCTCCCTGTTCCGCCTCCCCTGACCGGGCCCTTCCTTAATTCATGTGATTTGAGATACACTCCTCTGTTTTTCTTGATTTCTCTAAATGCCGTGCAGTGGCTACTGTTCAGGGTGACACTGGAAACTGACAAAAGTTTCCAGGGGCCAGTGGTATGGGTTGGAGAAGGAAGCAGGCCTGTGAGAGGACAGATGGTGGAGGCGATGGCATTTAAGTAGAAAGTTGGAGGAACCTGAAGCAAAAAAATAAAAAATAAAATAGTGCTTGAAAGTCTGGGCATGGTGCTTCACACCTGTAACCCCAGCACTTTGGGAGACCAAGGTGGGAAGATAGCTTGAGGCCAGGAGTTCGAGACCAGCCTAAGCAACATTGCAAGACCCTGTCTCTATAAAAATACAAAAATTGGTCGCAGTGTCTCATGCCTGTAATCCCAGCACTTGGGGAGGCCGAGGTGGTAGGATCACCTGAGGTCAGGAGTTCGAGACCAGCCTGATCAACATGGAGAAACCCTGTCTCTACTAAAAATACAAAAAAATTAGCTGGGCGTGGTGGCTCATGCTTGTAATCCCAGCTACTCAGGAGGCTGAGGCAGAAGAATCGCTTGAACCAGGGAGGCGGAGGTTGTGGTGAGTCGAGATTGCGCCATTGCACTCTAGCCTGGGCAACAAGAGCGAAACTCTGTCTCAGAAAATAATAATAATAATAATAATAATAATAAATCTGAAGAAGCTGATTAAAAAAATAATAACAGGTCAGGTGTGGTGGCTCACACCTGTAATCCCAGCACTTCGGGAGGCCGAGGCGGGCGGATCACGTAAGATCAGAGTTGGAGACCAGCCTAGCCAACATGGTGAAACCCTGTCTCTATCAAAAATATAAAAATTAGCCAGATGTGGTAGTGGGCGCCTGGATTCCCAGCTACTCGGGAGGCTGAGGCAGGAGAATCACTTGAACCCAAGAGGCAGAGGTTGCAGGAGAATTGCTTGAACCCAAGAGGTGGAGTACCATTGCACTCCAGCCTGGGAGACAAGAGTGAAACTCTGTCTCAAAAAATAAATAAATGCATAAATAAAATTATAATAAAATAAAAAGGAAAAAAAAAGATAGGTGCTCTGATTTTAAGATACTTGCCTATGACCTGACTCCTAAACTCTGAGATAAGGGCCTAAGCATACAAAGATTTTCAAAGAAAAAATCAAGGAATAAACAAAACTCACATAAGCCAACTCTAGAGGTGTGGCCTGGGCTGCTCTAAAGGGATTTGTGGAATTACTGAGGTCACCTGAAACTCTCCAGGAATCTGGCCTCCTGGGCTGATTACACACCAAGAATGATGGTGAAAATCCACATAGTCTTGGGCTCAGGGGACCCAGATCTGCCACTCACTGCTGTGTGGCTGGGCCAGTGCTTCTACTGAAAAATTATTCATTGTCTGCCTGAAGTTCAGACTTAACTGGGTAACCTATATTTTCACTTGCAAATCTGACAACCTCTCCGAACCCTCCAAAGGACAGATCCTAGTCCCAACTTGAGGCCATCAGCAGCAAACCTGGAATTACTTTGAAGCCTGGGATTTCATCTCAAAAACTGACATAAATTTCAAGCTCATCTCCATATTTCTATCCTTGTTTTGATATAAAGCAGGTATTAAATCATCCTGGTTAAAAAGCAAGTGTTTCGGCCGGGCACTGTGGCTCATGCCTGTAATCCCAGCACTTTGGGAGGCCGAGGTGAGTGGATCACCTGAGGTCAGGAGTTCGAGACCAGCCTGGCCAACCTGGTGAAACCCCGTCTCTACTAAAAATACAAAAATTGGTTGGGCATGGTGGCTAGTGCCTGTAATCCCAGCTACTCGGGAGGCTGAGGTAGGAGAATCGCTTGAACCCGGGAGGCAGAGGTTGCAGTAGTGAGCCGAGATTGCACCATTGCACTTTAGCCTGGGTGACAAGTTGGTCAGGTGCTCAAATTAAATTAAATTAAATTAAAAGGTCACTTTTTTTTTGAGATGGAGTTCGAGACCACCCTGGTCAATATAGTGAAACCCCATCTCTACTAAAAAATACAAAAAATGAGCCAGGCATGGTGGCACACGCCTGCAGTATCAGCTACTCAGGAGGCTGAGGCAAGAGAATTGCTTCAACCTGGGAGGCAGAGGTTGCAGTGAGCCGAGATCGCGCCACTGCACTCCAGCCTGGGTGACAGTGAGACTCCATCTCAAAAAAAAAAAAAAAAAAAGAGAGAAAGAAATACAGAACCTCAGGCCCCATCCCAGACCTGCTGAATCTGAACCTGCATTTTAACAAGGTCCCCAGGTGATTTGTATGCAGTCTGCCTTAGTGACCTGTCAGGAATTTCATCTTGATGGGTGGTCTCAGCAGTAGGTGGCCTCCTTCAATGGGGACCTGAAGGCCACAGAGGCTTACCTTCCCATCAGAGCTTGCTGCAGTATCTCCCACCCATGGGTGTACAAAACTGGAGCTTTTATCCACAGGAATGGAACTTGGATACATCCTTTGCCTGGGTCTATTAGTGTCTTTTCATCAATGCATCATTGTTCCATTGAGACAACCATACAGTAACCAAAAATGTTGGCTGAAGATCAGGGACTTCTGTCTTAGAGGAGAAACCTGAGGATAACAAGTCAGAATATGTGTAGAGGAGATGATAAGGCATACAGTTTGGCCTTGACTTCGGATGCAACATTCATTTACTGCATGACCATACAGGCCTGGTTTTAAGCCGTGCACTTTCTTGTTTTCTAATTCTTTTTTCAGTTATATGACACTGACACAAGTTATGCAAAGACTGGGCAAGTGAGGGATGTTCTTTATTTGTCCTCTGTATCAGCCAGTTATCACCATGACAGTGCTGTGAAACAACCATGAAACTGGCACACAACAATTCCTATTTCTTTCTCATGTGTGTAGGGTGTCTGGGATGACTCTACTGATCTCATGTATCTATAAGTTAGCTGGGTGTTACAAGCTAAGCTAAGCTGGGATCAGATAGGTGGCTCTGCCTCAAGTTACTCTTTGGGTGAGTTTGCCTCTGGGTGCTGGACTGAGCTCTGGTCTGCTCCTGTGTTCATTCTGTGGCCCTAGGCTGAAGGGCAGTGGCTGTCTAGGAAAAGACTTTTAATAGAGATGATAAAAGCACAAGGAAGTGGAAACATGCAGGAACTCTTACAGCTGAGGCTCAATAGGGACACGCTACCACTTCTTCCCCATTTCATTAGCCGGGGAAAGCCACATTGTCAAGCCCAATATCAGTAGGTAGGAAAATATAACCCTCTTTTCCGAGTCCATGGCAAGAATGTGGATGCAAAATACTATGTAGGGAAGTGAGGAACGTGGCCAATACGTCAATCCACTATATCTTCCAACTGGAAACTACGTTTCTGTGGGTATACATGACCCATTCCTTTATAAAATTCCTCTTGGCAAAGACTGCTGGCTGTTCATCACTATCACTTTCCTACCCTTCCTGGATACACAGCTAGGATACATTTCCCAGCTTTCTTTGTACTTAGATGTGACTATGTGACTGGTTTTTGTCGTTGGCATGTGAGTGGAAGTAATGTCATTTTTCAAGCTAAGACTTTCTTCTGCTGCTGGTTTTATGTAGATTACTACAAGACCCTAATGGTTACTGGAGGCACAAGATGGAATGAGCCTAGATCCTTGAATCACTGTGTGGAGGAAGGCCATTATGAAACAGGAATATTCCTTTATTGTGTCAGTAAGATCTAAACTTCTATTATGTTTGAGGCATTATATTATTGGGTCTCTGTTACACTAGCCAGCATTACTATAAGTAATATATTTGTTAAAGCCCTTTTTTGTTACTCTGCTTTCATCCTACATGGTAACCCAATGCCCTGTGATGGTGGGTGTGAAGTGCTCCACACATGTGAAATCTGACTGCTACCAACACTTTACTAATGTTCCAACTCAAAATGGAATCTAAGTCAGCTGCACTAATGTGACAGAGACTGGTGCTAATAATTGCTAACATTTGGAGAGTACCTGATGGCTTGGACATCACTTTTCACACCCTTTATTCTTTTTAATCGTCACTACATCCCTGAGAGGTAGACTTTTATCATTACCCCCATTTTACAGATGACAAAATGGAGTTTTCCAAACTTGCTGAAGGCTTCACAGCTGGTCATTAGATACCCACACCCGACCTTCTTCCCCTCATTGTTCTGTGAGGAAACAAAGAGGAGACTTCTCAGCTCCACTCCATTTTACACCAATCAGGCTCCAAAGGCCTCCTTGGTGAGGCAGAAAAACAGATTATACCCAAGGCTGCTGGTGCTGCTGGTGCTGCTGACTTGTAAGGAGAATTTGAAGCTCCTAGGCTTTAGTTGAACCTGCCTGCCCTAGGAATCTGTTCTTGAAGACAACAGCGAGGTATTCCTGGGGGCTTCAGCTTGGTGGTAGATTACTTGCAAAGATGGCCGCCAAGGAGTCCTGCAATTCCTGATGCACAGTGGTCATGGGATGAATTGTGTTCCCCCAGATATACTGGGGTCGTAACCCTGAGTACCACAGGATATGACCTTAGTTGAAGATAAGGCATGATATACTGTTTGTGTGTGTGTGTGCATGTATATATATACACCATATATTGTATGTGTGTGTGTATATTACACACACAATATATTGCATATATATATGCACACACACATACATGATATATATTGTGTATATGTATACACACACACATATGTTTTTGTCCGTGGTTCTTAGTTCATAACTCCTATAGTCCTTATTATTTCCTAAGTGACCAAAACATATCTTTTGTTAAAATTATTTGTACTTCTGTCTTTGGTTCCTGAAGTAGCTTCAGAATGGCTTCAGAGCCATGAAGGTGAAAGCAGTCTTTTGTTATAATGTTGGGGGACTTTAGGCCTCAGAAGACAGAATTGCTCTCTCTGACCTTCTTCATTTCACCTGCTTCTTTTTCTCCCCAAGGCAGGCCGTAGAAATTAAAGATATATTCTAATTACCCCCCATCTTTCCGTCTTGGAGCTAGCCATAAAGAAATTCTCTGACTTATTTAATTGCAGGTCATAAAATCCTCATTTCAGAGGGGTCTTGCCCCATGCCCTGGAGGAAGGAATGCTGCACAGAAAGGCTAAGAAGAATCTGAACAGACAGGCATTGCTGGGTTTCCCCACTCAGTCTATTAGTATCAGATTATACCCTTTTTGTCTATCACATTTCTACACATTTGTCCTTATACCAATCATGTCTATCCAATGAAGTCGCCATAAAAGGCCCAAGAGGAGGGGTTTGGGGGAGTTTCTGGACAGCTCAACTCATAGGAAGGTGAACAAGAACTCATCCACGTGCCCAGAGGATGTTGTAGCCCAACTCCACAAGAATGGAAGCTCCTGTTGTTAGGATTCTTCCAGAC
>NW_012098210.1:3095466-3101356 GCF_000951045.1 Mandrillus leucophaeus
TAATGTCATTTTTCAAGCTAAGACTTTCTTCTGCTGCTGGTTTTATGTAGATTACTACAAGACCCTAATGGTTACTGGAGGCACAAGATGGAATGAGCCTAGATCCTTGAATCACTGTGTGGAGGAAGGCCATTATGAAACAGGAATATTCCTTTATTGTGTCAGTAAGATCTAAACTTCTATTATGTTTGAGGCATTATATTATTGGGTCTCTGTTACACTAGCCAGCATTACTATAAGTAATATATTTGTTAAAGCCCTTTTTTGTTACTCTGCTTTCATCCTACATGGTAACCCAATGCCCTGTGATGGTGGGTGTGAAGTGCTCCACACATGTGAAATCTGACTGCTACCAACACTTTACTAATGTTCCAACTCAAAATGGAATCTAAGTCAGCTGCACTAATGTGACAGAGACTGGTGCTAATAATTGCTAACATTTGGAGAGTACCTGATGGCTTGGACATCACTTTTCACACCCTTTATTCTTTTTAATCGTCACTACATCCCTGAGAGGTAGACTTTTATCATTACCCCCATTTTACAGATGACAAAATGGAGTTTTCCAAACTTGCTGAAGGCTTCACAGCTGGTCATTAGATACCCACACCCGACCTTCTTCCCCTCATTGTTCTGTGAGGAAACAAAGAGGAGACTTCTCAGCTCCACTCCATTTTACACCAATCAGGCTCCAAAGGCCTCCTTGGTGAGGCAGAAAAACAGATTATACCCAAGGCTGCTGGTGCTGCTGGTGCTGCTGACTTGTAAGGAGAATTTGAAGCTCCTAGGCTTTAGTTGAACCTGCCTGCCCTAGGAATCTGTTCTTGAAGACAACAGCGAGGTATTCCTGGGGGCTTCAGCTTGGTGGTAGATTACTTGCAAAGATGGCCGCCAAGGAGTCCTGCAATTCCTGATGCACAGTGGTCATGGGATGAATTGTGTTCCCCCAGATATACTGGGGTCGTAACCCTGAGTACCACAGGATATGACCTTAGTTGAAGATAAGGCATGATATACTGTTTGTGTGTGTGTGTGCATGTATATATATACACCATATATTGTATGTGTGTGTGTATATTACACACACAATATATTGCATATATATATGCACACACACATACATGATATATATTGTGTATATGTATACACACACACATATGTTTTTGTCCGTGGTTCTTAGTTCATAACTCCTATAGTCCTTATTATTTCCTAAGTGACCAAAACATATCTTTTGTTAAAATTATTTGTACTTCTGTCTTTGGTTCCTGAAGTAGCTTCAGAATGGCTTCAGAGCCATGAAGGTGAAAGCAGTCTTTTGTTATAATGTTGGGGGACTTTAGGCCTCAGAAGACAGAATTGCTCTCTCTGACCTTCTTCATTTCACCTGCTTCTTTTTCTCCCCAAGGCAGGCCGTAGAAATTAAAGATATATTCTAATTACCCCCCATCTTTCCGTCTTGGAGCTAGCCATAAAGAAATTCTCTGACTTATTTAATTGCAGGTCATAAAATCCTCATTTCAGAGGGGTCTTGCCCCATGCCCTGGAGGAAGGAATGCTGCACAGAAAGGCTAAGAAGAATCTGAACAGACAGGCATTGCTGGGTTTCCCCACTCAGTCTATTAGTATCAGATTATACCCTTTTTGTCTATCACATTTCTACACATTTGTCCTTATACCAATCATGTCTATCCAATGAAGTCGCCATAAAAGGCCCAAGAGGAGGGGTTTGGGGGAGTTTCTGGACAGCTCAACTCATAGGAAGGTGAACAAGAACTCATCCACGTGCCCAGAGGATGTTGTAGCCCAACTCCACAAGAATGGAAGCTCCTGTTGTTAGGATTCTTCCAGACCTCGCCCCATATAATCCCTTCATCTGGCTATTTATTTGTATTATTTAAATAAAGGTATTAAAATTAATTAATTACTTAACTAATGTATTTATTTTTTTCTTCCACTGCCAGAAATATTTGTATCCTTTAAAATATCTTTTTTTTTGATAGTCACTCTGTTGCCCAGGCTGGAGTGCAGTGGTACCATCTTGGCTGACTGCAGCCTCTGCCTCCCAGGTTCCAGCGATTCTCCTGATCAGCCTCCCGAGTAGCTGGGATTACAGGCACGCGCCACCATGCCTGGCCAATTTTTTTATTAGTAGTAGAGACAGGGTTTCACCATGTTGGCCAGACTGGTCTTGAACTCCTGACGTCAGGTGATCCATCTGCCTAGGCCTCCCAAAATGCTGGGATTACAGGTGTGAGCCACCACACCGGACCTAAAGTATCCTTTCTAATAAACTGGTAAACATGTTTCCCTGAGTTTTATGAGCCACTCTAGCAAATTAATCAAGCCCAAAGAACGGATCATGGGAACCCTAACTTGAAGCTGGTTGGTCAGAAGTTCCAGAGGCCTTGGCTTGAGACCCGCATCTGAAGCTGGGGCAGTCTTGTGGGACCCAGCCCTTAACCTGGGGGATCTGCCACTATCTCTAGATAGATTGTGTCGGAATTGAGTTGCATTAGAAGATGCCCAGCTGGCTGGGCATGGTGGCTCACGCCTGTAATCCCAGCACTTTGGGAGGCTGAGGCAGGCAGATTACCTCAGGTCAGGAGTTTGAGACCAGCCTGACCAACATGGAGAAACCCCGTCTCTACTAAAAATACAAAATGAGCCGGGTGTGGTGGCGGGCACCTGTAATCTCAGCTACTTGGGAGGCTGAGGCAGGAGAATCGCTTGAACCTGGGAGGCAGAGGTTGCGGTGAGCCAAGATTGCGCCATTGCACTCCAACCTGGGCAACAAGAGTGAAATTCTGTCTAAAACAAAAAAATAAAAAATAAAAAATAAAAAAAAAAAGAGAAAGAAAGAAAAAGAAATTGCCCAGCTGGTGTCTGCTGCAGAATTGCTTGCTTACTTATTGGGGAGCAATCTCCCATATTTGGTCACAGAAGTGTTCTGTATTGATTGTTGGGGTGTGAGAGCAGAGGATAAACGGTTTGTTTTTCAGTCCCTGGGGTTTTTACAGAGGTAATCAAGTTAAATGAGGCCATTAGGTTGGGCCCTAATCCAATGTGACTGGTGTCCTTATAAGAAGAGGAGATTTGAGCTGGGCACAGTGGCTCACGCCTGTAATCCCAGCACTTTTGGAGGCTGAGACACGAGGTCAGGAGTTTGAGACCAGCCTGGCCAATATGGTGAAACTCCATCTCTACTAAAAATACAAAAATTAGCCAGGCGTGGTGGCACAAGCCTGTAATCCCAGCTACTCAGGAGGCTGAGGCGGAAGAATCACTTGAACCTGGGAGGTGGATGTTGGAGTGAGCCAAGATCCTGCCACTGCACTCCAGCCTGGGCAACAGAGACAAAACAACCCAAAACAGAACAAAACAAAACAAAACAAAACAAAAAAAAAGGAGGAGATTTGAGAGAGAGCTCATGGGAAGGTGATGGCAGACATGGAGGTGAAGCCAATGAACACCAGAGTGCCAGAGAACTACCAGAAGATAGGAGAGAGGCTGGAACAGATTCTCCCTTCTAGAGGGAACCCACCTACACTTTGATCTTGGATTAATGCCCTCTAGAATGGCGAGAAACTAAATTTCAGTTGTTTAAGTCCCCTAGTCTGTGGCATTTTGTAATGGCAGCCCTAGCAAATGAGTACAACACTCCACTCTTTCCATCAAGAGGTGGAGTTGATTTATCCTTCCCTTGAATATGGGCTGGCCTTATGACTTTCTTCAGCCATAGAATGTGGTAGAAATCATGACTTGGCAGTTCTGAGTCTAGGTCTTAAGATGTTTGGTTGCTTCCATATTCACCCTCTGGGAAGCCAAACCACCACATGCTAAGGAAGTCTAGGCTATCCTGCTGGAGAGGTCCCATGGAGAAACAGGCCATTTTGATTGTTCCAGCTTCAGTCAAGCTTCTAGCTGATGTCCCCAGTCAACATCACATGCAGCAGAACTGTCCAACTGAGTCCAGCAAACCCCCCAAATAGTGAGAAATAAGAAATCATTCAGCTGGGCACGGTGGCTCACGCCTGGGAGGCCAAGGCGGGTGGATCACCTGAGGTCAGGAGTTCAAGACCAGCCTGACCAACATGGTGAAACTCCATCTCTACTAAAAATACAAAAAAATTAGCTGGGTTTAATCTCAGCTACTTGGGAGGCTGAGGCAGGAGGATCACTTGAACCCAGGAGGTGGAGGTTGCAGTGAGCCAAGATTGCGCCACTGCATGCAGCCTGGACAACAGAGTGAGATTCTGACTCAAAAAGAAAAAAAAAGTTGTTTTAAACCACTACATTTGGGGCAGCTTGTTATGTAGCAATGGGCAACTGAGATGTGCATCTTCAGTTCAGTGGGGCAAGTGAACTCCAGTACCTCTGCCACTGCTGCCCTTAAAGCCTCCAGTGCCATCCTTGCCACTCTCCTCCCGATGGATTCTGGGTGACTCCTGTCTCCTCACATTGCTTGCTTCTCTTCCTTTTTATTTTTATTTTTAAAGATACATTCTATTTGATGTTCCCAGCATTGCTCACTTCTATACACTAATTTTCAGGGGTGCATCTTGTTGGCAGGGCCTGGGTACTGCCAGCACTTCAGCTGCAAAGGAGACTGGGAAAGAGTGTTTCTGGCTTTGGCATGTGGGGAGGGGTTGGAAAGGTCCCCTAACATACAAAGATGTTCAAAAGGTACTGGCATCCCTGAAATGTAATGAAGGTCTTCAACCATGCCCAATACTTTTTGGGAACTTAATGTGTTCTTGGCACACAGCTCTGGGTCCGTTCACCTTCTAAAGGTAAACAGGGCCCTGAAATCACCTTTCCTCACTCTCCATCCACATGAATTAGGATGAATTGACTCTAGGGATGCATGTGTGACTCAGACCCAACTAATCTGAATATCAGAACCTCAGTGATTAGTTTGGAATGATATGTGAACCAGTCCAAGGCAACTAGGTGTCACCTTGGCTTTTTGCTAAAATAAATGAGGACTTGGGCTGAGAGGATGGAGCCTAGAGCAGCTGGAAGCCAACTTCCTACTGCAAAGAACAGAGATGAAAGACAGGGGAAGGAAGACCAAATCCTGATGTATTTTGTGCTTCTTGGTACCTGAATCAGTCAGACCACCTTTTATGTGAGCATATAAATTACCTGTCTGCTTACACCAAGCCAATTTGCATAGTTTCCCATCATTTGTAATCCATCAAGTCCATATTAATATTTTTATTTAACAAACTATTTTTTATTTTTTATTTTTTGAGATGGTGTCTTGCTCTGTCACACAGGCTAGAGTGGTGTGATCTTGGCTCACTGCAACCTCCGCCTCCCGGGTCCAAGTGATTTTCCTATTTCAGCCTCCCGGGTAGCCCCCGACTACGCCCGGCTAATTTCTGTATTTTTAGTAGAAACGGGGTTTCACCATATTGGTCAGGCTGGTCTTGAACTCCTGACCTCAGGAGATCCACCTGCCTCGGCCTCCCAAAATGCGGGGATTACAGGCATGAGCCACCGTGCCCGGCCTTATTTAATAAACTCTTTGAAGTAGGTACTATTTATTAACCCTATTTTACAAATGAAGAAACTGAAGCAAAGAGATTAAGTAGTTTACCTAAGGCTACCTAGGGGCAGAATTCAAATCCAGGAGATACAATTCTGAGAGCTAACAAATATTCCGCTCTCCTCGGTG
This sequence comes from Mandrillus leucophaeus, assembly GCF_000951045.1. Lineage (NCBI taxonomy): Eukaryota > Metazoa > Chordata > Mammalia > Primates > Cercopithecidae > Mandrillus > Mandrillus leucophaeus. The sequence goes on from NW_012098210.1 coordinate 3,101,147, forward strand.
ACCCAGGAGGATTCACAGAGGAGGGTGTGACGTGTAGACTGACATATAACCCCAAGAGGGCATAGGGATTTGTGGGGTGGGGTGGGGAGAAGAGGCTTCCAGGGGACGGAACAGCTTGGGCAATGACAAGGCCTTTTCTGCTGAGAGGAAACTTCACCTGAAATTCACTTGCCCCAGTCCTGAAGCCTGTTCCCAAGCGGTTCCCTCTTG
>NW_012098210.1:3102571-3103808 GCF_000951045.1 Mandrillus leucophaeus
GTGTGTTGGACGGCTCACTTTGGGGGAGGGGCTGAGGGAAGCCACTGCCCTGGGGTAGAGACGAGGGCTCCTTTAGAGCAGTTGAGGGGCCCGCGGCGCTTGAGCCAGGGGGCTTGGCCCGATGAGATACGCGCGGTTCCTGGCATGTATAGTGAGAGGTGCCCACAGGTTGTTTGCAGAACATTGCTGTTGGTGGCATATCACGTACCAATCTGTGGGGGCAAGTTGGCCATGATTGGAGCCAGCAGTAGGTGCCCTGGGGTTACCGGGAGCGGCGCGGGCCGGGGTGCCATGCATTCGAAAGTGTGTGCGGTGAAGCCCCCACATCTGCATTCGGCCACCCCTGCCCCCTTGCCTCTTGTTAGGCGGAGAAAGCATCCCAATTCCTGCCGCTGGCCCTGCCTCCGCTTGGGCTCCAAGGTCCTCTCCCTGTCCCCCTTTCTGCAGTTACCCCCGCTCTCTCCGGTGTTAGAAGTGGCTTCTTTCCCCCTGGATCGTCCACAGCTTTATGAGAAATATGCTTTGGCACCTTGTCTCTCCAATTTTGTAGCCCCCTTTTTGCCTTATTCCCTCATTCCCTCCAGCTTCAGACCTTTTTCCCTTCACAGCAAAACTTCTCTGGAGAGCCTTCTGCACTCGCTTCTTCGGAGCACAGCTCTTCCGTTCTTTAGCTGGCTTGCCCTGACTTCGGTCCCACCCCTTCACTGAAACAGCCTCAGCCAAGCTCTCCAGTGAGCTCCACGCCCCCACAAGCAAGTCTTCTTCTACCTCTCCTGGTCTCCTTGAACGCTCTCCTTCAAGAACCAGTATCCTCCCTTGGCTTCTCCTGGTTTTCTTCCCTCCTTGGCTGCCGTTTTTCTTAGACTTCTTTTCAGACAACTCCTTCACTCAGCTCCAAATATTGGACGGCCCCAGGGCTCTGTCCATAGCCGCTTCTCTCCCCGGTCTATTTACAAACTCTTCCCCGTTTCATTCTTTCTTATGATTTTAAAAATCAAGCATCAATTTGCAAACATACAGATCTTAAATGTACATCATTCTGATAGTTTTAAATAGCAGATTTTATCTCCAGCCCTAGCCTCTCTACCTAACCCCCATCTGATGATTTTTGATGTCCTGGGTGACAAAAAACTTAATATGGATGAAAATAGAACCCTGATGGCACTCCCAGGCCTTCCCATCTCAGTGAATGACCCATCATCTACTCACTTTTTTTATTCTTATTTTTATTTTTTGA
>NW_012098210.1:3104588-3129015 GCF_000951045.1 Mandrillus leucophaeus
CCTGCCCTCTGTGCTCTGACTCCACTGTTACGGCCCCAGGCTACCTGCCCCAAGCCAAGCCAAGCCACCTAACCCTCTCCCCAGGTCTGCACTTGCCCTCCTCTGATCTATTTTAGTAGAGCAGCAAGAATGATATAGAAACTGTTGATGGGACCATCTCATTTCTCTAAAATTCTTGATAGCTCCCTATCACACTTGATTAAAATTTCAAAGCTTTCCCTCAGCCTACAAGACCCTCCCCATTCTGGCCACAGCTGACCTCCCCAGCCTTATCTTGACCACTGTCTCCTCTGCATTCTCCCTGACAGACACATCTGAATCATTTCTGCCCTTTGGACACCCTAAGCTCTCTCCTGCCCCAGGGCCTTTGCTTGTGCTATCTTTCCTGCCACGAGTGTTTTTCCAGTGCCCTTGACTGGCCTGGCTTTTCTCCTTCTTATTTTTAAGGTCTTCACTTAATTATACCTTCCTCAAATGCCTTCCCAGTCTTGGGAAGTCCCCCATAATTCATCATAGCACCTGACTTATTTTCTATATTATATTTATCACAGTTCACAACCATTTGTTACAGTTGTTTGTATATTTGACTTATCTGGCTTCTTAAGGGCCGGAACCTTGACTGAAAGGACCAGTGCTGTATCTGGAGCCTCTAGCACAGTGCCTGGCATATAACTGATGCCCAGGAAATCTGAAGCCAGGTGGGCAGATTGGGGCTGGGTTGGGCAGACAGGTGGGTATTGCAGTGAGCACAGGAGCCCCCTTTAAACTTCAAGTGACCCTGAGGATTTTTATTTTTTTCCACAAAAGCAGTTGTGCAGATTGCTGCAAGAATCTAAGGGCGCCAATGGGATGTGAAAAAGGGAAGTGGAGAAGGTACGGGTGGCTCGAGAGCAGGCCTGTATGTCGAGGGCAGCCGGTGGGATGTGAGTCTGTGCGTGTCACTGTGGTTGGGGTAAATGATTTCCTTTGCTTTCTTTGGTAGAAATCCAGGCTGGGTCAGCAGAAGGATATGTGTGCATGTTGGGTGGGAGGGAGATTCTCTAGCTCACAAGATGTGGGCAGCCTGGGCAGCCAGGAATTGATTTCAGCCCACTCTCTTGGGGGACTGCTGGGTGCCTAGCCCTGGGGTGGTCTCTCTCTAGACTCTTGCCTTTCTACCCACAGCTTTCCTGTTTGCACAGAGGAGCCAGTTGAGTGTTAACTTGTGTGGCTGGTACTCTCAGAATGGAAGGCTGAGAGCTAGGGGACCACAGATCTGGGAGGGAGGGGAGCTGGGCCCTGGACAGGGGACAGGGGTGGACCAAGGTAACACCATGACGTGGGTGCTAGAACTAGGGGCAGTGGCCCAGATCTGGGATCGGGCTGGCATGCCTAGGAAAGGCCTTGAGTTGGGATAGGTGGGGATGAGGAGGGCATCCTGGGTGGGAGGAATCAAGCAGAGGTCAAGAGGCAGGGCAGGGCCCTGGCATATTCACTGGATGCCCTGCATTGTTCTAAGGACTTTGCAAATGTTAACTCCTTTAATCCTCTTAAAGGCTATATAAGGTAGGTCTTATTCCCATTTTACAGATGGGAAGACTGAGGCACAGTCATACAACTAAATAATGACAGAATGAAGATTGAATCCAAACATTTTACAGATGGGAAGACTGAGTCATAGTCATACAACTAAATAATGACAAAGTGAGGATTGAATCTAAGCAACTTGACTCCAGAATCCATGTTCAAAATCAGTACACTCTGCTACTTCTCTCATGCCTCTCAGTTATGTGTCAGCCGAGGGCTTCCTAAGAAGAGGCTTTTCCTGCCTCCCAGAGGTGCCTGGCCTTGGGGGCTGGGGAGGTGGGAAAGAAGTTACACCCTTTAAGGTAGAAGGGATCCTCACTTGGAGTGGGTAACCGAATTTTTCTGCTTCATGCCCCGCTTTTTCTTCCAGGAGGGGCTCCGGACCCAGACCAATGGGTTGGGCATCACGTACACTGTGATTTTGGGGTGTTGGGAAGGTCTACTGCTTCTGGTTCAGCTACTGCTTTCTGCCTGAGATGCCATCATTAGAATGTCACCCTTCTGGGTTTAGCATTGCCCTCGTCATCTGCCTGTAAAATGGGATTAGAGGGACTTTTTTTCTTTGCTCCCTGGAGGTCACATGCTTGAGTGCCTTCTCCTTGTAGACTCTGAAAGGAGGAAAGGCTTCCCCTGGGATGCCAGGCTGAGGAACTGGGCCAGGAAGGGGGGAGCAGGATGTGACAGCTCTGCCCTGGGAGGCTTTCCTGTTTGGCATGAGGATGGCTCTGGGCAGGTGACCTGGCCTCCCAAGGACCTGACTGGCTGGCTGAGGAACGGTTTGCTGACCACACAGGGATGGGGTTTGTTTTCTCCGAATTCTGAGCCCCAGAGTTGAGGGGATCTGCTCATCTACCTGGACAGATCCTGCCAGCCTCCTAGGAAGACAGGGAGGCAGGGTTCGTGGAAACTGAGGCACAGGGAAAACATTGCTGTCAGAAGCTCACCAGCCTTCATGGTTGTCAGGAAGGGCTCCCTTCTCTGGCAGGGGAGCATGGAGGAGGCCTGTCCACGATGCCCACGTCCTTGTCTGCTGAGTTGCAGTGAAGGCTGTGGCTGAGCCTGAGGTGGACAGGCTAGAGCTGAGGTGGACTTCCTGACAAGTAGACACTGGGCCTTGTTAGCTGTGGTTAGCACCTGGCATCTCCTGTGCCCCAGCCTGGTGTTCAGAGCCTTTGGGAACACAGGACATGGTTCCTGCTCTCCAGGAAATAAACGTGAGCCATGCCAGGTGTGATACAATGAGGTTCCTCCCAGAGGAGGTGGTGCTTTGGGAGGGTTCTGAAATCTTGGGCGGCTTTGGCGGACAGAGGAGGGGATGGCATTTCTAAGGTGGAGGAGAAGTGGGTTGAAGCCAGGCCTGGAGTGGTTTGAAGCCAGGTTGGGAAAGGCCTTGGCTGCCAAGCTGCTGAGTCTGGCCTTGATTCAGTAGGCCCTGGGGAGCCTTTGAAGGTTATAGGGCATGGGGGCAATTACCTGATTAGAGCAGTGGTCTATAAAAGTGCTTTTCAGACTCGAATGCACATAGATCACCTAGGCAGCTTGTTAAAATGCAGGTCTGTCCTGTCTGATTCAGCAGGTCTAGGGTGAGGCCTGTGACTCTGCATTTCTTTCATTTTTTTTTTTTTTTTTGAGACGGTGTCTTGCTCTGTTGTCCAAGCTGGAGTGCAATGACAGGATCTCGGCTCACTGCAACCTTCGCCTCCTGGGTTCAAACGATTCTCCTGCCTCAGCCTTCTGAGTAGCTGGGATTACAGGTGCCCACCACCATCTTTAGTAGAGACAGGGTTTCACCATGTCGGTCAGGCTGGGCTCGAACTCCTGGCTTCAAGTGATCCGCCTGCCTCAGTCTCCCAAAGTGCTGGGATTACAGGCGTGAGCCGCTGCGCCCTGCCTGAGACTGCATTTCTAATAAGCTCCTTGGCAGTGCAGTGCTGCTGCTCCATGGAGCGCGCTTTGTATAGCAAGGATTTAGACTGCAGTCTTGAGGGATGAGTGCGGTTCAGGTGGGTGGAACAGGTAAAGGGAACCACCTTGGCTCCTGCGGCTCCTGTGTTTCAGGATGTGTAGGGAGCTGCTGGTGTAGGGGGTGGGGGTGGTGTAGGTGGGCTGGGGGCAGGACAGAGGGCACTGTAGAAGATGTGAGATGCAGGGGCTCTGCTGGGAGCTGGAGCTGTGTGAGGGCCTCTGGGTGCTTGGGTCATAGGCCAGGAACATAGGTCTGATTTCCAGGGCCCCTAACTGTAAGGAGCTCCCAAGACTATGAGTGGGTACCTTGAGTGACTGTATCCCAGGGCAGGGTGACATGCAGACAGCACGGAGGGCACCTTATCTCTGCCCACAGCTGAGCCTGGCACTGAGAGCAACCAATCTGGAGTGAGCAGCCTTCCTCCAGCCAGGGCAGGGCGGAGAGATTGGGGAAACAGCTGATCCAGCCCTCTAGCTCCAGTTGTGACGTGTCCTCATAAAAGACCGTAGTCTCCCCAGCTGCCGGGCCATTACCCCAGTATGTGCAGTGCCCGTCACCCTGACCCAAGTCCTTGTTGCCTGATGGTTACGTGAGCTGCTGTTGGGGGATCTTATCCCACTCTGGCCACCTCTGTGGTATACATGGGAGTAGCGGGGGCCTGGATGCTTCTCTCTGCTCTGCCCTGGCTGGGCCACTACAGGCAAGTGTCTGCTCCTCTCTGAGGTGTCAGTCTCCTCATCTGTAAACTGAGGGGTTCAGGTCCCTCCTTGGGGGGTTATCACAGGGTTTGTTGGGTGGGGCATTGCATCTTCCCAGAGAGTCAGCTTAACACATTTTAGTTTAATCTTAAATATTAAAGTTAACATTAAAACTTACATGGGGTCGAATTAGCAATTTGCTTGCAAGAAACCAGGTTGCTTTGGGGCTCTCCCAAGGCCCCTTGCACCTCAGACTCTAAATGGCCTGCGGTGGATATCTAAGAACACTGGTCGGTTGAGTCCCCCCAGATGCTAGCAGGGGGGTAGCAGTCACCACACCTAAAGGAAGGTGCAGAGGGCAGACACAAAGGGCAAAGGTTCAGCTGCCCTGGGCAATGCCATGAGGGGCTGGTAGGGTAAGGGTTGACTGGCTCTCAGTCTGAGCTCCCCAGATATCCCACATACGCCTCCTCAAAGGAGGGCAAGGCCAAGCCAATCACACCCCACTTTGATCCCCGCCCCTGGGCCAGGCTGTCCTGCGGGATGGGAGGGGATAACATTTCTCAAAGACTGTTCTGGGCAGTCTCAAGGGTTCAGGGGACAAATAAGGATAGAAACTGGCAAATTCACTCCACTACCCTATGGGAGGTTCAGAATACGTTTAAGAGAATTAAAGGCCCTGACAAGTCCTGTAGAAAAGAAACTGTTGAGTGTTTCCCAGCCTGATCTGACCATGGAAATCTTTTTTTAAACGACTGCCAATAATGTCCCACCCACCAGGAAAACACCTGCTGGGAGGAGCTGATGTGGAAAGATGCTGCTCACTGGAAGGCCATGAACGTGGTAGCACAGGTGGACTTCCTGGTAGAGGTGGACTTGGTGGGATGGGCACATTTGGACAATCAGTAGAAGAAAAGAGCACTGCAGAGAGAGAGAGATGCCAGGCTCCCCTCTGAGGCCTCAGTTTCTTCATCTCTGTAAATCTTTGCCCTCCATGTCTGCCTCCCCACCTTCCTTTGGGTGTAGTGACTGCTACCTCCCTGCCAGTGCCTGTGGGGACCTCAACTGACCAGGGCCCTCAGATGTGCCTATCCCACCTCTACCAGGAAGCTCCCCGCCATCCTTCCTTTTCTCCCTGGTATTTCTGGGCTGAGAGCCAGCCCTGGGTTCTTTTGGCAATGGCTCTGCCTCACTGGGTAAGTGAGGAAGGATCTGGAAGGACCTGTCTGGTGCCTGGGATCCCCAGGTAGCTGGGCCTGGGTCTTCTGGATTCTTTTTCTTTTTTTTGAGATGGAGGCTCACTCTGTCGCCCAGGCTGGAGTGCAGTGGCGTAATCTTGGCTCACTGCAACCTCTACCTCCTGGGTGCAAGCAATTATCTTGCCTCAGCCTCCTGAGTAGCTGGGATTACAGGCACTCACCACCATGCCCGGTTAATTTTTGTGCTTTTAGTAGAGACGGGGTTTCACCGTGTTGGCCAGGCTGGTCTGAAACTCCTGACCTCAGGCAGTCTTCTCGCCTTGACCTCCCAAAGTGCTAGGATTACAGATGTGAGCCAGCCCGGCCGTCTTCTGGATTCTGAGAGGGCCTTTTCCTTATACCTCCTGGGCATCTCCTCGCTCTGCAAGTTCTCCCCAGCCTTTCACCTCAGAGCTTAACACAGCAGGGTTGTGAACTCTGAACAAGAAGCGAAGCCTCTCTGTGCCTCTGTTCCCTCATTTGTACCACGAGGCTAATATTTCCTCCCTCCTAGGGTGGCTGGGTTGTTGTGACACTCTAATACCAGTTGGCCGCTCTTACTACTGTGATTGACATGGCTGGAGGAGGGACCCTGGGAAGGGTCCTGTCATCGAGGACATGAGGGAAGAAGGCAAGAACCAGCAGAAAGCAGCACAAGGCTTAGGGTGGGGTCCTGGTTAGACCAGAGCAGCCTGCAGAGGAGAAGAGTGAGGGTGCAAGTAGCTAGCAGGACTGGCTTCCTGGAGGAATGGCCAGTGGGGTGGGGAGATCTGGACAGAATGAGAAGTCACAGGTTTGGGTCTGAGAGTCAGAGGATCCTGGTGGGTGTGTGTAGGAGACAGGCGGCCTGCGGGCAGGGAGGAGGCGTCAGGGACTGCCTTGGTTCACTGGGCTGTGGCAGCCCACAGAAGGTTTTGAGCAGGGCAGTGATGTGATCAGAGCAGTGCATTAGTGAGAAAGGAGGCAGGGTGTGAGTGATGGTGGGTTGTGGGCGGGGACGGTGCTGTGCCCCTTCATGGACTTGAAGCTTGGGGAGGGGCCAGGTTACAGACGTGACCCTCATTCTCAGACTCTCAGGGCAGTCAGTGAGGCTACCCTGCCTTGCCTCTACCACACCTCCTTTCCTCTTCAGTGTGAGGCTCTTTGTTCAGCAGCTCAGGTTGGGGAGATGGGGTGTGGTTGGTTTTTTTTTTTTTTAGAGTCTCACTCTGTTGCCCAGGCTGGAGTGCAGTGGCGCCTCCCCGGTTCACGCCATTCTCCTGCCTCAGCCTCCCAAGTAACTGGGACTACAGGCGCCCGCCACCATGCCCGGCTAATTTTTTGTATTTTTAGTAGAGATGGGGTTTCATCATATTAGCCAGGATGGTCTCGATCTGCTGACCTCGTGATCTGTCCGCCTCTGCCTCCCAAAGTGCTGGGATTACAGGCGTGAGCTACCCCGCCGGGGGTTATCACAGGGTTTGTTGGGTGGGGCATTGCATCTTCCCAGAGAGTCAGCTTAACACATTTTAGTTTAATCTTAAATATTAAAGTTAACATTAAAACTTACATGGGGTCGAATTAGCAATTTGCTTGCAAGAAACCAGGTTGCTTTGGGGCTCTCCCAAGGCCCCTTGCACCTCAGACTCTAAATGGCCTGCGGTGGATATCTAAGAACACTGGTCGGTTGAGTCCCCCCAGATGCTAGCAGGGGGGTAGCAGTCACCACACCTAAAGGAAGGTGCAGAGGGCAGACACAAAGGGCAAAGGTTCAGCTGCCCTGGGCAGTGCCATGAGGGGCTGGTAGGGTAGGGGTTGACTGGCTCTCAGTCTGAGCTCCCCAGATATCCCACATACGCCTCCTCAAAGGAGGGCAAGGCCAAGCCAATCACACCCCACTTTGATCCCTGCCCCTGGGCCAGGCTGTCCTGCGGGATGGGAGGGGATAACGTTTCTCAAAGACTGTTCTGGGCAGTCTCAAGGGTTCAGGGGACAAATAAGGGTAGAAACTGGCAAATTCACTCCACTACCCTATGGGAGGTTCAGAATACGTTTAAGAGAATTAAAGGCCCTGACAAGTCCTGTAGAAAAGAAACTGTTGAGTGTTTCCCAGCCTGATCTGACCATGGAAATCTTTTTTTAAACGACTGCCAATAATGTCCCACCCACCAGGAAAACACCTGCTGGGAGGAGCTGATGTGGAAAGATGCTGCTCACTGGAAGGCCATGAACGTGGTAGCACAGGTGGACTTCCTGGTAGAGGTGGACTTGGTGGGATGGGCACATTTGGACAATCAGTAGAAGAAAAGAGCACTGCAGAGAGAGAGAGATGCCAGGCTCCCCTCTGAGGCCTCAGTTTCTTCATCTCTGTAAATCTTTGCCCTCCATGTCTGCCTCCCCACCTTCCTTTGGGTGTAGTGACTGCTACCTCCCTGCCAGTGCCTGTGGGGACCTCAACTGACCAGGGCCCTCAGATGTGCCTATCCCACCTCTACCAGGAAGCTCCCCGCCATCCTTCCTTTTCTCCCTGGTATTTCTGGGCTGAGAGCCAGCCCTGGGTTCTTTTGGCAATGGCTCTGCCTCACTGGGTAAGTGAGGAAGGATCTGGAAGGACCTGTCTGGTGCCTGGGATCCCCAGGTAGCTGGGCCTGGGTCTTCTGGATTCTTTTTCTTTTTTTTGAGATGGAGGCTCACTCTGTCGCCCAGGCTGGAGTGCAGTGGCGTAATCTTGGCTCACTGCAACCTCTACCTCCTGGGTGCAAGCAATTATCTTGCCTCAGCCTCCTGAGTAGCTGGGATTACAGGCACTCACCACCATGCCCGGTTAATTTTTGTGCTTTTAGTAGAGACGGGGTTTCACCGTGTTGGCCAGGCTGGTCTGAAACTCCTGACCTCAGGCAGTCTTCTCGCCTTGACCTCCCAAAGTGCTAGGATTACAGATGTGAGCCAGCCCGGCCGTCTTCTGGATTCTGAGAGGGCCTTTTCCTTATACCTCCTGGGCATCTCCTCGCTCTGCAAGTTCTCCCCAGCCTTTCACCTCAGAGCTTAACACAGCAGGGTTGTGAACTCTGAACAAGAAGCGAAGCCTCTCTGTGCCTCTGTTCCCTCATTTGTACCACGAGGCTAATATTTCCTCCCTCCTAGGGTGGCTGGGTTGTTGTGACACTCTAATACCAGTTGGCCGCTCTTACTACTGTGATTGACATGGCTGGAGGAGGGACCCTGGGAAGGGTCCTGTCATCGAGGACATGAGGGAAGAAGGCAAGAACCAGCAGAAAGCAGCACAAGGCTTAGGGTGGGGTCCTGGTTAGACCAGAGCAGCCTGCAGAGGAGAAGAGTGAGGGTGCAAGTAGCTAGCAGGACTGGCTTCCTGGAGGAATGGCCAGTGGGGTAGGGAGATCTGGACAGAATGAGAAGTCACAGGTTTGGGTCTGAGAGTCAGAGGATCCTGCTGGGTGTGTGTAGGAGACAGGCGGCCTGCGGGCAGGGAGGAGGCGTCAGGGACTGCCTTGGTTCACTGGGCTGTGGCAGCCCACAGAAGGTTTTGAGCAGGGCAGTGATGTGATCAGAGCAGTGCATTAGTGAGAAAGGAGGCAGGGTGTGAGTGATGGTGGGTTGTGGGCGGGGACGGTGCTGTGCCCCTTCATGGACTTGAAGCTTGGGGAAGGGCCAGGTTACAGACGTGACCCTCATTCTCAGACTCTCAGGGCAGTCAGTGAGGCTACCCTGCCTTGCCTCTACCACACCTCCTTTCCTCTTCAGTGTGAGGCTCTTTGTTCAGCAGCTCAGGTTGGGGAGATGGGGTGTGGTTGGTTTTTTTTTTTTTTAGAGTCTCACTCTGTTGCCCAGGCTGGAGTGCAGTGGCGCCTCCCCGGTTCACGCCATTCTCCTGCCTCAGCCTCCCAAGTAACTGGGACTACAGGCGCCCGCCACCATGCCCGGCTAATTTTTTGTATTTTTAGTAGAGATGGGGTTTCATCATATTAGCCAGGATGGTCTCGATCTGCTGACCTCGTGATCTGTCCGCCTCTGCCTCCCAAAGTGCTGGGATTACAGGCGTGAGCTACCGCGCCCTGCCGGGATGTGGTATTTTAAATAGTACCCAGGAGGAGCTACGGTGGTGCTTGAGGCAACGTTGGCCCTCCGACCTGACCCGGAGGCCCTGGTGGCGCATGCCCAGTGGATTTTCCTACCCAACCCCAGCTCCACTCTCTTGTCCTCCTTTGCCCCTTTGCCTTTCTTCCTCAAGCACGTAGGAGCCCACTGCTTTCTAAATCCGGGGCTGGGAGGTTGGAGGATGAGGAAAAGCATCTGGGTTCTGGTGGAGCATGGTGGCCTAGCTGGGGGCCATTGCAGTACCCCTTAGTCCAGATTCCCTTCTTCACCTGCTTCTTGAGGGATGGCATTAAGGAAGGTGTGACTTAAAGCCAGAAGAACGAGCACTTGGGAATGAGTTGCAATTTATTAGAAAACAGAACAAAGAATCTAGCCACCCCTGCCAACTCTGTGCCAGGCCCTGGCAGACACACGGGTCCTGTCTTCCCCATACAGCCTCATGGGGCCTGAGTGAGGCATGATGGGTCTCACTCAGGTTCTGGGACATCTGGCTTGATGCCCTTTCCTCAACCCCACGGCTCTCTCAGAGCCTGTCCTCATACCTTCAGCTGCTCCCCACCCATAACCAGACCTCCGGGACAGCCCAACTCAGCCACCGCACCTCTGATTGTGGCGGGTGGTGGTGATACTCCTTGCAGGCTGAGTTGGCTGGATTTTAGGATGACTCAAGCAGGAGACACCCAGGACCACCAAGGGGCATATATTCTTAGGAAATATTTTTAAATGATGCCTTTAAATGTTAAACACACAGGGACCTTTTTCTCTCTCTTATTTTGGAAAATGATAATAAAAAAAAATCATACGCAATGCAAAACCTGGAGAGTTAATCTGAAAAGGTTCGGAGTTTAAAAAGTAACTCGGCTGGGCGCGGTGGCTCAAGCCTGTAATCCCAGCACTTTGGGAGGCCGAGACGGGCAGATCACGAGGTCAGGAGATCGAGACCATCCTGGCTAACACGGTGAAACCTTGTCTCTACTGAAAAAATACAAAAAACTAGCCGGGAATCTGAAGAATTTGGAGATTTTCAGGTGAAGATGAGCAGAGCAGGAAGCAAATATTTCACTTTGACCAATTTGATTTTTTTTTTTTTTTTTTTTTGCGGAGTCTTGCTCTGTAGCCAAGATTGTGCCACTGCACTCTAGCCTAGGTGACAGAGTGAGACTCCGTCTAAAAAAAAAAAAAAAAAAAAGTAACTCAAGGAAAGACAATGAACTTGACTTCTTCATTAGATTTTTTCTTTTTTCTTTTTTTTTTTTTTTTGCGACAAAGTTTTACTCTTGTTGCCCAGGCTGGAGTGCAATGGCATGATCTTGGCTCACTGCAACCTCCACCTCCTGGGTTCAAGCCATTCTCCTGCCTTAGCCTCCCGAGTAGCTAGGATTACAGGTACCCGCCACCATACCCGGCTAATTTTTGTATTTTTAGTAGAGACGGGGTTTCACCATGTTGGCCAGGCTGGTCTCAAACTCCTGACTTCAAGTGATCCGCCCACTTCGGCCTTCCAAAGTGCTGAGATTACAGGCATGAGCCACTGCACCCAGCTGCTTCTTCATTAGATTTTAAAAAGAGCAAGGCCTGAGGCTTAATATATTACTAAGTAAAGTTCAGAGGCAGGCTCATGGCAGGCTGTGGAACCTCTCTGAATCTCAGTTGCCTCCTCTGTAGTATGGGGGTATTGATGTGAGGATTGAGATATTCCACACAAAACGCTTGGCACTGCACTCTGTATCTCAGACGTATTCAGCTAAAAATAGAGTGATAACAATGATGACAGGATTTTAAGAACAGACCTTTCTTGATGCTTCAAAAGCTAGTGAGCTATTCTGTCTTTGAACTCCACAAAAGGGCCTAAAGAATATGTTTATGTCCAAACTCAGCGTCTTAACTCCGTAGGGGTTTTATGGATTAAATCATGGGTGCATGGCCCATGTGTGCATTTTGAAATGAACCTCAGTGGCTTTTGAGACCTGGTTCCAGCTCTCACTTGGGTGGGGGACTGGGCTTCATGGTTGAATTCTATGGAAAGTGCTTTATTGGTTAGTCCTGTGGACTTGTTAGGAGAGCACAGTTAATGTGCCCTGAAGTCACCAGGAGGGGAAAGTCTTGGGCCAGTGATCGAGGACTGTCTTGAGGCAGTTATGAGTTACTTGCTTTTTGAATTTTCTTTTGTGCTGGCCAAAGCAATTAGAACTTGTCCCTGGCCCTGTTTATGGAGGAGGAGATCGAGGGTGAAGGACTGGGGCCTGGCTAGTTTAGTGCCTGGCAAGCCTAATCCAGCTGCATGGGGCAGGGAGACCAGGATGACCTGCAGGGACCCCACTAAGTGCCCAGGCCAGAAAGCAGGTAGCTGTGGCAGCCCCAGGCTTTGGCAGTGAAGCTGGAGTGAGCCGTCAGGCCTTGAGATGACTCCTGCCAGCCCCAAGTGCCTGGCACAATGTGTGCATATCAGTATGTGGGGAGGAGTAAGATGGGAGAATTGCCAAGCCAGGGCAGTCCTCAGGCCTGCAGCACCCCTGGGGAGGCTGAGTGGGGGGGCCTGAGGTCAGAGCAAGGGTTGAGCAGTGTTGCCCCACCCTGCCCCTCGCTCCGTCCAGGTGGCCTCTGTCATGCCTCTGAACCTCTTGGGGCCCGTTTCCTCATCTGTAAAATGGGCAGCAGGGAGTTTATGACTATTAAAAGATGCAGTGAATGGAAAGTGCCCAGCAAAGGGCCTGGCACAGGAGGGGCAAAATAGAGGTTTGCTGTGAGGTTCATCTGGTGACTAGATTTTTCTTTGGATATTTTCCTTTTTTCGTTTTGGGATTATGTATGCCACCTTTGCTCTATGATAAATTATGTTGCGTGGACACCGTAAGAGAGGTATTTGTGCTGGAAAAGGGTTTACAGTGGAGGAAGACCCTTCCCCACCTTCTGGGAGGAAGGCTGCCCGGATCCAGCACAGCTCAGACAGCTCTGACACTGGGGCTGTCGTGTCTCTTTGTGGGCAGAAAGCACAGGTCCCAGGCTGGGCGGAGTGGGACCTTGTGGCTCAGGAGACAGGATGGGCTTGCCGGAGACCCCACCCCCTCCCCAGGGCTGGAGCTGAAGCACAGTTGGGCTTTGTGCAGAGTCACGAGGGGCCGCTGAGGGGGAACTGCGCCCGGGCTGAGCTCACAGGCCTCAGTTCTTGTGAGTGGTTTTGAAAGAGTCAGCGGAAAGTGCTGACTGGGCTGTTCTCCTTCACCCCAGAATTGTGATGCTGCGGCTCCTGGCAGGGATAGGGGAGAAGCCCCACCGGGAAGCCACCCCCTCAGCTGCCAGCTCACACCTCCCAGGCGTCAAGTGTCCAGGCTGCAGAATGGGCGGATCTCTGTGCCGGGTGGTGCTGGGGACACTGACTCACGTTGGGGCCGTGCCTGCAGGTGATGCCTGATGCAGGGGGCTGTGTTTCGGGGTGTGCTTGGCCCTGCAATAGCAGGCGGCTTGGAGAAACTCTCCCAACCCTGCTGATAGCCAGGAGGAGAGAACTGGGCTTAGTAATCAGACCCCTGGGCTGACCTCCCCACTGCAGTCCTGCACTGAGGTATTTGGCTTCTGTCATTTTTCTGACCCCACCAGCTTGTTGTGAAGGGCAAAGATGATGACCAGTTGACACAGTTAGAACTGGTCTGGGTTTGTCCCAGTGGTGTCATGCCTGCTCACCCAGGTCATGCTGATGTGGCCCTTGCCCTCACCCCACATCCTGCCATTCAGCAAGTCCCCAGGAGGTTGACACAGCACTGCACCTCTGCTGCAGCGTTGCCTTGGCAGGAGGCTTTCCCTGACGCCCCTGTGCAAACAGTTTCCGGTCTCTCCACCCTGCTTTTCCCTGACCTGACAGATCCTTAAGGGGGGCATCTGGGTGTTGCAGTATCCCCAGTGCCTCAGACAGTGCCTGGCACAGGTAGCCCTCCAGAAAGCTTTTTGAATGAATGAAAAATCTGTCCCCTGCTACTCCCCTCCCTGCCTTAGGCCTCACTCACGAACTGTGTCTGTGCTTTTCTCCAGTCTCCTTAGCACTGGCCCCACCCTAGGCTGGAAACGTGCCCCCCACCTGCCCAGTGCCCATCCAGACTCCCATTCGCGGCGGCCACCGGGTTGCAGGGCCTGTGTGTCTCCAGCGCCTGTGCCTGCCCCGCCCCCTTCCTGGTGCCTTGGGTGGCAGGTCGTGTGCCTCCTGGCAGGTGTGCATCCTGCCCTTCCCCAGGGCGCCTCGGGGAGCCAACCTGCATGGCTGACTTGCCCAGGAAGCGCAGGGCGGCACGGGTGGGGCTGGGGCAGGCCCTGAGCGGAGGCGGGAGGTGTGTTCTCCCCACCTGACGCTGGAAGGCTTCCCCACTCCCCACTTCCGACTCCCAACTCCCAGGGCTGGGTGAGGCGGCTGCCAAAGTTATGGAGGAAGCTCAGGAGAGTGCATAGCGTGGGACCAGGGGATTCCAAGCCGGTCCAGGTGAGTTCTGGGAGAGAGCGAAAAGGGACAGCTTTGGAATCACATGTTGAGAGATGATCCTGTTAGCAGCGCCTCTGAGCCTCTGCATGTGCAGTTTCCCTGCGTGGAGCTCACTTCTCTCTCCTGGGAATTTCCGCCTCCTCTTCCACCCTCCATTAGGTCTTCCTTCCCATCGTCTCTTGAATTCATCATGATCCTTATTTCTGTACCTTTGAGTTCACTGGCTATGAGCCTCAGGGCAGGGCCCTGTCTCTTTAATCCACTGCTGCGGAATCTCCAGGGGCTGATGCAGGGCCAGGCAAGGGTGCATCTTGCGGGAGACAAAACATACAAATATAGGTCTCTCTAAGGGCTTCTGATGAGGAGCCTGGGACCCAGCAGAGAGCAGAACAGATGTGATGGTCATTCCCATTTTGTGGATGAGGAAACAGTCTTTCCAAGATCACTCAGAGCTAGACCCCATCCCTGCTTCCTGGCTCTCGTCCTCTAGGGGAGCAGTCCCAGCACAGAGGTTGGACCTGAAGAGGGTGTTGAGATGCAGAGAGAAAGACGGGGAAGATGCGACTATGTGTGGCGGTGTGTGAACAAGGTTGGGCAAGGACATCTGTGTGGCCTGAGGTGCTTTGTATGCCTGGAGAGCAGGGGGCTTTGGGAGCTGGGCAGCAGCGGGGTGGAGGGAGACCCAAGCCTAAGCCCAGGGTGGAGAGCTTGGGCACTGCCTGGCCTTGTGGCTCTCTCTGCCTCCTCCTCTCCTGCACTGTCAGACCCCAGTGACTCTGGGCTGGCCAGGAGGCTGCGATTGGAACCTGAGCCTTGGCTGTACATTAGCATCATGTAGGTCCTTAAAGAAAAAAAAAAAATCCATGGTTGGGCCCCACCCCAGAGAGTCTAATTTAGATGACCTGGTATAGGTAGGGGTTATTTGTAAAAATCTCCAGGTGAGTCTAATGTACTGGCTGGAAGACATTCCTGTCTCTTGGGCCTTGTAAGCTGTAGGACCTGGAGCAGGCTACCTGCCCACTTCATCCTAGCTCTGCATTTCAGAACAGCGGGGTCTGAGGCCCTGAGTGGGATTGGTTGGGTGAGTGTTTACCTGATCCACTTTGGGGAGTCTCTGTGGGGAGAGAGATGCTGACTCTTAGTTATCTATTGTTGGCTAACCAGTGACCCCAAAACCGGTAGCTTAAAATGGCAGCAGACATTTATTACGCTCACAGTTTGTGTAGGTCGGGAATTTGGTAGCAGTTTAGTTGGGTGGTTCTGGCTCAGGCTCTCTCATGAGGTTGCAGTCACAGTGTCAGCCAGCGCTGCAGACATCTGAAGGGGCAGGAGGATTTGCTTCTGAGACGGTGCACTCACATGCGTGGCAGGACGGTTTGGCTGTTTATGGGAGGGCTCAGTTCTGTGCCCTGTGGGCTGCCCCAGGGTTGCCTGAGTGTCCTTCCCACATGGTGACTGGCTTCTCCCAGAGTAAGCTGCCCCAGGGAGCAAGGTGGAAGCCACAGTGTCTTTTATGTCTAGTTTCAGAAGTAACATTCCATCATTTCTGCCATATCCTATTGGCTGCAATGGTCAGCTTGGGAGAGAACTACACCAAGGCATGAATCCCAGGAGGCGGGGATCACTGAGGGGCATCTTAGAGGCTGGTGGCCACACAGATTGTCCTGTTGTTGCACCTGCAGCCTCACAGCCCTAGCCTAGGAGCTCCAAGCACCCCTACCAAGTAGGATAGCGGGGCGACCCTTCTATCCTGTTCTTCCCATTGTTAGTCCATAACTGTATCTCTGTGGGGTAGGGTGGCTCTCTCTGAGGCCTGGTGGCTCTGCTCTGGAATCATTCTGCAGGGGGATCTGTGATCTTTCTACTGGCTGGGCTTCCTTCATCCCCACCCCTGCCTCTTACCCGGCCCAATCTTCCCTGCAGTGACTACCACTAGTGTGCAGACTGGGGCCTGTAGGAAAACATAAGGACTGTTGCTGCTACACACCTGGCTCTGGGATAAGCCCTCTGCATGCATTGTCACACACCCCTGTGGGGCAGGCACACTTTATCCCCATTTTACTGATGAGGAAACTGAGGCTCAGATCACTCATCTAATAAGTGGTGGGGATTCAAATGACTGGTATTTAAAAGCCAGTATCACACCCCAGGACCTGTGTGAAAACTGTGGTACTATAAGGTGTTCCCAAAGGATAGGCCTGTTTATTAAGTTGGGTCATCAAATGAAACATAAGGAAATACGCTTTCATGATTTGTGTGTGTGTGTAAGAGAAGTGTCTCTTCCTGGGGCTCCCCAAGGGTTGTGGTGACTTGGGTACCTCAAAACAAGGCTGATACCTTGGTCTTGAGGCTAGTATTCCCTCTCTGGGTTTCAGCTGTGTTAGGAGACTTTTTTTCTAAGGAAGCGAGCAGCTGTGAGCACCATCACCTATTGACCCTCTCCTGCCAGTGGCCTCGTCTGCTGTTATCAAGGGCAGTCTTGCACCAGCGTATTCGCTAGGGCAGTGACCGGTTCTGTGGTCTTTTTTTTTATTTAGAGACAAGGTCGCCCATAGTGGAGTAGAGTGGCATGGTCATAGCTCATTGCAGCCTTACACACCTGGGCTCAGGTGATCCTCCCACCTCAGCCTTTGGAGTAGCTGGGACTCCAGTTGTGCATCACCATGCCCTAGCTAAGTTTTTTTTTTTTTTTTTTTTTGACATGGAGTCTCGCTCTGTCGCCCAGGCTGGAGTGCAGTGGGGTGATCTTGGCTCACTGCAACCTCCGCCTCCCAGGTTCAAGCGATTCTCCTGCCTCAGCCTCCTAAGTAGCTGGGATTAACAGGTGCACGTCACCCCTTCTGGCTAATTTTTGTATTTTTAGTAGAGACGGTGTTTCACCCTGTTGGCCAGGCTGGTCTCGAACTCCTGACCTCGTGATTCACCTGCCTCGGCCTCCCAAAGTGCTGGGATTACAGGCGTGAACCACTGTCCCCAGCCCTAGCTAACTTTTAAATTTTTATTTTTGTAGAGACAGGGTCTTGCTGTGTTGCCCAGGCTGGTCTCAACTTCCTGACCTCAAGCAATCCTCCTGCCTCAGCTTCCTAAAGCACTGGAATTACAGGCATGAGCCGCCATGCTGGGCCTGGTCTTTCTTACACCTGTGTGGTTGATGACTTCCTGCAGGGGAATTCAGAGTTGGGGTGTTAGGTCTTGCTCACAGGGAGGGAATCCAGACCATGGGGTCTTATCTTGAGAGCCACTAAAGGAAGCTGCAGTAGACTTTGCTGGGGATACAGAAGGCTGGTGAATAGGTTCGGGAGTCAGGGCTGGCCTCTCTCAGGGTAGGGGTGATTTTCCCTATTAGACAAATGGGGAAAATGAGGTTCAAGTGCTAACAGACTCTCCCAAGGCCACACTGGTTAGTGGCAGAGGCTGCTGCCTGGGCAATTCATCTTCTCTAGTAGCATCCTGGAGTGGCATATCCTCCCAGCAGATCTCTGGTTGCTGAGAGGGCATGGAGCTTGCCTATCTCTGGAAGATCTGGAATCTGATGGGAAGAATGTGGGTTCTGTCTGCTGAGTGATGACTATCTATCTGGCAAGCCAGGGACATCTGCAGATAGACATACACAAAGATGGGAAGCAGGGTGTGGGGTGTGAGGAGACTGAAAGTGGAAACTGAGCTGGTGGGGCTGGCCCAGAGCTTGAAAGGTTCAGAGGTGTTCAGAGCAATTGTGCCCAGGGCCTGACCTAATCTATTGTCAGAGTGTGATCAAGTGGCTAATTTTTGCTGAAGGTGGGACCTATAGGGTGGGGATTGGGATAAAGCTGCAGGGATGTGGCCTGGGGAAGGAATTGCAGTACCAGCCTCTGTTCTGGCCCATCTGTACCTGTTTCTCTCTCTGACTGACCCTGTCATCAGGGCCCTCAGTGAGCTTTCTGCCCATCAGAAAGACCCTGCCCTTTGTCTGGCTTCTGTTTTTTGAGACAAAGTCTTGCTCTGTCTCCCAAGCTGGAGTGCAGTGGTGTGATCATGGTTCACTGTAGCCTTGACTTTCTAGACTGAAGCAATCCTCCTGCCTTGGCCTCCCAAAGTGCTGGGATTGCAGGTGTGAGCCAATGTATCCACCCCCCACCAGCCTCTCTGGCTTCTTTCTGAGCTTTCTTCCCCTCCTCCACCCCCAATTAGGTTTCTAGTTGAGTAGTCTCCTGGGTCTGCCCCTACAGGGAGCTATAAAATCACCTTATGCCTCCCAGGCAAAAGGGTCCTGAAACAATGAACCTCGGTGGTGTGCAGGACACCAAGGGACACAGAGACGCCCCAAAGTGCTCACCTCTCCCGGGGGGCCCTCCTGCTTTTGCCTCCCAGTGCCTGTGGGGGCCGTGTCTTTGGCTCTGTCCCTCCATGCACTGAGCCAATGGCTGCCTCTCCTTGCAACACATGCCTGCCAAGGGCCCCTGGCTCCTTCTTCTCATCTGAAATTGGCTAACAAAGCCTTTTTAAAGTTGTGCTTTTAGGGACTTTATGATTTTAGGGAAGAAATGTGGGTAGCAATGACAATGTGCTTGGAGAGAAGTCTGGGTGCCAGGCAGGATGATGGAGCCCTTCCGTGTTTTTGGCCTGTGAGGGCCAGGGGACATTGCTGGGGATGGGGGCTCTGCTGAAGGAGGCTCCCACAGCTTTTCCCTTTCGTGAGCTTGGAATTGGCTAATGGCCACCACCTCTGATGCCCCCTTCCCCTCAACAGTGGGGAGGATGGTCAGACTGAGTCAGGATTGAGAGGCTCAGACCGAGTCAGCATTGGGTTGGGGTTAGCCAGATACAGATGTGGGGTGCCTGCATGATGTCAGTGTCAAGGTCCAGCCTGATATTAGGGTTGGGGCCAAGGTGAAGGCTGGGTTCTGAGCTCAGATGAAGATCGGGGCTCTTCTATAAGTGAGACAGAGCTCTGGGCTCTAGGAAAGGTGACTTTTGTACTGGTCTCTTTGGGGATCTTCCTCCCTCTCCCGCCCGCTCTGAGATGACCCTCACAGTGGCCACACCTTTTACCTGTGCTAATTTAATCGTCCTACAAAGTAGCTGTACCTATCCCCATTTTACAGATGGGAAAGCTTGAAGACCAAAGGAAGCCTTCAGATATCAGATAGGGCTGAGACAAGTGTGCAGTGGTGGGGTACAGAGGGTGCATCCTTGGAGTGAGTTCAGAGGTGTTGGCCAAATGGGGCCTGGAGAAGGGAAGACACTGGCCCAGGGGTCACCTGGCAAGGTAGAGATTGAGCTGGGGCCTGAACCCAGGTCTCCAGGCTCCTGGGCCAGTGTTCTCTCCCTCCCCTTGTGTTTCCTGGACTCATGGGCTGCCCCTGCTCTGTTCCCCACACCTGCCACCCCCTTCTCCCTCCGTGGCGGCCCAGCCTGGCCCAGCAGTCCTTTTACTTCCTGACTGGCCTGAGTGAGGAGGCTGGGGAGGGTCTGGCTGGGAGGAGTTGGGGCCCAGCCCCTCCCCACTTGAGGGGTGGGAGGAGCCTCACCGCAGACACAGAGCCCCTTTGTCTGGGCCGTTGTGCAAAGCAGCTGGTCTGGGATTTCTGGGCGTTTTTACATTTGAAGAATAATTGCATTGTCTGGGGGGCCTCAAGAATCCAAATCCCTCCCCAGACTTCCAGGCAGTCCAAAGATGTGCCCCTGGAGCAGCTCCCCAGCTTCCCTCCCACTCCCTCTCCTCCTGTTAGAAACCTGAGAAAGCAGGGTGGGGGCGGGAGGCATGGGGAAACTGAGGTGGGGCTACCCTCAGGGACTAGAAGTCTCCACTGGGAAGAGAGGTTGAAAGTCCCCAAGGTTGGTCAGGAAGGGGGCAAGTGAGCTGTCCCCTGCTGCCGAGGGCACCACAGTCCTGGACAGGTCTCATGAGCAGATGTGGGGTTGGAGGAGGGAGGAGGCTGCTGGTGGAAGGGCTGGGTATATTTTGGGGCACTTCAGCTGGTGGAGTCCTGGGTTCCAAGGGGAGCCAGGCAAAGTGAGCCAGGTGGGCCAACTTCCTGGGAGCCTCACTCTTCTTCTCTGGGAAACGGATTAGGAAATTCATCCTGGGGTGACCTTGAGAAAAAGGCAGGGCTCAGGCACACTTGGGAATAGCCTGTGTTCAGAGGGGGCCAGAGATGGGTAGGAGTTTTGTTTTTTTTTTTTCCTCTCTCTCTCTCTTTTTTTTTTTTTGAGATGGAGTCTCACTCTGTCACCCAGGCTGGAGTGCAGTGGTGTGATCTTGACTCACTGCAAACTCCACCTCCCGGGTTCAAGTGATTCTCCTGCCTCAGCCTCCCGAGTAGCTGGGATTACAGGCACGCACCACCACACCCGGCTAATTTTTGTATTTTTAGTAGAGACAGGGTTTCACCATGTTGGCCAGGCTGGTCTCAAACTCCTGACTTCAAGTGATCCACTTGCCTCGGCCTCCCAAAGTACTGGGATTATAGGCGTGAGCCACCATGCCTGGTTCTCTCTCTCTCTTTTCAAAAGTAAAGCTTTATTTTAGTTTATTTTAGAGACAGGGTCTTGCTCTGTTGCCCAGACTAGAGTGCCATGGCGCTATCATAGCTCATTGCAACCTCAAACTTCCAGGCTCAAGCCATCCTTCGTCCTTGGTCTCCTGTGTAGCTGGGACTACAGACGCATTTCGCCACAACTAACTAATTTTTGAATTTTTTTTTTGTTTATGTTTCCGATAGTCTGAATATGTTTGCGATTTTTAATTTTTAGTAGAAACTAGGTCTCACTATGTTGTCCAGGCTGGTCTCTTAACTCCTGGGCTCAAGTAATCCTCCCACTTTGGCCTCCCAAAGTGCCGGGATTACAGGCATGAGCCACCTGTAATGGCTCTGACCACACCTGGCCAGATTTTTATGTCTTGTGAGGGGTGTCTTGGAAGGGTGTGGGGTACGGGAGGCTGGCCTCTCCTGGCACTGTTTTGTTTCAGTCGCCACTCTTGGAGAGAGGCGTGATGTACTGATTTTTGGGTGACGCTGAGGTGGGCTTCAATGTTAAAGAAAGGGCACCGCACACCCAGCTGGGTGATTGAGTCCACTGTGGTTCACTCACAGGGCTTGGCTGTGCTTACCTTGGGCAGGGGCTCACCAGTCTAGCCTGGGACCTCAGCCCTGCTTTGTGGCTGTGGGGTTCCAACCTCATTCTTGAGATAATAGACAACAGAATTTCCTGGGGTGAGATGCCTGTGCTTTGGGGTAGGCTGGGGGGCAGGTGACAGTGCAGAACCAGTATGAGGGACTCACATTTCAAGGGTGTCTGTTGCTTCAGGAAACAGTAATGGAGCAGGCCTTGCTGGTGGTTCGAGCAGCACCCAGCCCTGAAATCACACAAGGTGTGCATATGTTAAGAGAACCCAGAACCAGCTTCTCTGATGTGTATGAGGGAGGCTGTTTCCTGCAGGCCTTCAGGTGGGCTGGGCTGGGGAGGCTCCCGGCTTTTGGTGAAGTTGGGGGTCTGTGTGTATGTTTCGGAGGGGGAGTTGTGAGTGAGAACTGAAGCTAGAAAGGCCAGCTGGGTCGAGAGGGCAAGGCTGACATGCAGAGATCTTCCCCAGGCCTGCTACATAGTAGGTACTCAGTGAACTGCTAAATTATATTCCCTGGTCAACGAGATGCCCAGCTGTGCTTATCCTTGGAGGGTGGGGCTGGGAGATTGAGACCTGCATAGGTGAGGCTCAGATAGAGGAGGGGGGTGGGAGGTGCTCCTGGGGCAGCTACGGTGGAGGTGACAATGATTCAGGCTGTGGGGTTGCCATGGCTTGAACCGACGAATGAGGAGGGTCTCCCACTAAGGGTGACTCCAGATTTGAGCCTAGGGACTGCTTGGTGGTCCTGTGATTTGACCTCAGTGAGGAAAGTGCAAGGAGTTGGGTGGTGCCCCCAGTTTAGTTATGGCCACTTCCAAGGGGGGCTTGGTAGGGTCAAACGTTGGAGACCAGGACTAACACGTGTCTCTAGTATTTGGCCGTTAGGAGGTACTTGCTGGAGTGTAAATTTCTTTACTTTTTTTTTTTTTTTCTGAGACAGGGTCTCACTCTGTTGCCCAGGCTGGAGCACAATGATGCGATCTCAGCTCACTGCAACTAGAGTGTATATTTCTGAGAGTGTCAAAATGAAATTGGGGAGGATGTTCCAGGGATGGGATGAAGAAGTGGCAGTTCACACAAAGTTTGGTGGCTCATGCCCACTCTGGTCACCTGACCTCTGAGTCTTTATTCATCCGTCTTTGGCAACCCTGCCACAGGACGGGGCTTTTCTTCCCTCTTTTCCTCTCTCCATATCCTGCTACTTTCCTGTGTCCAATGTGGCTTCTTGGGACACTTCAGTCAGGGTGGTGGCGGCTCTGGACAGCTGGGGGAGGCGGAGTCCTGCAGGCTGGAGAACTGGCTGCACGGCATCTTGGATGAAATTGCCAGGGGACCAGGGGGTGCACTCGTGCCCTGGCTGGCCTGATTTCTTGATGCTCCCAGGCATTGCCTGCTTGGGGACATGAAGAATTAACTCAAGGCGTGGGTGCAGGCACTGGGCAAGAGGCTTACACCCCCCCCTTTGCCATGGAAGCAGGAGCAAGAAGGCAAGTGTCTGTTGCCCGCCCTCCTCCTCTTCCCTGCCTGGCTGAGCCAGCACTTTTTTCTTCTCTCCTTTATCTGCACAAAAAGTACAGGGTGTTCTGTTTCTCCTGTGCATACAGATCAAGGAGTGGATGTTATTTCTTTCTTTCTTTCCCCAAGGCGAGAGAAGGACAGGGCAGGCACCGGGGACCATTTAAGCGATTGTCCTTCCTCAATAAGGCAGTTTCTCATACATTAAAACAAAACAAAACAAACCCCAGAAGGGAAAGGAAACGATGACACAAACCAACAGAAAACAAGTTGCCCCTTACTGCCCCCACTCCCCACCAGGCGTTTAGCACACAGTAGGCGTCCTGGCTATGTTCTCTCTCTCCCTTTCGGTTGGACCCCAGGGTATGCTGGCTCCATGGGATGATTAAGTGATGTTAAGGGCGCTGCTGTCCAGGGTGTGCTGGCTCCATGGGATGATATTAGGGCCACAGGACAGACTCATTTCTCTGCCCTCTGTGGGCTGTGTAGGGGGCTCCTCTGGCTTCCTGGAGGCACTGGGGGTTGACAGGCTTATCTAGGACAGGGCCTGAGGAGGGACAGGACTGTGGGATTAGCTCTGAGGGTCAGGATACAGGGGACTCACATGGCCCCTGCTTACTTGCGTGGCATTCCATGTGCGATGTCTGTTTGAGTTCAAAGTCTCTGAGACCAGGTGCAGGGAGCTGGGGGTTCTTTCTGTGCTGATCTTGGAGGCTGCCTGCATTCACATTGTCCATTCCACAGCTTGTTCCAAAGACAGTCTGCTCACGGTGTAGCTTCCGCACTTGACAAATTATTTTTATGCACGAGGCCCTTGAAAATGTTGACAGTCTTGTGACATCCATGGAGGGTCTTATTTGACGGCCACAACAGAGCGGTGAGGACAAGCGGCCCATGCAAGGCTCTGGGAGCTGGGAAGGCAGGTAGCTGGCTAGAA
This sequence comes from Mandrillus leucophaeus, assembly GCF_000951045.1. Taxonomy (NCBI): domain Eukaryota; kingdom Metazoa; phylum Chordata; class Mammalia; order Primates; family Cercopithecidae; genus Mandrillus; species Mandrillus leucophaeus. The sequence continues at coordinate 3,128,180 of NW_012098210.1, forward strand.
CGGCCCTGCTGGCACCGAGCGCTGTTCGCCTATCCTGGCTTCCCAAGGCTGGAGCTTATCTGGTCCCCTGGTTTTCAGAGGTGGTGCTCCAGGGAGCCTGGGGTGAGGGGGACCCGCAGTTTAATACCTGCTACACCCTGACCTCCATAGCAGCTTTTTAAGGGGTTCCACCAGTAAGGCGTGAGAGCCACTGCAGCCATGCCTTTCCGTAGTGGATAGGAGACTGTGTGGGGGGTTGCCTGGGGCAGTGCCGCCGGGCGGGTTGCGGCGCCACGTCAGTCCAGGGTGCGCAGGGTGGCGGCGTCCCCCTCGCAGCTGGCGCGGCCCCTCCGGAGCACGCCGCGTGTTTACCGACCTGACGCAGCGTCCCGGCCCGGCTGGCAGACATCCGGCAGCATCACCGCTGACCCTCCCCGCCCGCCCTATGCAGGCGGCCACATCCTTACCTCTAAATTTAGTCTGCAGGAAGGAGAACCTGGGGTAGGGTGGGGGAGGACTGGAGCCAGCCCTGATGCCTGTCCTCCTGGGAGGGAGGCAGGACCTAGCATCTCTGGGGTGAGGGAGGAGAGGGAGGGGAGTCAAGAGGACGGAGGCGGCAAGGAGGAAAGCGCCGGAGCGGCCCTGCTCTCGGCGTGGCCTCATCCCCAGCGAAAGCGCGACACCCGCTGTCTGGGAAGGGGAGCGGGAGCCCTTGCCTCCGAACTGGAGGCTGCCCGGATGGGGCTCCGGGTCTCGGGCGCCACCTACCGGCCTTTTTGGGAACCGATTCTGCACGGAGTTGGCGGGCCTGGGTCTCAGGGGAGCTTGGAGGACTTTTAGGGGCTGGAGGGTGGGCG
>NW_012098210.1:3129235-3134112 GCF_000951045.1 Mandrillus leucophaeus
TATTTCGAAAAAAGCCTCCTTTGCTCACCCATGTCACTTAAGTGATGTTAAGGACGCTGCGGTTCAAAGCAGGATGGAAACCTCAGTGGTCAGACCCTGAAATGCATAGAGAAGAAAGTCAGTGTGGCAGCCTTTGACGGATTGATTGGAAGGCAGGAATGACTATCTTGTTAATGAGGTGTATGTAGATATATACAGTGAATTACACATATCTCAAATGTGTAACTCAGCGAATCTTCATATGTGCACTGGGTACCCACTCTTCAGATTAAGATACTTATTCCCTCTACGTAAGAAAGTCCCCTCCTGCCCCCTTCAGTCATCTCCCTGCCTCCTAACCTCTCTTCTGACCTCTGGCTTCACAGATTGGGTTTGCCTCTTCCTGAGCTTCGTGGGAATGAGGTCATAGTCTGTGCCTTTTTGTCTCTGGCTTCTTTTACTCAGTGTGGGTTGAGGTGCATCTGTGTGGTTGGGAGTATCAGTAGTTGGGTTCTGTTTATTGCTGAAGAGTAGTGCGTGGTATGGATATGCTACTTACAGCACCGGATATGTATCTGTCCTCCTGCTGATAGACTTGTGGGGTGTTTTTATTTTCAGGCTGTTATGAATGTAGCTGCTGTGCACACTCTTTAACATGTGTCTTTGGTGGAATCTGCCCCCTTTCTGTTGGGTGTATGCTTTAGAGTGGGATTGCTATGTCATGGGAACAGTTATGCACAGCTTTATTAGGTACGGGTGACAGTGCCCCTTGTTTGCTGTCCGGCAGCCACCTTCCACCCACATTTGTTCCCTGTTAGATCCTGGATACTATTAGATTCTACAACTGCTGCTACTTAAACCTCAGCAAAGACAGCTGGAATAGAAATTGCTTGAATCAGGGAAGGAACAGGGACAGCATCTGAGTTGAGTTGTTCCTCAGGGTGGCCCCCAGATACCTCCAAACCCTCCAGGTCATTCTAGGAAGAGAAACACAGCCTCTCCTAGCCCTGGGGCCAGATTTGGGGACCCCCTTGGCTTCCCAGCCATCAGCTCCCCTAATCTGGCGTCTCTGAGCAAACTGGTTTAGTGTAACTGTCAATTTCATGTCTGGCCTCTGGTGCCATGGGTCCTCTTGGTCCACTGTTTCCTGGGTTCCTTGCTGCTTTGTGGTGGCTGAGGGACTGGGTGGCTGGGAAAACAACCTACCCAGAATAGCAGGCTTGTTGGATGCAGGCCTCGTGGCACTTTCTTGGGGGAGGGTGGGACTATGTCCTGCCCACCAAATTGCCACTTTATTGAGGCTGTGAAAGACCAACAGAAAGCCAGAGACAAGAGAAGGGGCAAGGGAAAGAGAGAGTGCCAGGGAAAAGCCAGGCAAAGGAGGGAGAACAGAGGGTCCAGGGTTGTGTGTGCATGTATCCTGGGGTCTGTGTGAGTATCCTGAGGTTTGTGTGAATATCTTGGGGTCCATGCAAGTATCTTCGGGTCCAGGCAAGTATCCTGGGGTCCAGTCAAGTATCCTGGGGTCCAGGCAAGTATCCTGGGGTCTGTGTATCCTGGGGCATCTGTGTGAGTATCTTTGGGTCCAGACAAGTATCCTGGGGTCTGTGTGAGCATCCTGGTATTGGCACCAGGTGGACCACAGCAGCTATGCCATGCTGAGCTGGTCCAGAATCAGCAGCCTCAAGCCCCAGTCTCTCCTGACTGTAGCCTTCTTGGTCATCTCCTCACTGGCCGCCTCTCATCTCCACTTTGGGGCCTGTGGTCAGGGAAGAAGCAGTGCCTAACAAGTTTGGGGGTGGGATTGAGAATTTCAGGGGCTTAAGATGGGCTCCTAGGTCTCCTGCCTGCTGGTGGGGACCCAAAATGCATCCCTCCCTTACATTCTCCTTCCCTCCCTTTCTTCCTTTTTTCCTCCCTTCCTGCCACCTTCTCTTATTTATTCTTCCCTCCCTCCCTGCCCCTTTGGAGGTGGCTCTTCTTGTCCAGGTCCTCAGAGAGGGAGGGAGAGGACTCCAGGTTCCCCCACCCGCAACAGAGGGCAGAGTGTGATGGGAGCCCTGAGTGTCCCTTGGGGCAGGTGGGAAGTGAAGGCAGAGCCAGTAAGCTGTGATACCTCCTCCTGCAGGTTCCTAGAAGGTGAGTGCGGACGGTATGCAAAGTTGTGAATCTAGTGGCGACAGTGCGGATGACCCTCTCAGTCGTGGCCTACGGAGAAGGGGACAGCCTCGTGTGGTGGTGATCGGCGCCGGCTTGGCTGGCCTGGCTGCAGCCAAAGCACTTCTCGAGCAGGGCTTCACGGATGTCACTGTGCTTGAGGCTTCCAGCCACATCGGAGGCCGTGTGCAGAGTGTGAAACTTGGTAAGTGCCACCCAGTCCAGCCAAGCCACCTCCCCAGGTCACCTTTAGTCTCCTAATTCCCGGCTCTGCCTGAAGTCTCATTATTTTAGCTTCTGGGATAAATGTTCCATCGTGCATCCTGCCTGGGCGTTTTCCAGAAGCTTCCTTTGCTCCTCGTGGCAGCCCTCTGAAGTGGACACGGTAGGGCCCTGACTTTCACTTGTGGAGAATGCTGGCTATATTCTGACGTAGCGTTCACAGTGTTTAGGAGGAAGTGGACATCCACGCTCTCTTGGTACTGAGTGGGCCAGTTTCTATTTCACAAGAAGTGAAATTCTTCTGCAAGGCCCCAGTAGTTGTTAACTTTTGATTGTGAGTTAGTCTATCATGACTGAGAGCTAGCCCTGCAGCAGTAGGATCCTGGGTTAGCAGAGGTGAAAGGGGATTTTGGGTCTCCATGTGTGTGATGGGCAGGTCTTGGGATTATCTGGGAAGTGGATCTGTCCAGGTTACAGAGCAGTGAGGACCCTGGAGAAAGCAGCCAGGTAAGAGACTTGCCTTAGGGGTGGGCAGACTTTGCCAGGGGTCTCAGAGAGTGGGGAAATTGCCCGAAATCCCCGGTCAGGGCTTCCCAACCGGGTGGTGGGGGGTGGTGGGATCTGACCAACGAGGGGTTGGGTGGGTAGGAACCATGAAAATGACCCAGTGAGACCACACATGGCCTGGAATGTGTGGCTACACTGGTCCTCTAGAGGATTTTTTTTTTTTTTTTTTGAGACAGTCTCGCTGTGTCACCCAGGCTGGAGTGCCGTGGCATGATCTTGGTTCACTGCAACCTCCGCCTCCGGGGTTCAGGAGATTCTCCAGCCTCAGCCTCCTGAGTAGCTGGGATTACAGGTGTGTGCCACCGTACCTGGCTAATTTTTGTATTTTTAGTACAGATGGGCGTTTCACCATGTTGGCCAGGCTGGTCTTGAACTCCTGACCTCAGGTGATCCGCCTGCCTCGGCCTCTTGTAGAAACTTTGATCACATTAAGTGTCTTCCCCTACAGCATTTCCTGCAAGGCATAACCAAAGTTGTCCCTTTTCCCCTGGCGCACACAACAGTGTCTGGCAGGGAAACAGACTCCGCCTTCTCATGGGAGGAATGGCAAAGTCACGTTGCAAAAGGGGTGTGTGTACAAAGATAGGAGGAATCATTGTGACTATCTTGGCAAAAAATGTACCATATATATCTTGAAGCAGGCCTGCAAAAACAAAACAAAACACACCCCCCAAAATTTCTATTTTCCTTTCATCGTTTCAGCTTCCCTGGGAGCTAGGTAGGGATGGAGATGAATGGGAGAAGGAGACAGTTTCTGCAGCATCAGAAGAAGAAACTGCAGCCCAGGCACAGAGGCAACTTGCCTCAGAGTATATGGTACCTTGGCTGGGAATGGGGTAGTGGACCTCGTTCCCAGGTCATCCCAACTTGGACCCAGGAGATGTCCCCTGCCCCAGTCCGGCTCTCAGGGTTTTTTGTACTGCACCAAAGGATGTAGAGGGCTTCACTTTCCCTGAAAGTGTGCTTTAGATTGCTTTATGGGTGAATCTTGCAAACTGGGATGTTTGGCCTTCTCTCCTGCCCCGTGTTGAATTTGGAGGGGACCATTTTCTGTCTGGGAAGTGCTTTAGATCTTGGAGCCACTGGGGATGTTGAAGAATTGAAAAAAGCCCAGGTGGGGACCCTCAGGTGCCCACAGTGCTGCTCCCAGGTGAGGAGGCACCAGTGAGGAAGTGGGGGCTGGTATCTGGTATTACCTGAGAAAAAGGTAGGACTGAAAAAGAAGAGCCTTCTAACTGGCCCAGTAAGGCGACTCTGGGACAAATCACAGAGTCATCCAAGGTGGCAGTTATGTTAGCTGTAAGGTGTTTTTCGGTGGGAACTTTTCACTGAGGACCTTTGTTGTTTGCCAGCAGTGGGAGTTCAATCTCTTTCCTGCCCTGTTGTAGGGGTGGAAAGACCCTCTTGGAGGAAGGAGGGGGAAGCCGTGCTGGCCTTCTCTGGAGAAGTCCCTAAGCCTCTAAGGGCCTGTTGTCACCCTCAGGACACGCCACCTTTGAGCTGGGAGCCACCTGGATCCATGGCTCCCATGGGAACCCTATCTATCATCTAGCAGAAGCCAGCGGCCTCCTGGAAGAGACAACCGATGGGGAACGCAGCGTGGGCCGCATCAGCCTCTATTCCAAGAATGGCGTGGCCTGCTACCTTACCAACCACGGCCGCAGGATCCCCAAGGACGTGGTTGAGGAATTCAGCGATTTATACAACGAGGTGAGGTGTGAGCAGAGTAGCTGGGCATGAGGGCATGGGGAGACCTGGGAGGTCTGTGATTCTGGTCATGTCTCTGCACACTCCCTGGGCCCTGCATTTGGAAAACCAGGATAATGTGAGGGTAAATGAAGATATTGAGTGGGAAAGTACTAGCCAAGAGATTATTGATACGTGTGATTAAATATTCCTTTACAAAGTCCTTAAACATTTTTTGTTAGATTTATTACTAGGTATGTGGGGGT
>NW_012098210.1:3134162-3135563 GCF_000951045.1 Mandrillus leucophaeus
TGTTGTCACCCTCAGGACACGCCACCTTTGAGCTGGGAGCCACCTGGATCCATGGCTCCCATGGGAACCCTATCTATCATCTAGCAGAAGCCAGCGGCCTCCTGGAAGAGACAACCGATGGGGAACGCAGCGTGGGCCGCATCAGCCTCTATTCCAAGAATGGCGTGGCCTGCTACCTTACCAACCACGGCCGCAGGATCCCCAAGGACGTGGTTGAGGAATTCAGCGATTTATACAACGAGGTGAGGTGTGAGCAGAGTAGCTGGGCATGAGGGCATGGGGAGACCTGGGAGGTCTGTGATTCTGGTCATGTCTCTGCACACTCCCTGGGCCCTGCATTTGGAAAACCAGGATAATGTGAGGGTAAATGAAGATATTGAGTGGGAAAGTACTAGCCAAGAGATTATTGATACGTGTGATTAAATATTCCTTTACAAAGTCCTTAAACATTTTTTGTTAGATTTATTACTAGGTATGTGGGGGTCGTGTTGATGGTTGTTGCTGTTGTTGTTTTTGGATACTCTTATAAGTAGTAGTTTTTTTTCTTATTGGGACGGAGTCTCGCTCTGTTGCCCAGGCTGGAGTGCAGTGGTATGATCTCAGCTTACTGCAACTTCTGCCTTCTGGGTTCAAGCAATTCTCCTGCCTCTGCCTCCCGAGTAAGTAGCTGGGATTACAGGTGCGCGCCGCCACGCCTGGCTAATTTTTGTATTTTTAGTAGAGACAGGGTTTCACTGTGTTGGCCAGACTGGTTTTGAACTCCTGACCTCGTGATCTGCCTGCCTTGGCCTCCCAAAGTGCTGGGATTACAGGTGTGAGCCACCACACCTGGCCATAAATAGTAATTTTTAAAAACTTTATTTTCTAATTGTTTCTGATATATAGAAATATAATTGATTTTTATATATTGATTTGTTACGTTGCTAAATTATTTTTAATTCTAATAATATATCTATTATGTTAATTATATTAATTTATATTCTAATAATATTTTGGAATTTATGTATAGAACTCTACACAAAAAATGAGAATTTTGTCTTTTTTTCCTTTCTAGTCCTTAGACCAGCATTTATCCAATAGAAATTTCCACAGTGACGGTGATGTTTTAGACCTGCCCTATGCAGTCACTAGCCACATTTGGCTCTTGAGCACTTGAAATGACGCAAGTAAAACCGAGGAAATGAATATTTAATTTTTTTGTTGTTGTTGTTTATTTTTGAGATGGAGTCTCACTCTGTCGCCCAGGCTGGAGTGCAGTGGCACAATCTCAGCTCACTGCAACCTCTACTTCTCTAGTTCAAGCGACTCTCCTGCCTCAGCCTCCTGAGTAGCTGGGATTACAGGCATGCAACACCACGCCCAGCTAATCTTTGTATTTTTAGTAGAGACAGAGTTTCACCA
>NW_012098210.1:3136273-3153006 GCF_000951045.1 Mandrillus leucophaeus
AGAAAGGAGACATGACCCTTGCTTTGGGGCGGTCCCTGCTCTATGGAGGACAGGCACACTCAGTGTCTTGTGTGTGTGCACCAACAAGGTACGTTGTGTGCAGTCCATTGTATTGTGCATTCTCACTCATGTGCCAAGAGACTGAATTGTTAATGGGTCAGATAAGAACTAGTATTCTTCAAAGTAGACCTCTCTGGTCTGCTGGAAATCAGCCCCAGCCTGATTCCCAGGTTATTGTGAGTGATTCAAACATGGATGCCTTTTGAAAATGACTTTCAGGGCCCATGGTTTGTTTTTTCAAATGTGTTTAAAAGTAGATCATCATCAAATTCTGCAGGTGGGTTTGATTTTTGAAAGTCAAGAGTGTGCATTGTGAATATGGGGTGGATATGGTGGATTATCATCTAGGTGGTGATGTTTTGAGTCAAAAGGATAAGGCATGATGATGATGTCAAGATTTCTTTGTGTGGCTTTTAACCAATCCTAGAGGCCATTCTGAGGAGGTGTGCTCTAAGCACGTGAAGCCTTGCCTCAATGTGGCTTCATAATAAATATGCAGCCCCCCAAAGATGATGACTTTGAAGAGCCACTCATTTGAATGTATTTTATGTATTAACAAATAAATGAGTTTGTGCAATAGTATCATCTAGAGCTTAGTTTCTGGAGTAAGACTGCCTTGATCAAATACCAGTTCTACCATTTATTAGCTGTGGAATCTTGAGCAGGTTATTGAACCTCTCTGAGCCTTACTTTCCTCTTCTGTAAAATGGGCATGGTGGTACCTACCTCATAGTATTATGAGGATTGAATGAGATCCAATGATAAATGCTTAATGAGAATTGGGGTGAGTATTATTAGCTGACACAGACGTGTCCCATTTTCCTTGGGTCACATTGGGAAAGTGTCAGATAATCCAGGAGAGGAGACTGTGCCATATGGCACACCCATGTGCAGTGAAGGCTGTCGTAGTTGGTGGCTGATACAAAGAGTCATGTCGATGGACTAAATTTGTTACTCCTCAGCTGGGCATTTTGGCCTCTAGTTAACATAAGCTAAGGACTGGCTACCATGTTGCTTATTGCCCAAGGGAAAAACCCAGGGAGGAGGAGGCAAATTGAAACCCTGACCCTTGGCAGTGCTCCTGGGTGAAGAATTTGCTGAGGACTCCAGCTAAGGCTAACCACTCAGCATCTCCTGATTGCAGGGAGGCAAGACAAAACAATTTCCCTCACTTTCTTCTTTATAATTTAGTCTCCAGAGATAAGTTTAATTCATGTCTGTGTCTCAGGTGGAGGCCTTCCCCTTGAGTGAGATGGTGGTGGTGGAGGGTGGTGGACATCACTGTGCTTTGCCATCTTCCTTCACCCTGTGGCCCCAGGGCTGGGGGACAGGGCAGACACCATTCCCAGACATGTGTGCTGACCACACTCACTTTAGGAAGGGAAACAAACCATTCATCAGCTCAGCCACAGAGGCCCGGCCAAGGAGCCTCCATTAGCTGGTGTCCTGGGAATGACAGCTGTGGGCATGTGGTCCTGCCGCCTTTTTGCTCAGCCCTCCAGCGATGCCAGGGCCTTGGATCAAGTCCAGAGTTCTTGGAATGACTCTCAGTCCTTTATGCCCTGGACCCTGCCTGCCTTTCTAACGTCGGCTCTCAGATCCTCTCTCCTTCCTGCCCCCTCCAGCAAAACCACACTCCTTCAGGATTCCTGACTGCTTCTCCATCTTTGAGGTTGCTGTTCCCTCTGCCTGAAATGCTTTTCTTCCCCCTCCTGCTCCACCCTGGCTGTCTCCCAGCTGCCCATGGTTGTCTGCGTTGACCTCACAGCCCCGGGTTCTTTCCTATCACGGCAGCCCAATGGTGGACTGTCTCCCCAGCTGGAGTGAGGATAGGGGCAGGGACTGTTTCGCCCACATCACAAGCTGTGTCCTGTGCAGAGTTCAGTAAATGTTGAGTAAATGTTGCTTCTGGGGCTCCCAGGACTGCCGCTGGACTGGCTTACTTCCTTCAGAGAGCTCTGCCTGGTGCTTAGTGGGGGCTGTAGATGAGGCAGGTACGGGGGTGGGCGGGCAGTCAGACCCCTTTCCAAGCGACTGATCATTGTTACCTGTTGATGAGGTGTGGGCTGGAGTTCTTGCTGAAATGTGCCCGTGAAATGCATCTTCCTTCCTTGGCACACTGGGGCCTCCTGAGACCCTGGCTTTTGTGTTCCTGTCTTCCCCACTGCATCAGCTTCCTTACTCATGGTTGAGGCCTGAAGCAAAGGGGGTACTTTGTACGGACCTGCACAGGCCCAGGGAGGTGTCTCCAGACTTCAGGGGCCCTTCTGCTGGCCAGGCCACAGCTCCAGACTGCCCTCTTGGGAGCGGGCAAAGCAGACACACTTGGGCAGGGGTGGCAGGGAAAGGACGTGTATGGCTCTTGGAACAGGTAAATGTGTGCAAATGCCCATCCTCCAGTGGGAGGTAGAGCCCATGGAGGCCCATGCAGAGTCCATGAGGGGTGGCTTCTTTCCCACAGACTGTATGGGCACCAAATGTTTCACATCGTCCTAAGCGAGGGCCCGGCAAGAAAGCCTCCAGGGCCCATCTCACCTCCCCAACAGGCCATAGGCGAGGAGGTGGCTGCCCAGGGCCTTGGCTGTTGGTGCAGTCCTGATGCAGCATTGAGTGCAACATCAGATCCCTAAGGGACAGAGACCAGGGGCTCAGTGCATCCAGGGGACACCTGGGAACTGGTGGGTTTGAGTTGGGAGCCTTCTGTTTGAGATGGAGGTGTGATGAGGTGTTTTCAGTCTCTCTCATGGGGTCTCTCTGGCAGGTCTATAACTTGACCCAGGAGTTCTTCCGGCACGATAAACCAGTCAATGCTGAAAGTCAAAATAGCGTGGGGGTGTTCACCCGAGAGGAGGTGCGTAACCGCATCAGGAATGACCCTGATGACCCAGAGGCCACCAAGCGCCTGAAGCTCGCCATGATCCAGCAGTACCTGAAGGTATCTTGAGGAAGACGGATTCTGGGGGCGTCTGGGTCTGAGGAGGGCTGCGCTGCTCCTACCCCTGCCCAACCCTGGCGGTCACCTGGCTTCTCCTTGGGTCTTCCCGCAGGTGGAGAGCTGTGAGAGCAGCTCACACAGCATGGACGAGGTGTCCCTGAGCGCCTTCGGGGAGTGGACCGAGATCCCCGGCGCTCACCACATCATCCCCTCAGGCTTCATGCGGGTTGTGGAGCTGCTGGCGGAGGGCATCCCTGCCCACGTCATCCAGCTAGAGAAACCTGTCCGCTGCATTCACTGGGACCAGGCCTCAGCCCGCCCCAGAGGCCCTGAGATTGAGCCCCGGGGTGAGGGCGACCACAATCACGACACTGGGGAGGGTAGCCAGGGGGGAGAGGAGCCCCAGGGGCGCAGGTGGGATGAGGATGAGCAGTGGCCGGTGGTGGTGGAGTGCGAGGACTGTGAGCTGATCCCAGCGGACCACGTGATTGTGACCGTGTCGCTGGGTGTGCTGAAGAGGCAGTACACCAGTTTCTTCCGGCCAGGCCTGCCCACAGAGAAGGTGGCTGCCATCCACCGCCTGGGCATTGGCACCACCGACAAGATCTTTCTGGAATTCGAGGAGCCCTTCTGGGGCCCCGAGTGCAACAGCCTACAGTTTGTGTGGGAGGACGAGGCGGAGAGCCGCACCCTCACCTACCCACCCGAGCTCTGGTACCGCAAGATCTGCGGCTTTGATGTCCTCTACCCGCCTGAGCGCTATGGCCATGTGCTGAGCGGCTGGATCTGCGGGGAGGAGGCCCTCGTCATGGAGAAGTGTGATGACGAGGCAGTGGCCGAGATCTGCACAGAGATGCTGCGTCAGTTCACAGGTGTGCCATGTGCCCCACGACCCGCTTCCCCCACGCCACTTCTTCCTCACCTGCCCTCCTCTGGTGGACCCGTGGCAGCTCTCTCCTCCCCAGACTGTGAAGCTCGGATGCTGTGCCCCACGGGAGAGCCACTGCAGGGCGCCACATTCAGCCAAAGGCTCTTCAATTGCTGACAGTTTAGAACTTGGAACACTCAGAATTATGGGCGCTGTGTCTCTTCCCTCTTTCTGAGGGCTAATGGTAAAACTCTCAAACATCACTGCCCATTGTGCTCTGTTGCTAAGAGTTGGATTTGTATTTTACTCTCTGAGCCTTTCAGCTGAACATTTTTCACCCACTATTCCAGGAGGGCCTCACAAGAACCCCCGACAGTAGGCAGGGAAACATGATTATCTGTCCCTTCTTTTCAGATAGATAGGAAAACTAAGGTGGAGTGTTTTGCTGGGGGTCACAGGAGGTGCCGAGTGGGTACACAGCTCGAGCCCCAGCCTCCCTCCTTCCTCCTCTATCCTCCGTGCCTACCCCTGTCAGCCTGGTCCTCCTGGAGCCCTGGAGGTGGGGTGGGGGGTTGTCCATTTGGGGTCATCTTCTGTATGCAGCCATTTCTTATTCTCCCTCCCCTTGGCTTTTCTGACTCCCCATCAGGGAACCCCAACATTCCAAAACCTCGGCGAATCCTGCGCTCGGCCTGGGGCAGCAACCCCTACTTCCGCGGCTCCTATTCATACACGCAGGTGGGCTCCAGTGGGGCGGATGTGGAGAAGCTGGCCAAGCCCCTGCCGTACACGGAGAGCTCGAAGACAGCGGTAAGCGGGGGCGTTTGGGGTGAGGAGGGGAGTTGTGGGTGTATTTCGTATGTGTGTCTGGTCCAGGGTGAGGAGGGCTAGGGTAGTGTTCACTAAGGGGTGCTCAGGTGAGGCAGGGATGGAGGGTGGAGTAGCTTCTGTAATGAGAGAGAACACAAGGAGAAAAGTGTGCACTTAATATCTGGAAGAAAAAATGGAATCAAATTGAAACTTAAAGTGTTTTCTTGATATTATGAAAACTGAGCTATTCCGTGCTGTGCTGGCCAATATGGTAGCTATCAGCCACTTTCAATTTAGATTAATCAATTAAAATTTAAGTTAATACAGTATTTTTTTTTTCTTTTTTTGAGACAGGGTCTTGCTCTGTCTACACTTCAGACTGGGGTGTAGTGGTGCAATCACAGCTCACTGCAGCCTTGACCTCCCAGGCTCAAGTGATCCTCCCACCTCAGCCTCCCAAGTAACTGGGACCACAGGCATGCTGGCACGCCACCACAGCCAGCTAATTTTTGTATTTTTTTGGGTAGAGACGGGGTTTCATCATCCTGCTAGGCTGGTCTTGAACTCCTGGGCTCAAGCTAGCCTCCCGCCTCAACCTCCTGAAGTGCTAGGATTATAGGAATGAGCCACCACACTTGGCCAATATAGTAAAGTTTTTGTTCCTTGGTTGCACTAGTCGCATAGCCACATGTGGCTAGAGGCTCCATAGTAAATTATATAGTGATAGAACATTTCCAGCATCATGGCATGTCCTCTTGGACAGCACTGATTCAATGGAAATGTTTTCCCAATATATTTTAGAAAATAAAGTTTAGATTATTGATGTTCTCCACAATTATGCCAGCTGTACAGTTAAAAAAAAAATCTGAAATATATATTTTTGCTCCCATAAAGTGGATTTTGAGTTTCCCCCATCAAGCAGACACACACAGTAAATGTTAAAACTCAACAGAGTTATATTTAAAACAATTATTTGGTATAATTGGTGAAGAAGAGTTCAGTCAACCAGCATCTACTGTGCCTGCCCAACTGTGCTCAGAGGGAAAGAGAAAAGGACTGGTGTTTAAAGAAAGAGAGATCCTCAGAAAGGCCCTTTCTGCTGCCACAGCCATCCTGCTAAAAAGCAAATCTCTTTTCACTTGCATCAGTTAGGACTAGTGCATGTAACAAAAAGTAAAGCAAAGCAAACACACCTGTGACTTAAACAAGGAAAACCAAAAGGAAATCTGGAGGCAGGCAGCAGGATCCCATATCATTAGCACCTGGCTCTCATCTTCAAGACCATCTTGTGGTCCAAGAGGGCTGCAGAAGCTCCAGTTCTCACATCTGCATCTGAGGCTGGAAGGAGGAGGAAAGGCAGATGGCAAGAAGGGAACCCTTGGAGCTGAGTCAGCTGTGTCTCTAAGCAACAGTGGACTTTAATGCTTATTGGCCAGAACATAGTCACATGACTGCACCTAGCTGCTAGAGAGGCTGGGTAGTATCATTTTCATTCTGGGTGGCAATGGACCCAGTTAAAAATCAGGACTTTGTTATTGAGGAGAAAGAGGAGAATGGGTGGATGTGGGAGTAGGCAGCTTATACCCTGACACAGTATACAGCACCCCTTTCAGTGTAACAGCCTCTGTGGGCTCCTTGGTGGTGGGATACGGCCTCACTACTCAGGGTAGCTAGTTCAGTACCAGCCTCACCTGGGAGCTGGTTAGAAATGCAGACTCTCAGCCTGGCCAACATGGCGAAACCCTGTCTGTACTAAAAATACAAAATTAGCCACGCATGGTGGTGCACACCTGTAGTTCTAGCTACTCAGGAGGCTGAGGCATGAGAATTGCTTGAACCCGGGAGGCGGAGGTTGCAGTAAGCGGAGATCATGCCATTGCACTCCAGCCTGAGTGTCAGAGCGAGACCCTGTCTCAAAACAAAAAAACAAAAAACAACAACCCCTGCCACCTCAAACACACACACACAAATAAATAAATAAAAAGCAATGCAGACTCTCAGCCCACCCCAGACCTGCTGGATTAAAAACTCTGCATTCTGGCCAGGGATGCAGGCTCCTGCCTATAATCCCAGCACTATGGGAGGCTGAAGTGGGAGGATGGCTTGAGCTCAGGAGTTCAAGACCAGCCTGGGCAGAAAAGTAAAACCCCCATCTCTACAAAAAATTAAAAAAAAAAAAATTAGCCAGATGTGGTGGTGTGTGCTTGTAGTCCCAGCTACTTAGGAAGCTTAGGTGGGAGGATTACTTGAGCCCAGGAGGCCAAGGCTGCAGTGAGCTGTGATACTGCACTCCAACCGGAGCAATAGAGTGAGACACTGTCTCAAAAATAATAAATAAAAACTGCATTTTATCAGGATCCACAGCTGGTGCCTTGCACACTGAATTTGAGAGGAACCAGGATAAAGTCTAAATGCAAACTTGGGGTGCAAGAACTTGTACCTTGCCTAGACCTCACCTAGACAGCCTGCTCTCTCAGGGCTGAGCCCTGGCTGTGCCAAAATTCTCACTGTCCCCTGAGCAAGGCCTGCTTTCGTACATTTTTGCCCCCACCTTTCCCTCTGTCCGAAATGTCCTTTGCCTGTCCGTTCACTCAGCATCTTCTGAGAACCAGTTCAAAGGTCCTGTCCTCTGGGAAGCTTTGTGGGATCCCCTGACACTGGGCCTCTTTTCTGGGCTTTTGGCGCCACGTGCAAACCCCATTCCATCACGTATGACGCTATTTAGTAACTGGGTTTCATGTCTGGCTTCCTCACCAGCATGGAAGCTCCACAAAGCAGCAGCCTGGTCACCTTTTCTCTTCCAAGTGCCCAGAACAGCCCCTGGATGCTAACAGGGGCGCCGTAAAGGTTTGTCAAATTACCACCGACTTTATTGAGTGCTTTGTTCTTCCAGGTTCTAAGTGCTTTAGATACATGATTTCCCTTAATCCTTACAACCACCCTCCGAAGTAGGTGGTGTAAACCCATTTGGCAGATGAGAAAAGCAAGGCTTAGGGAGGTTAAACCACCTGCCTCAAGTTCACAAGTAAGAGGCACAAAGAGCATTTGAGACTGCAGAGCCAGGACTCCTAATGGCCGCAAGACAGGCAGAGCCGAGGGAAGAAGCAGGGGAAAGTGGCCAGATAGGATGGGCAGCTCTTCATCCTGTGGAAGCAGCAGTACCTGTGTCTCAGAGCCTCTCTAATTTGTCATTGGGATGGGGGGTTCTGGTGGAGAGGGGTGGCCTTGTGGCCTCTGCTGCTCCTCCACCCTGACCTCCCTATCGCCGCCCCCCAGCCCATGCAGGTGCTGTTTTCCGGTGAGGCCACCCACCGCAAGTACTATTCCACTACCCACGGTGCTCTGCTCTCTGGCCAGCGCGAGGCTGCCCGCCTCATCGAGATGTACCGAGACCTCTTCCAGCAGGGGACCTGAGGGCTGTCCTCGCTGCCGAGAAGAGCCACTAACTTGTGACCTCCAGCCCGCCCCTTGCTGCCATGTGCTCCTGCCTTCCTGATCCTCTGTAGAAAGGATTTTTATCTTCTTTAGAGCTAGCTGCCCTGACTGCCTTCAGACCCGGCCCTGTAGCTTTTCTTTTTCTCCAGGCCGGGCCATGAGCAGGTGGGCTGTTGAGTTACCTCTGTGCTGGATCCTGCGCCCCCCTTGCCTACCCTCTGTCCCGCCTTGTTATTGTAAGTGCCTTCAATACTTTGCATTTTGGGATAATAAAAGAGGCTCCCTCCCCTGCCCCTCGGCTTCTCTCTGGTTTTCTCAGCCTCTGTGTATGTGTGTGTGTGTGTTTATTTCTGTCACACCCCCTTTGAGTGAGAAGAAGGTGGGGGAGCCCTGGCCTGACTCTGTCTCCAGAGGGAAGGTGCTGCTTTTACTGGTAGGGGTGTCCCCTCCCCTCATCTGTTGGGGTGTTTACCTTCCTGCCAGTAAGGCCCCTCAGGAATACAGTCCTCTCACTGTCCACCTGCTCCTTCAGGTCTGGCCTGAGTCTGCCTGCTGGCCCTTTTTTTGCTGGACTTCTCTGAGTTTAATTGAGTGACACGCTGCCTGGAGTAAAGGAGTTCTGTGGGAGGGACCCCAGCAGTGGTGGCTCCATGCCAAGCCTAGGTATGTTCATTGTTTTCTTTTCTTTTTTTTTTTTTTAAGACAGAGTCTCGCTCTGTCGCCCAGGCTGGGGTGCAATGGCACAATCTCGGCTCACTGCAACCTCCGCCTGCTGGGTTCAAGCAATTCTCTGCCTCAGCCTCCTGAGTAGCCGAGATTACAGGTGTCTGCCACCATGCCTGGATAATTTTTGTATTTTTCGTAGAGATGGAGTTTTGTCATGTTGGCCAGGCTGGTCTCGAACTCCTGACCTCAGGTGATACACCCGCCTTGGCCTCCCAAAGTGCTGGGATTATAGGTGTGAGCTACCGCGCCTGGTCTGTTCATTGTTAATTAGTGTCACCTGGCCACTGGGCTGTGGGTCTGGCCCCTGGGGTGGCCTCTTTTTGAACATCTGGGCAGGTGATCATTCTGGGCTTTATTTTTTTGGCAGGAGGAATATCCTAAGGCCTGCCATTTATTGGGGGATAGATTTTTCTTCTCTTCAGCTGGGTTCAGTGCTTCCAACACTTTGGGAGGCCAAGGTGGGAGGATCGCTTGAACCCAGGAGTCTGAGGCTGCAGTAAGCCATGATTGTACCACTGCACTCCAGCTTGGGTGACAGAGTGAGACCCTGTCTCAGAAAAATAAAAGAAGGTGTTATTTGTAATCCTTTACATGTAAGCTGTCAAGCTTCTCAGTATTAAGGAATAATTCACACACCAAATATAAAGTGATCAATACTTTCCTTTACATACTAGGCATCTAGAAAAGGGTCCTAGGCTGGACATGGTGGCTCATGCTTGTAATCCCAGCACTTTGGGAGGCTGAGGCAGAAGGATCGCTTGAGCCTGGGAGCTTGAAACCAGCCTGGGCAACACAGTGATACCCCATCTCTACAGGTGTCTCTAAAAAAAAGAAAAACTTCTTTTTCTTCTCTTTTTGCTGAGTAAAAAGACACACCTACCCCCTTAGGTATACTCACCCACATATATAGGTACACATATCTACATATACTCACCACTACACCTTACACATAACCCACATGGCATATACAGGTACACACACCTATATACACTCACTCTACACCCTACACATATACCCATCTACATACACACACAGAACCTTAAAGAACAGTCACTTTGTTACTCCACATTTCTAGTGATGAAATTTGAATCCAGATCCACATGGATCTGTCCATGTGGTTTAAGCCCAAAAGCTATATAAGAATACACTAAAATGTCCCCATTCGCACTATCCCCAGTCATCTTAAAGAAGAGTTAGTCATTTTGTTATCCTAAATTTCTAGTGATGAAATTTGAATTCTATAGAGTTGAAGGGGTGGGGTGATGGGGAGAAGTTATGAAGAGCCAGGTAGGCCCCCCGGTCTAATTCCGTGTGAGCTTAGGTTAGGTCCCCTCCATGGACATTTAGGGCCCTGCCCTTGATAGGACATGACATCACCTTCCTCCTCTCAGGTGATTGATTGATTGATTGAGATAGCATCTCACTCTGCTGCTCAGGCTGGAGTACAGTGGTGCGATCATGGCTCACTGCAGCCTCAGACTCCTGGGCTTAAATGATCCTCCTTCCTCAGGAGTAGCTGGGACTACAGGCATGTGCCACCATGCATGACTAATTTTAATTTTGATTTTTTCATAGAGACAGTGTCTTGTTATATTGCCCAGGCTGGTAGGTTGTGATGGAGATGTCTAACACACAGACACACCTACACACATGCTTACCTACATCCACTTACACACACATACCTACGTGCACAAACCTCGCAGACATTTTGCTTTGCCAGGGTTGATCCACCAGAAATCTTCATGGAGCTTATATCAAGGGATTCATACCCACCTGCTGGCATAGCTGAAAAATATCTAAGTATATATATGAATTTTTCTTTTTTTTGAGACGGAGTTTCACTAAGTTGCCTGGGCTGGAGTGTAGTGGCACGATCCCGGCTCATTGCAACCTCCACCTCCCAGGCTCAAGCGATTCTCCTGCCTCAGTTTCTTGAGTAGCTGGGATTATAGGCACGCACCATATGCCTGGCTAATTTTTCTATTTTAAATAGACTTGGGGTTTTGCTATATTGGCCAGGCTGGTCTCGAACTCCTGACCTCAGGTGATCCACCTGCCTCAGACTCCAAAAGTGTTGGGATTACAGGCATAAGCCACTGTGCCCGGCCTATATATGAAAAATTCTCTGAATAGAGGATCTGTTCATGTAGTTTAAGCCCAAAAGCTGTCCATGTGGATACAATACACTGAAATGTTCCCTCCCACAGTGTCCTCAGTCATTGTTGCCTCTCCCACAGCCCTATGGGTATCCATTCCTAGATGTAAGTCAATATGAAAACACTCTTCTCCCTCCTTTGTATACAAAAGCGCCTAAGTATTCATCCTGTCCTGCATTTTGCTTGTTTTAGTTAACAATATGTCTTGTAGGCTGGGTGTGGTGGCTCACGCCTGTAGTCCCAGCACTTTGGGAGGCCAAGGTGGGTGGATCACCTGAGGTCAGGAGTTCGAGACAAGCCTGATCAACATGGTGAAACCCCATCTCTACTAAAAGTATAAAAAAGTAGCCGGGTGGGTGGTGCGTGCCTGTAATCCCAGCTACTCAGGAGGCTGAAGCAGGAGAATTTTTTGAACCCAGGAGGTAGAGGTCGCAGTGAGCCGAGATCGCACCATTGCACTCTAGCCTGGGCAACAAGAGCGAAACTCCATCTCAAAAACAAACATACAAACAAACAAAAAACAAAAAACCCCACAATATGTCTTGGACATCTTTCCATAACAGTACATAAACAGACAATGTAAATTTGGACCTTACTTTGGTCAAAGCATGTCTGTCTCCTCCCAGGGTCACTTTATGGGAAGCCACCTTCTATTACCTGTTACCTTCCATGACTCACAGTCTGCTGTCTGCTTCTGACTCCTCAGTTGTTGGATTTCCCCACCCACTGCAGTGGGATGGAGACAAGCAGCCCCATCACATAAGTATTGGGGAAGAAAGTGATAAATAGGTTCTCGGTGTACAGGCAGAGGAATTTTAAAGGACCCCGTGGGGGTGAAAGGTCTGGAAATGTTTACTTGACTGCACTTCGGGGAACTTCACGGATAGGTAAGAGGGCGGGAGAGAATATTCACTTAGTGCCAATTGCCTGGCACTATGCCATGTGGATGTGATACTGATTTGACAGTGATGCCAACTCAGGCTTGGGAGGGTGATTTATTCCTGTGGGCAAATGAAACCTCAGAGAAGTTAAGTAACTTGCCCAAGGTTGCTCAGAGGTGCCGAGACATGAGCTGAAGTCTGTCTGACTGCGCGGTGTAGGCTTGTTCTATTGTATGATGAAAAGAAGAGGCTGGTGCCATCAAAAAAGCTTAAGACCATTGCTGGAGAGAATGGGTGTGGTACGACCACACCGGGGGACTGTGGCAGAGTCAGCTAAAACTGGCCATGTGCTGGTCAGCATTCCCACCCCTGGGTATACACCCAGGAGAAAGGTATGCAGACGCTCACAAACATATATGCCAATGTGTCCACAGCAACATAGTTCCTAATAGCTAAAAAACTGGGAACTACCCAGATGTCCATCAACAGTAGAATGGATAAATTGCAGTGCACTCATACAATGGAATACTATATAGCAATACATAAAAGGAAACTTTTGCAACAACATAATCTCAAAAACGTTATGTTGGCAGGGTAGGATGGCTCATGTACTCCCAGCACTTTGAGAGGCCAAGGCAGGTGGATTGCTTGAGCCCAGGAGTTCATCAGCTGGGCAACATGGCGAAACCCCATCTCCACAAAAATACAGAAATTAGCTGGGCATGGTGGTGCATGCCTATAGTCTCAGCTACTGGGGAGGCTGAGGTGGGAGGATTGCTTGAGTCCAGAAGGTTGAGGCTGCAGTGAGCTGTGAGCATGCCACTGCACTCCAGCCTGAGCAACATAGCAAGATTCCATCTCCAACAACAACAACAACAACAACCCCCAAAACATCATGTTGAGTTAAAGAAGCCAGACAAAAGGCTTTGTACTGTGTGATTTCTTTTACGTGATGTTCAAGAACTTGCAAAACTAATCTACTGTGTTGGAGATGAGGGACTAGGGGTGGTGGCTGGGCAGAAGTGGGATGGGGGCACTTCTTGGGGTTATGGAAGTGTTCTACATCTTGACGTGGGTGGTGGTTGCATGGGCATGCACATTGGTAAAAATGCATCAAGTTATACATGGAAGAAAGTTTCAAGAGTCTGAGAATGCCCTCCCTTCATTCTCCCATTCCAAAACATGGTTGTGTTGGCCCAGCTAATTTCCTCCTTACAGCAGAGATGACACGTCTGAGAGCAGATAAAGGGAGGAGGGCCCTCTTAGGTCCCACTGGCTGCCTGGTGATAAGGAGTGACTTTAAATTCATATAGGATGTCACTGTTTACCAGTTCCATTGCCTGTATCCCGTTATCTTCTCTGCATCTGCAACCACAAAAGGGGGGTTGGGATTGTTCCACAGCAGAGGAAATGGAGGTTCTCAGAAGGACCTTGGGGCGGCCATGCAAGGCCACTCAGCTTGGAGAGGACATGACCTCATGGGGAAGGGAGCAACCCTGGGAGGAAGCCGATGGGGAGCCTTTGGACACACAGGCAGGGACAGGTGCCAGAGGGGGCATCTCCTCCAGTGTGCTGCCTCCACATCATTAATTGCATAATGTGGGTGCCATTTATGATTGACAGTTCCAAAAACCAAACCCACTCCAGACAGAGGAGCAAGGAAGAGCAAGAGCCATTCAGAAGTGAGGAGATATGACATACAAGGAACACAGGATATGTTTCATGCGGTGATGAAGTTTCAAAATAGACTTGGCATAGATTGAAACCCAAGGGGCTCTATCAGGAGTGGCAAATGTGGCATGCTCAGGCCAACACCCATGCCAATGGTTCCTATAAAATTCCCATTGCCTGATAGAAGTTCACAGGAAAGGAAAGTTCTTTCCGGCACCAGGTTCTATGGAGAATTGGTTGCATGGTTTCTCATGCTGTGGGCATCAGGGACTTCAGGGTCAAGGTGTTTAGTTGTGGCTTTGTGCAAACCTCAGAACTGTTTCCTCCAAGGGCCTGGGTTATTTGGCAGGCACTGTCTCTTGCTGCCTTTGCTGCTGTGTGACAGGTGAGTAATATGTTATGTCCTATTTCTTAGGAGCTGCCTGGAGTGTATGCCCCTCCTGCAAAAAATGTAGGAGTGAAGCACCTCTAGTTTGAGTCACCTGCACTTACTAGGTCCTGTTGGGGTGAGCTCAAGGGTAACCCCAAGGTGCAGAGTGAGTTAGGTTGCTGGGTCAGTTCTTGAGAATTGCCTGTCTAATTAGTGGTCTGCCGAACTTAATGGTAGAGTTACGAAGGCTGTACTCTTTATAATGACTGGCTGGGCTGTTTGTTGAGACTCCTTATTTGTGTAGGACAATCAAGCCATCCACACGCAGGAAGAGTTGTTGCTCTACCAAGGTGGCATTCAGGACATCTAATCTTGTGTTATGTATTTAGTATTAAAAAAAGGGGGTCGTTCACTGCCCTGTTTCATACTGTTCAGCTTGAGACTGATAGGTACAAAAGTCTTCTCACTTCCCATGATTCTAGCAGTGGTTGTTTAACACTGATTTTGCCAGAATGTTCAAAGCCTAGATCTCTCTCAGGGAATGCAGAGTGTCAGGCATATTTTAGTTTGGCAAACTCAGTGTTTGTGCAATTTTGATCTGTTGGATTGGGTATTCCTTCTCCATTTCACTGCAGTCCCAGCCACTCCCTTTTGTCTTAGATTGCCACCATCCCACTCCCATACATGGGGCACGTGGGCTTACACAGTTGTCTTTCAGCCCCGGTTCAAGGTCATGTGGCCACTTTATTATGCCTTGAAGCTCTTTCTTTTCATTTGTGAGCTACTTGGGTGTGCTTTCCGCTACTTGAGTCATTGGTTCCTCCTCTTTTGCTTAAATTAGTTTGGGTTAGGCTTCTGTCACTTGTGATCAGTTCAGACTAATTAAAATTGGTTCCAGGACTGGAGTTTTACATTTGGTCTATCATTTCACTGGGTCTCCTTCTAATACCCTCAACTCTCTTACCCCCTATTTTGTTAAAGCCAGTTGACATAATTCCAATCAGGAATCAGTCTACAGCTATGGCTGGGCCACCAACAGGTGCTGCTGGAAAAAAACAGAGCCACACCTGCTGGGCAAAGCAAAGCAACTAACAGTACTGCCTCCAGAATCTTTCCAGGGACTTAACATATTTAAAGCAGAAGTTCTGCTTCTTCCCAAATCTAATCTACCTTTGGTCTTCCACATTTGAGTAAGTGGTACCACCATTTGGCCCAGAGCAAACACCTGAGTCATCATCAACTCCTCTTTTTCGTTTCACATTCCACATCTGATCATCAGATTTGCCATCAGCAAATCCTGTTGGCTCTCCCTGCAAAACACATCCTGAATGTGATGACTTCGAGCCTCCTTCACTGCTCCTCACATCTTTGCTGTGTATGGCTGCAACAGCCTCCCAAGTGGGGTCCCTTTTTCCACGTCTGCCCCTTTTAGCCTATCCTCTGCACAGCAGCAGCGTGATCCTTTCAAAATATGAATCCAGCCACGTCACTTCCCTGGTTCTTAGTAACAACAATCATGCTAAAGATCAAAGGTGATTTCCAACATCCTATGTGATCTGTCTCCCTGGGTCGCACCTCCTCTCCACCCTCTCCTTCCCTTTACCCTGGCTGTCCTCTTTAACTGAAATGCTCTCTGTCCCCCAGATATTCGCAGGGCTCTTTGCTGCTGCCTTCTGATCTCTACTCAGATGTCACTTCTTTGGGAAGACTTCCTGAGCAAAAGACCTCCTTGAGCACCTTGTTTCCACAGCCTCCCGCACTCTCTGCTCTCTCATCCTGCCTGTTTCTTCATAGTCCTTCTCTTTCCCCGATGTTTTTGGTTTTGATGTTTATGTGTTTACTTGTCTATTTTCCCTCAACCCCTGAACATAAGTTCTATGTTCACTTCTGCATGTCCAGTGAGTCCAAAATAGTGCCTAGCGTAATAGGTTATCAATACATATTTGCAGAAGGAATAAGCAAGAGATTGAAGAAGTCAAGATAAATGGTGGAAATCCGGAGGACACCCCTCTCCACCATCACTTGTCAACAGGCAACTTGGTCTCTTGCTTCATAGACGAAATAGAAGCCACCCGGAGGCAACTTCCTCCCCCATCGACAAGCTCACCAGCCTTCATGCCTATCCTTCGGAGCTTCCCTGCAGAGAGTGGCAGATGAGGCTTCTGCCTCTCCTAGGCTGACCCTCCACCTATGCTTCCCATGCCTCAAGTGCAGGGACGTTGCCTCGTCCTTTCTGTCCCCTATCTCTCTCCTTCATCCTTTCCACCCACATTTCAGTATGCTCACGTCTTTCCCATCAGCCATCTTCCTCTGGAACCACCTTCCTGGGCCTCTCCTTCAGTCAAGCTGCACAGCAGCATTTTGTACACTTACTCTGGCTGCATCCTTACTATCCGGCACTAGCAGTTGTTGGTGAGGCTCTTCAGGCTACAGATGGAGACATAGGAAGGGCTGGACTGGCTCCCCTTCTCACTGTGGCTGGGAGGGGTGGGGGGTACCCCAGCTTCCAGGATCACCGGAAGCAAGGACACCCTCAAAGGCTCAGCCACATCCTCTGGCGCCATCTGCTGCCCAGATGGGGACACAGCCCTCTTGCTGCACTGAGAACATGTGTGTCCTGGATTCTCCGTGAGCTTTTCTGAATTTAAACAAACAACATAAAATCATAGGAGTGCCTTTAATTAATGTTGAATAAGTGAATAAAATAAGATTATAATATTCTACAGTATCATTTATTTTTCATTCTTAACATTATAAAGAAGGCTTGTTGGCCGGGCGCGGTGGCTCGCCTGTAATCCCAGCACTTTGGGAGGCCGAGGCG
>NW_012098210.1:3154426-3159013 GCF_000951045.1 Mandrillus leucophaeus
ATGGTGAAACCCCGTCGCTACTAAAAATACAAAAATTACCTGGGTGTGGTGGCGTGTGCCTGTAGTCCCAGCTACTTAGGAGGCTGAGGCAGAATAATTGCTTGAACCCTGGAGGCGGAGATTGCAGTGAGCAGAGATCACGCCACTGCACTCCAGCCTGGGCGACAGAGGGAGACTCCGTCTAAAAAAACAAAACAAAACAAAAAACAGTGCCGCTACCAACATTCTAGTATTAGTCTTCTGCTGAATATACATATATGTGTGTATAGATGTGCATTTTTTTTTCTTTTCTTTTTTGAGATGGAGTTTTGGTCTGTTGCCCAGGCCGGAGTACAGTGGTGCAATCTTGGCTCACTGCATCCTATGCCTCCTGGGTTCAAGCAATTCTCCTGCCACAGCCTCCCAAGTAACTGGGATTATGGGTGCCCGCCACCATGCCCAGCTGATTTTTGTATTTTTAGTAGAGACCTGGTTTTACCACAATGGCCAGGCAGGTCTTGAACTCCTGACCTCAAGTGATCTGCCTGCCTCGGCCTCTCAAAGTGCTGGGATTAAAGGCGTGAGCCACCACGCCTGGCCTATGTATGCATTTCTATTGGCTGTATACCCAGGAGAAGAACGGATGGGTCACAGCTTAGGAGTGGTTTAGCTTTGGGAGTTCAAGGTGTAATGGCTCCAAGCTCCCACATTCCACACTAGCAGGAAGTGTAGATTTATCTCTGGTTCTCCTCCAAGGGTATTGACACTGAGTCATTATGCATCTTAGTTCTCTTCTCCCTGAGAAAATTCACCTGAGCCTCCTTCTAGTTAATATCACCACAGCTGGTGTCTGGGGGTTCTGCAGCCCTCATTTCTATCAAAGCATCTTTGGAGGTTCTTGGGGCCACCACAGATACCAGGGCAGCCAGCACAAGTCCCAGTGGCCAAGGATCAGTGAGCAGAGGCCCTGGGCTATTCCAGGGCTGGCTGCCAGGCCCTGTCCATTCCCAGTTGTGTTAAGTTGACTATCCGTCCTCCACTCTGGTCCTCCTTGCTTTTTGTCTACACTGTTGTTTTTCCAAGTGTGGCCCCCTGACTAGCAGCATCAGCATCTCCCGGGAACTCAGTAGAAATGCAGAACATCAGGCTCCTCTTCCGACCTGAATCAGAATCTGCATTTTAACAAGATCTCCAGGTGATTTGTGTGCACATTTGGCTTGATCTGTGCTAACTATAATACCTCACTAATAGTGAGGCTCAGCTGTGCCTCATGCTTTTCAGACAGCAGGGGTTAATAAGCTCCTTACATCCCTCTCCTTCATGCCCCTTGTCATACATTTCTAGAGCTCACCTCCCAGGGAGAGTTTGCCCATCTTTAAGTTATTTTGCAGGCAGGTGTTAGGGCTTCCCCACAGCCTGTGAGTGTTCCAGTGCTGCAGTGGCCTTCCATTTCTTTTGCCTGTCTAGAGCCTTGCCCTTCTAAGTGTGTTCAGTGGATGAGCAGCATGGGCCTCACCTGGGAGCTTTTTAGAGCGTCAGAATGCCAGGCTCCATCTTCAGACCTACTGGATCATAAAGCAGGACAGGTGAGCCACTAAACTGGGGCTTAGCTGCCCTGCATTATGAGTTTTTGGCTTTGCCCAGGAAAGAATTTAAGGGTGAGCTGGTGGTGTTAGACAGCGACTTTTACTGAAGTGGCAGCGCACAGCAGCAGCAGAGGCACAGTTCCTTGAGTGGCAGGGCTACCCCACAGGCAGTGTGCCCAGAGGAGCGGCTCAGAGGCAGTTCTGCAGTCATATTTATACCTACTTTTAATTACATGCAAATTAAGGGGTGAATTTTGGAGACATTTTTAGGAAAAAGGTGGTAACTTCTGGATCGTTGGGTGGTTGCCATGAAAAGGGGTGGTAACGTTCAGGTGTTGCCATGGCAACGGTAAACTGACATGGCACACTGATGGACATGTCTTATAGAGGGATGCTTTAGTCTCTTCCTGTTTCAGCTAGTTCTCAATTTGGTGTGATGTCCTAGCCCCACCTCTGGAGTCAAGTCCCACCTCCTACCTCAATCAGAACCTGAGTTTTTCCAACACGAGCTCTAGGTGATTTGATTGCACAGTAAAGTCTGAGATGTGCTGTTTACACCACTGGTTCCTCACCATGGCATTAGGATCATTTGGGGAGATTTAAAAAGCCAACAACTCAGTGTTCCTGGCTTAACTTAGAGTTATGGTTCCTGCCCTTGACTGCACATTGGATCACCTGAAGCTTTAAAAGCCATGGGTGACCAGGCGCAGTGGCTCACGTCTGTAATCCTAGCACTTTGGAAGACTGAGGTAGGCAAACCATCTGAGGTCAGGAGTTTGAGACCAGCCTGGCCAACATGGTGAAACCCTGTCTCTACTGAAAATACAAAAAGTAAGCCAGGTGCAGTGGCTCACACCTGTAGTCCCAGCACTCTGGGAGGCTCAGGTGGATGAATCTCCTGAGGTCTGGAGTTCAAGACCAGCCAGCCTGGCCAACATGGTGAAACCCCATCTCTACTAAAAAAATTCAAAAAAATTAGCTGAGCGTGGTGGTGGGAGCCTGTAATCCCAGCTACTCAGGAGGCTGAGGCAGGATAATCGCTTGAACCTATGGGGCGGAGGTTGCAGTGAGCCGAGGCTGTGCCATTGCACTCCAGCCTGGGCAACAAGAGCGAAACTCCATCTCAAAAATAAATAAATAAATAAAATAAATAAAAATAGAAATTAACTGGGTGTGGTGTGCATGCCTGTAATCCCAGCTACTCTGGAGGCTGATGCAGGAGAATCACTTGAACCCAGGAGGCGGAGGTTGCAGTGAGCTGAGATCACGCCATTGCACTCCAGCTTGGGCGATAAGAGCAAAAAAAAAAAAAAAAAAGCCATGGATGCCCAGGGCCACCCCTAGAACTGGTTTGAATTGGCCTTTCCCCCGTGTTCTTCAATGTAGACAGCAACTCCTGCCTCTAATTCCATCAGGGGCCACCTTGTGACTTTTCCTACCATAATGGCTTTCATTTCACAAGTCAGGGGGCCAAAGAGATGAGCTTGACTGTTGCCAAGGATATCTGCCTTTGCTCTTCATGCAGGAACTGGGGAACTAACCCTGCAGGGGTTCAGATTTCTTGGGCTACTGCAAGACAGACTTTGGTCAAAGCTCCATTAACTTACTATCTACATGGTCCCCACTGTGATCAGTGTTATTTAATCTCTGAAAGGTTTTTATCCACCCCTAGTGAACAATCATACAAATACTTTTGTAGAAGGAAGATGTTTACAAAACAAAGCATGTGGATCAAGTGTACCCAGCCTTCCTTTTATTCAAGAGGTTCTGGGACAGTGAACTTATCCAGATTAATCAATTTCACGGGGTATGCCATATTTATTTGTCCGCATGTCTATTTCCTTAAACTTGCCATTTTTTGTCCTTGCACAGTTATTATGTTACAATATATTCTCCACCATCAAATTTTCAGACTGCCAGGATTCAATAATAAAGCTTAGCAATGCCTGTGAGGCATGAAGATTACCTTCTGAAACATCAAAGAGAGATTTTTTTTGTTTTTTTTGAGATGGAGTCTCACTCTATCACCCAGGTTGGAGTGCAGTGGCCTGATCTCAGTTCACTGCAACCTCCGCTTCCTGGGTTCAAGTGATTCTCCTGCCTCAGCCTCAGGAACAGCTGGGATTACACGCGCGCAGCACTTTGCCTGGCTTTTATTTTTATTTTTTGGATTTTTAGTGAGGATGGGGTTTCACCACATTGGTCAGGCTGGTCTCGAACTCCTGACCTCAAGTGGTCCGCCCGCCTCTGCCTCCCAAAGTGATGGGATTATAGGCGTGAGTCACCGCGCCCAGACTGAATCGTCAAAGAGAGATTTGATTAGGAACCATTGCTATATCCTAAGTCTCTTTGGTCTATAATTCTTTCTCCTTTTTACTTCAACTTTTTTTTTTTTTTTTGACAGGCTCTTGCTCTGTCACCCAGTCTGGAGTGCAGTGGCATGATCATGGCTCACTGCAGCCTCCATCTTCTGGGCTCAAGCCATCCTCCCACCTCTGCCTCCTGAATAGTTGGGACCACAGGCACGCACCACCACACCTAGCTAATTTTAAAAATTATGTGTAGAGTCAAGGTCTCACTATGTTGGCCAGGCTAGTATCTAACTTCTGGGCTCAAGCAGTCCTCCTGACTTGACATCCCAAAGTGTTAGGATTACAGGCATGAGCCACTGCACCTGGCCTTTCTTCAACTTTTTATACTGAAACATAGCATACAGAGTGCAGGACAGTTCTCCTGGTGGCCTTGGACCAACCCAGCTCTTGCCCCTTTCTGGCTTATAGTTCTCAAAATAACTTGAATGTGCTGGGAATGCAACATCCTGTGATAAGGAGGGATTCGCTACAACTGCCTGTGCTCTGTTCCAGTCCCCATCAGAAACAGGATGTCCTGGCTGGGCTCGGTGGTTCATGCCTGTAATCCCAGCACTTTGGGAGACCGAGGTGGATGGATGACCTGAGGTCAGGAGTTCAAGACCAGCCTGGCCAACGTGGTGAAACCCTGCCTCTACTAAAATACAAAAAAT
>NW_012098210.1:3159448-3160789 GCF_000951045.1 Mandrillus leucophaeus
TACAAAAAATTAGCCAGGCGTGGTGGCTCGTGCCTGTAGTCCCAGCTACTCGGGAGGCTGAGGCAGGAGAATGGTGTGAACCCAGGATGGGGAGCTTACAGTGAGCCCAGATCGTGCCAATGCACTCCAGCCTGGCTAACAGTGCATGACCCCATCTAAAAAAAAAAAAAAAATAGAGGGCTTAGTGGCCCCCAAGATGAAATATTTACTTTTGTTCAATTGTTCACTCATTCTTCTGTTCATCTATCGGACTTTTAATGATTTCCATTTGTATGCCAGGCTATATGCTAAAAAAAGAGCTTCATTATGCTTTAAGAAATAAGTTTAGTAAATAAATAAGAAATGTGTCCTTAGTTTGTTCCCTAAGGGAAGCTGGACTTACGGGTTGTATTTGTAATAGTTGTGTGTGTGGATTAAGTAATGTGGGTGTGAGGAATGTCATAGGTGTGGATATATCTTATGTGTCCTGTTAAATCTGGCTTCCTAATGGGGACAAAATAAGGTCTCATTTAAAAAAATAATAAACATATTTATTGGAAGTATAATTGTGTACAATAATACACGGATCACGAGGCTGGGTGCGGTGGCTCACACCTGTAATCCCAGCACTTTGGGAGGCGGAGGTGGGTGGATCACCTGAGGTCAGGAGTTCGAGAACGGCCTGACCAACATGGTAAAACCCCATCTCTACTAAATAGAAAAATAATTAGCCAGGCATGGTGGCACATGCCTGTAATCCCAGCTACTTGGGAGGCTGAGGCAGGAGAATGGCTTGAATCCGAGAGGCAGAGGTTGCAGTGAGCCGAGATTGTGCCATTCCGTGTCAAAAATAAATAAATAAATATATAAAAAAATAAAAATACACAGATCACGAGTGTACAGCTTTATAAATTTTGAAGCTACCTATGTAACTGGCACCCAGATCAGGAAACAGAAGTATCCCTTTGTTCTTCCAGTCACAAGCTACCATTATCTTGACTTCTAATGCTTTAGTTTAACCTGTGCTCATTTTTGTACTTCATGTAAACATGCCCCATTTGGTTTCTTTATCTCACTTGGTTTCTTTATTTGGTTTCTTTAGCTTGTGTCTGTGAGATCCATCCATGTTGTTTCGTGTAGCAAGCATTTGTTCATTCTTGCTGCAGGATCGTATTCCATTGTGTGATATGCCATGATTTGTGTATCCTTTCTCCTGGTGATGGACATTAGAATTGTTTCAAGTTTTTGGCTATTAAAAGCAGTGTAGCTAGCCAGGCACGGTGGCTCATGCCTGTACTACCAGCACTTTGGGAGGCTGAGGCAGGCCGATCACAAGGTCAGGAGTTCAAGACCAGCCTGGGC
>NW_012098210.1:3163526-3173182 GCF_000951045.1 Mandrillus leucophaeus
TTTATACTGAAACATAGCATACAGAGTGCAGGACAGTTCTCCTGGTGGCCTTGGACCAACCCAGCTCTTGCCCCTTTCTGGCTTATAGTTCTCAAAATAACTTGAATGTGCTGGGAATGCAACATCCTGTGATAAGGAGGGATTCGCTACAACTGCCTGTGCTCTATTCCAGTCCCCATCAGAAACAGGATGTCCTGGCTGGGCTCGGTGGTTCATGCCTGTAATCCCAGCACTTTGGGAGACCGAGGTGGATGGATGACCTGAGGTCAGGAGTTCAAGACCAGCCTGGCCAACGTGGTGAAACCCTGCCTCTACTAAAATACAAAAAATTAGCCTGGCGTGGTAGTGGACACCTGTAATCCCAGCTACTCAGGAGGCCAGGCAGGGAAATCGCTTGAACCTGGGAGGCAGAGGTTGCAGTGAGCCGAAATCGCACCACTGCACTCCAGTCTTGGCGACAGAACGAGACTCTGTCTCAAGAAAAAAAAAAAAAAAGAAAGAAACAGGATGTCCTTCAACACTTTAGTCCAGTGAATCATGTATCTCCGGGGTATAAAGCCCAGGGTGGGCTGCTTCTTGGGGGCCCTCAGTTGCAGTGCAAGTGGGGCATGCACAGTTGAGATGCCTTCTGCCCCAGGCTGCTTTCCTGAGCCTTAGGTGACCAGCTCACAATGAACCCTAGGCTTCTGTTATCCCTTGGTGCCTATCTGTAAGTAATAGATCCTCTTCAGGTAACTTGTTGCATATGTGGGTGTTTTGTCTCACTGGACTCAGATAAGTTGGTAACTAAGTGCACAGTGAACTTGTTTCACAGAGATAATTACTCAAAATATAAATGTATGATGAATTAGCAGAGTAAACAGCTTTGTACCATGAGGCAGGTAAAGAAATGAGACATGACCAGCACTACCAAAGCCCCTTTCATGAAACGTAAGTTCCTCCCACTTTGCAAAAGGACTTGACTTCTAACACTATCATTTTTAATTTTTTGCCTATCGTGAACTTTCCATATTTGGAATCTCACAGAATGTGTTCTTTGAAGCTTGGCTTCTTTCGTGAAGCATTATATTCATGAGATGCATTATGTTGTTGTGTGCGGTAGCAGCTCATGCATTTTTATATATAATACATTTTTCTTATCTGATCCTTTTTTTAATTTTAATTTTTATTTATTTATTTATTTTTTTGAGACGGAGTTTCACTCTTGTTGCCAAGGATTGCAATGGCGTGATCTTGGCTCACTGCAACCTCCGCCTCCTGGTTTCATGCGATTCTCCTGCCTTAGCCTCCCGAGTAGCAGGGATTACAGGCACCTGCCACCAGGCCCGGCTAATTTTTTTTGTATTTTGAGTAGAGACGGGGCTTCCCCATGTTGGCCAGGCTGGTCTGGAGCTCCTGGTCTCAAGTGATCCGCCCACCTCGGCCTCCCAAAGTGCTGGAATTACAGGTGTGAGCCACCACGACATTTGGGTTGTTTCTAGTTTGTGGCTATTATGAATAAATATTGCAATGAGCATGCTTGTCACATGGTGCACATGGGAACATATATATATATATATTTTAAATGTGTAAAAAGGCTTTATTTGCAGGGAAGCAGGAATTTAATCAAAGAGGCCAAATCCCATGTCATCGTCTGACTCTTCAGACTCCTCCTTCTTCTCATCTTTCTTCTCCTCTGCTGCAGCAGGCGCGGAGCCAGCAGCAGACGCTGCAGAGCCTGGGGCAGCAGAGACGGCCACGGCCCCACCGGCAGGTACACTGGCAAGCTTGCCAATACCCTGGGCAATGACGTCTTCAATGTTTTTTCCATTCAGCTCACTAATAACCTTGTTGAGCCGGTCGTCGCCTGCCTCGATGCCCACGCTGTCCAAGATCTTCTTGATATCCTTGACGCTGGGGGAGGAGTTACCCCCGAGGGCAGCCAGCAGGTAGGAGGCGATGTAGCGCCTCGGGCCCCCCGTCTGCGGTGTCGGAGAGGCCTCATGTGTGCGACCTTGGCGGTGTCAGGGAGGGAAAAAAAAAGCCGGAACACATTTTGATTGGTATGTGCCTGGAGGTGGAACTGATGGTTCATAAAGTCACTTCAACTTCAGGTGATAATTTGAACCAGCTTCCCAAAGTAGTGGTACCAATGGACATACCCTCCTGCAGGTATAAAACTGTCTGGACTCTGTTCTAGTCTCGTTCAGAAACAGGATGTCCTTCAATATATTAGTCCAGTGAGTCATGCGGCCCTGGGATATAAAACTTACCTGGGGTATAAGAATTGTGAAGTGGTCATCCAAGGCTCAGGAAAGCTGCCTGGGGCAAATGGAGCAGGTATGAGACTTCCAGTTGTTCCCCATCCTTTCTTGGAATGTCCCCATCCTTTCTTGTCTGATTTTAGTATCAAAGTGTTTCTGGTCTCATAACATGAATTTGGCAGTGTTCGCTCTTTTTTCAGTCTTTGAAAGAGTTTGTTTAAAATTGGTGTTCCTCCCGGGAGGCAGAGGTTGCAGTGATGTGAGATCACGCCATTGCACTCCATCTCAAATAAATAAATTTGAGCAAACTCCGTCTCAAATAAACAAATAAAATAAAATAAAATAAAATAAAATTTGCATCCTTAGATGTGTGGATGGCATTCACAGGTGAAGCCATTTAGTCTCAGAAAGTTTTTTAAGTTGCAGATTTAATTTATTTCTTTATTATAGGATTATTCATATTTTCTTTTTCTTTCTTTTTTTTTTTTTTGAGGCAGAGTTTCGCTCTTGTTGCCCAGGCTGGAGTGCAATGGCACGATCTCGGCTCACTGCAACCTCTGCCTCCCAGGTTCAAGCGATTGTCCTGCCTCAGCCTCCTGAGTAGCTGGGATTACAGGCATGTACCACTGTGCCCGGCTAATTTTGTATTTTTAGTAGAGATGGGGTTTCTCCGTGTTGGTCAGGCTGGTCTCGAACTCCTGACCTCAGGTGATCCACCCGCCTCGGCCTCCCAAAGTGCTGGGATTACAGGCGTGAGCCACCGTGCCTAGCCCATGTTATCTTTTTTAGGAGAGATTTTGTACATTGTGTTTTTAAAGGAATTTGTTTATTTCACTAGGTTTTCAAATTTATTGGCTTAACTTCATCATATCCATGTATTATTGTTTTATGTTCATGAGTGATTTCTATTTTTATTTTTTAAAACATTGACTCTATTTTCACTATATAAAAATTTTAATGATACGGAGAAATAAAATTTTAAAAAGAAAAGTAAGCAGATGATCTGCTAAATGGCAATTAAGCTAAACTGTGGCCTAAAAATGGGCTTATCAATAAATATGACTTAAACAATTGATTCAATTTGCTTAATTCTCTTATTAAGACATAGGTGATAAATCTTTCTGCTCACTTTAGTAAAATAAAATCTAAGGTGCAATTGATGGGTTTGGATTTTATCTTTAGCCCTTTAGTGTCATCTCTTCCTTATTTAATAGTTTAAAACTGAAATTTCTTGATTTTCATATGAGTTCACGATTCTTTGAGAATCCAAAGGGAATCAAAATTTTCTTATCCAGTTCCAGCAAGAGTAAGATTGCTCTAGGGAGAATATTTCTTAGAGTAGGAGCTCCATTATTTCAGTCCATTGTCAAGGTAATCTTTTACAGAGACAAATTCCCAATCTGATTAATCATCACTTTGACTTTCAGTACCTAAAAATTAGAAGAATTTTGCAGTTGTGATTTACTATATACCTGTAAAATGTGAGCTAGACCTATCTAGTCGTGTCAGTGAAATTGTTTCTGCTGTCTTCTAACTATTCTATATGATAAACTGTGTTTGCCTCAGCCACAGATTTGAGTCAAACAAAATATTATGTAAATTATTCATTATAAACATAATTTGATTAACCACTTAAAATTTTAAAGTTCAATTCGTAGTAAAATCCTTTTCTTTTATTTTCTTCCATCATAAGCAGTTCTTCAAATTATGTTACTTCATGTAAATCAAAAAGTCTGTGATGCATCTTTTTTTTTTTTTTTTTGAGACAGAGTCTTACTCTGTCACCCAGGCTGGAATGCAGTGCCACTGTGTTGACTCACTGCAACCTCTGTCTCCTGGGTTCAAGCAATTCTCCTGCCTCAGTCTCTTGAGTAGCTGGGATTACGGGTACCCAATACCATGCCCATCTAATTTTTATATTTTTAGTAGAGATGGGGTTTCACCATGTTGGCCAGGCTGGTCTCGAACTCCTGACCTCAGGTGATCCACCTGCCTTGGCCTCCTAAACTGCTGGGATTACAGGCGTGAGCCGCTGTGCCTGGCCAGATGCATTTTAATTCATGTTATTTTGTTCAGTCTTCTTTCGGTCTTCATGTCAACAGATGTTTGAAACCATTATCATGTCTTTAACTTCCTTTCTCCAAGCTGAGTGCCAAATCTTTACTTTTTTATATATAACCCATTCTTTTCTTTTCTTTTTTTTTTTCATCTTTTCTTTTCTTTCTTTATTTTTTTGAGATGGAGTATCACCCTGTCCCCCAGGATGGAGCGCAGTGGCACAATCTTGTCTCACTGCAACTGCTGCCTCCCGGGTTCAAGCAATTCTCCTGCCTCAGCCTCCTGAGTAGTTGGGATTACCAGCTCCTACCACCACACCCAGCTAATTTTTGTATGTTTTAGTAGAGATGGGGTTTCACCATGTTGGCCAAGCTGGACTCAAACTCCTGATCTCAAGTGATCCGCCTGCTTCAGCCTCCCAAAGTGCTGGGATTACAGGCTTGAGCCACCACACTTGGTCTCAACTTTTATTTTAGATTTGGGTGGTAGCTGTGAAGCTTTGTTACCTGGGTATCTTAAAAGGAAAATAAATCTTGGAACTCCCAAATCACTAAGCCAAAGGGAAAAGTCAAGCTGGAAACTGCTGAGGGCAAACCTGCCTCCCATTCTCTTCCTAAGAAAGTTAGCTACTTAGATAATAAAGCTACATCCCCACAAGGAATTTCCTTGTGGACAAAGAACAGACAGATCTCAAAGTCATCCCTCTGCTCACTGAGATAAATCCTTATCTGATTGCCTCCTTTGGAAAGGCTCATCAGAAACTCAAAAGAATGCAACTGTCTCTTACCTATCTATGACCTGGAATCCCCCTCCCCAATTTGAGTTGTCCCGCCTTTCTGGATGGAGCCAATGTACATCTTACATATGTTGATTGATGTCTCATGTCTCCCTAAAATGTATAAAACCAAGCTGTGCCCTGGCTACCTTGGGCAGATGTCCTCAGAACATCCTGAGGCTGTGTCACGGGTGCGCATGCTTAACTTTGGCAAAATAAACTTCCAAAATTGACTGAGAACTGTCTCAGATATTTGGGGATCACAATATACCGTGTGATGCTGAGGTTTGGGATATGAATAATAATTTTTAATTTTTAAACCCTTTCTCCCCTCCCTCCCCGGACTTCTTTCTTGACTATTGACGATTTCTCTTTTCCTCCTGTTCAAGCTCACCAGGAAATAATTGTACATTGTCTTAAAAGAAACAACTTTTGGCTTCATGATCCTCTCTTTTGTAAGTAGATTTTTAATTTTATTAACTTCTGTTCTTATCTTTATTATTTTCTGTTTTCTACTTTATTTAGGCTTAATGTACTGTTCTTTTTCTTTCTGAGGTGGGTGCTTGTTAATTTTGACTTTCTTCCTTTCTAACATGTGCCTTTGAAGCTATGAATTTTCCGTTAATCATGGCCTTGACTTCCTCCCATAAGTTTATTTTATTTTTATTTATTTATTTATTTTTGAGACGGAGTCTTGCTCTGTTGCCCAGGCTGGAGTGCAGTGGCGCGATCTCGGCTCACTGCAAGCTCCACCTCTCGGGTTCACGCCATTCTCCTGCCTCAGCCTCCCAAGTAGCTGGGACTACAGGCGCCCACCAGGGAGCCCGGCTAATTTTTTGTAGGGGATTTCACTGTGTTAGCCAGGATGGTCTCGATCTCCTGACCTCGTGATCCACCAGCCTCCGCCTCCCAAAGTGCCGGGATTACAGGTATGAGCCATCACGCCCGCCATTGCTCTTCTTTCTAGTTTTGAAGCAGCGTCGTTGTCTGGGCTAAATACCCGAGGTTCGTAGTCTCATAACAAGGAAATTTGAGTATGTGGACACGCAAGAAGTGGGTTTAGGAGTTGAGGTTTAATAGGCAAAAGAAAGAGAAAGGAGACTAGAATAGCACTCTCTCCTGCCAGAAAGAGGGGCTCCCGAATGGGACTTCGGCCCACAGCAAAGTGCTCTGGATTTTATAGACTGGCTTGATGAGGCGCTGTATGATTTATAGCGCCCAAAGATTGGATGGACCAGGTTTGACGTCTACATAGTATGCAAGGAAGCTGGCGACCCCATCCTAAAATTCTATTATACAAATGGAGTCGTTACTTGGCCGGTGCCATGTTGTCTTCTCCTCACCGTACACGTGAAGGAAGATGGAGCCGCCATGTTGAACACGCCTAGCCCCCAGGTAGCCCCTTTCCCATTGGCACAGCTGCCAGCATTCACTCGTGCAAGCTTCTAGCTTGCCTTTTTATGTCTGCAGGTCGATTTTACAGGCTGTTATTTGTTAGAAAAGAAAATGATTGCCCGGGGGTGGTGGCTCACACCTGTGATCCCAGCTCTCTGAGGTCAGGAGTTCGAGACTAGCCTGACCAACATGGCGAAACCCTGTCTCTATTAAAAATATAAAATTAGCCTGGCGTGGTGGCGGGCACCTGTAATTCCAGCTACTTGGGAGAGTGAGGCAGGAGAATCGCTTGAACCCGGGAGGCAGAGGTTGCAGTGAGCCGAGATCGCACCATTGCACTCCAGCCTGAGCAACAAGATGAAACTCCATTTCAAAAAAAAAAAAAAAAGAGGAATTATTTGGGAGCTGCTTTGTATTAAAAGGAAAACCTTACTGAGGACTTCCTTACCTTCACTATCTGCCAAATAATTCCTTTTTAAACTCCTATATCAGTTTCACAGGTGTGAGGTCAGATTATAGATTTGGGACATTTTCTCTTTTCTAATGTAAGCATTTAATGTCCTAAATTTCCCTCTCACCACTCTTTAAGCTGCGTCCCACAAATTTTGATGTGTTTTCATTTTCACTCAGTTCAATATATGTTTTGATTTCTCTTGAGACTTCTCTGTGACTCAGGGATTATTTAGAAGTGTGTTTTTTAGTTTCCTAGTTTTTGGAGATTTTCTTTTGATCTTTCTGATTGATTTCTAGTTCGATTCCACAGGGGTTGGGGAACACACTTGGCATGATTTCAATTCATTTAAATTTGTTCAGGTTTGTTTTATGGCCCAGGATATGGTATATGATTATGAAAGGAAAATAAAAACCTGGGACCCCAATTCACGAGGCCAAAAGAAAAAAATTAAACTGAGAGCCGAATCATGCAAGAAGCTGCCTTTCATTGTGTTCCTAAGCAGACAGCTACAGATAACAGGTTAAATTATCTCCAAAGCTAGCTACTCCGTGTTCCCCTTATCTTAATGATTTACTGAGCATGAGACGAATACATAATTGACTCTTTCCCTACTTGCTCCTTTTCTCTTGCGACATGTGGATGACTGTTCCTCTTCAGCCCACTTTTCCCCTTTAAATACTGACGCCCTTAAATTCATCTTTAGAGAAAGGCACAGACCACAGACTGTTTCTGTGATTCTGAGTTTACTTCTTCTGGGCATGTCCTTAACCTTGGCAAAATAAACTTCTAAATTAATCAAGGCCTGTCTCAGAAACTTTTTGGTTTACATGATCTTGGTACACAAGCCATAGGTGCTTGAAAAGAATAATATGTCTTCTGTTTTTGTTGGGTGGAGTGTTTTATAGATGTTGATTAGATACTGTTGACTGATGGTGGTGTTGAATTCTTCTGTATCCTTGCTGATGTTCAGTTTAGTTCTATCAATTGTTGAGAGAATAGTGTTGAAGTCTCCAGCTGTAATTGTGTATTTGTTTATTTTTGTCTTTCAGTTCTGTTTCTTACATTAATAAACTTTATTTTTAGAACAGTTTTAGACTTAAAGAAGCAAGAAGATAGTCTCCCATCCCCCCAATTTCCCTTATTATGAACATTTTACATTAGTATGATACCTTTGTCATAATTAATGAACCAATATTGAGACCTTATTAACTAAACTCCATCATTTATGCAGCTTTCCTTATATTTTCCCTAATGTCCTTTTTCTCTTCTAGAATACCACATTATATTTAGTTGTCTCCTTAGGTTCTGTGGTATAATAGGAAATATACACAGTATTTTGTCTTTGTCACTGGTTCCTGTCACAGAGCTCCTAAAACCCTTGGAATTTTCTGAATGATCGCAGTGTCCTGTGTTATTCATAATGAGCCCCTTTTGATCATACCTGAGTTAATGCTAATGAGGTGATTTAGGGTTGGTCCCCTAGATAACCTCAGAAGGGGGACAGTCACCAGAAAGACCAAGTAATTAGAGGATTAGAGGGTTGGAATTTTTATCCCCACCCACCAATTTTTGGGAAGCAGGGTGGCTCTATTACAACTCTTGGGTTGGGCATGGTGGGATCACATCTGTAATCCCAGCACTTTGGCAGGCTCAGGTTGGAGGACTGCTTGAATCCAGGAGTTTGAGACCAGCCTGGGCAATATAGCAAGACCCCCATGTCTACAAAAAGCAGAAAAAATTAGCTGGGCTTAGTGGTATGTGCCTGTAGTCCCGGCTACCCAGGAAGCTGAAGCTGAGGTGGGAGGATCACCTGAGCCTGGGTGGTCAAGGATGCAGTGAGCCATGTTTGTGCCATTATACTCCAGCCTGGGTGATGGAGTTAGACCCTGGTCTCAAAACAAAAACCAAAATACCCCCTCTTGAACAACAAGCTCTGATGAGCTTCTGGGTTGCTGAACATGTGGAGGTGCTGGGAGGGTGGCACACCCAGAGGAGGCATGGAAGCTCCATGTCCACCCACACCTTGCCCTGTCCATCCATCTCTTTATCTGGCTGTTCATCTGTATCCTTTATAATAAACTGGTAAACTTAAGTAAAGTGTTTCCCTGAGTCCTGTGTGCCATTTTAAGAAATTATTGAGGCCGGATGCGGTGGCTCACATCTGTAATCCCAGCACTTTGGGAGGCCGAAGTGGGTGGATCACCTGAGGTCAGGAGTTCAAGACCAGCCTGGTCAACATGGTGAAACTCTGTCTCTACTAAAAATACAAAAATCAGCTGGGTGTGGTGGCACACGCCTGTAGTCTCAGCTACTCTGATGGCTGAGTCAGGAGAATTGCTTGAACCTGGGAGGCAGAGGTTGCAGTGAGCCGAGATTGTACCACTGCATTCTCGCCTGGGCGACAGAGTGAGATTCCATCTCAAAAAAAAAAAAGAAAAAGTATTGAACCTGAGGTGCTAGGTCATGGGAACCCTGATTTATAGCTGGTCAGTCAGCTATAAGTTGTTTCTACAACGGGTCTTTGTGATTGGTGTCTGAAGTGGAGGCATCTTGCGGGACTGAGCCCTTGACCTGTGGGATCTGATGCCATCTCAGCCAGGTAGTGCCAGAGTGGAACTGAATTACAGACAATGCTGAAGAATTGCTTGATGTGGAGGGAAGCCCACCACATCTGATCACAGAAGTGTTCTGTGTTGAATGTGAGTAGAGAGAAAAAACAGTTTTTGTTTCT
>NW_012098210.1:3174882-3179246 GCF_000951045.1 Mandrillus leucophaeus
ATGTCTCATTTTTGTTTTAATTTGCATTTCCCAACTAGTATTTTTTTTCTGATGATTATTAGCCATTCGGTTTTTTTTCCCTCCCTTGTGCATTGCCTGTTTTCTCCTTTTGCCTATATTTTTGTGTTGTTGTTTTCTTAGTGATTTGTAGGTATTAAAAAAAAATATTAAGGATAGTGATCTTTTTGTCTGTTATATGAATTGCAAAGTTTCTCCCAGTCAGCTGCTTTGTTTATGGGGTCTTTTGATATACAGAAGTTTTAAATTCTGAAATGAACAAATTAACCAATCTTTTCCTTTATGGTTTGTGCTTATTGTTTCCTGTTTAAGAATATGCATTTATATACCAAGTAATAAAGACATTATTCTACACTTTTAAGTAGTTCTTTCAGCTTTATTTTATACATATTATCTGCACATTTTGAGGGTCATATTTCTTTACTTTCAATAAACCTATTGTTTCTTTACCCCATTTCTTATTTCATTAACTATGGCTATTGGTACGGTGTTGAGTAAGAGTGAAATGAGATCGTAGCCCATTTATGACTTTCATGGGAATGCTTCTAAGGCCTCTAATAAGTATGCTGTTTGCTTTAGGGTACTTTTTTAGAAGAAAAATTCATGCACGTTTGAGAAGATCTGCATCTTGCCTTTCTTCCTGAATTACCGTATTTAGTTAAGAAAATCATAGTCTTTCCTTATAGCCTTCTCTACTTTTCAAAGCATGTGTACAACAGCATCTCATTCGATTCTCACACAAAAAAAGTGAAAACCCAGGGCTTGTCAGGGCAGGGTCCTGATCCAGGTCACGGGAGAGGGTGGCCTAATCTGCATTATTTTAGCTCAGAGATAGAGCTAGATTGCTATTGTCACTCATGGAAGGTAGATGGCAAAAGTGACCTCAGTGCGTCTCTCCTCCCTGTGTCTGCCTGCTTCTCCGTGTGACTTTGTATCTGCTCACACTAAAGAGATTGTGGGATTGCTATAGACTGGACTGCATTCCCTACAACCCCTGCCCAATTCACTGAAGTCCTAACTCCCAGTACCTCAGAATGTGACCGTATTTGAGATAGGGTCTTTAAAGAGGGAATTAAGTGAAAATGAGGTCATTAGGGTGGGTCCTAATTCAATGTGACTGGTGCCTTTATAAGAAGAGGAGATTAAGACACAGACCCATACAGAGGGAAAGCCATGTGAGACACACGGAGAAGATGGCTACTTACAAGCCAAGGTGAGAGACCTCAGGAGAAACCAACCCTGCTGACTCTTTGATCCTGGACTTCCTGCCTCTAGAATTGTGAAAAAATAAATCTCTGTTGTTTAACCACCCAGTCTGTGATACTGTGTTGTGGCAGCCCTAGAAAACTAACCCAGAGCTGGAGTCTATTCCCCGACTTCTTGAACTGGGGTTGGCCATGCGACTTGCTGCAGTCAAGAAGGAAGCAGAAGCGATGTGCGTGCCTGTAGGCCTTACCTGTTCAACTGTGCTCTTGCACTTCTGTCATCACCATGACAACACGTTTGGGTTAGGCTGCTGGAGCATGAGAGGCACATGGAGGAGAGCTGATTCACTCCAGTCATACCAGTCTTCCTATCCAAGGCCAGTCTAGATCAGTAAGCAGTCAGCCAGCCCTTAGATGTGTAGGTGAGCCCAGCCAAGATCAGCAGAGCTGCCTAACCAAGCCCAGATGACCCCAGATATGTGAGCAGTATATGTTATTTTTGCCTGACACTGAGATTTTGTGGTTGGTGGTTATGCAGCATCATTGTGGTAACAGAAGGGAGTTGCACTTCCCTGTGCCTGCCTGGCCAGCCTCAGAGGATGTGAAACAGGTATGGGGGCCTGGGCTGAGGTTGCAGGGACCCAGCTGCTGACTAAAAGGTTGAGTTGAAGGAGTGGTTGAAGAAGGTGGATCCTAGAGTGAAAGCCAAGGGGCCCAGGCCCAGAGAAGTATATAGACTGAAGAAAAGAGGTTCAGGGCCGGGTGTGGTGGCTTACACCTGTAATCCCAGCACTTTGGGAGGCCGAGGCAGGTGGATCACTTGAGGTTGGGAGTTCGAGACCAGCCTGGCCAACAAAGTGAAACACTGTCACTACTAAAAATACAACAAAATAGCTGGGTGTGGTGGCGTGTGCCTGTAGTCCCAGCTACTCAGGAGGCTGAGGAAGGAGA
Source organism: Mandrillus leucophaeus (assembly GCF_000951045.1). Taxonomy (NCBI): domain Eukaryota; kingdom Metazoa; phylum Chordata; class Mammalia; order Primates; family Cercopithecidae; genus Mandrillus; species Mandrillus leucophaeus. The sequence goes on from NW_012098210.1 coordinate 3,177,057, forward strand.
ATCGCTTGAACCCGGGAGATGGAGGTTGCAGTGAGCCGAGATCGTGCCTCTGCATTCCAGCCTGGGCAACAGAACAAGACTCCGTGTCAACAAACAAACAAACAAACAAACAAACAAAAAAGAAGTTTAGAGACTCAGAAATGTGATATCCAGACTGCCTGCCAGTAGTGTATCCACCCTCAGAATGTGAATCCTGCCCTCCCAGTTATACTTTGCTTGTCTACATGTGGAAGTTATCCCAGATATTATAGCAACTGTCCCTGCCTGTGGTCCACCTTAATTTAGGAACCCTTGCTTGCTGAAAGGAGGCCAACACTCATCAATTGTAGACTCCAGGTCCCTTAGGATATTCCTGGGCTGGTCATGAGTTGCACCCTGAGGTCTCCTGGTTGGTGGCTAGAGAAGGCTAGAAGACAATTCTGAGGTAGAAGAGCCAGTCCTCTTGTGATACATTAGAAAATTTTTAGCAAATATTCAGTCACTTTCCTCTCCTTGGAGCAGAGTATATTTTCCTGCCCCATTGGCTTTGGGCTTGGCCATATGACTTGCCTTGGCCAGTGAAATGTGGATAGATATGATGTGTTAGGAAAAGAAGCTTTAAAGCTTCACGTATTTGTCATTAGTCATGGGAAGAATGTGCCCCAGACAGTGGATGGTTCAAGGAGAATACAGAGAAAAGGGGAATGGATTTGAGCCATAAAAGCCTAAAACCAAACCTAGAATTTGCAGACAGACACCTAAGCAAGAAAAATAAATGCTTGCTATTGTAACCTGTGAATTAAGGGGTGACTTGTTTTGTAGCATTACTGTGGCTATAGCTGACTAATACACCTTTCTTTGGGGGAGTCATCCAGGCCAAGAGGGAGCTTTCTGGGCACTGGTGATGTAGTGAGCGATGGATCCACAGAATGGGAAGCTACGCTTATTGTGACTCAGGTCCAGCAAAGGGGCCTGGCAGGAGTAGGTCAAGGGCTTTAGGGCCCTGGGGAGAATGCATTTCATGACTTGATTCTAGCCCAAGGGGCTGTGGGGAATAGAAGCCAGTGGGCATTCTTTTAGTTCTAATCTATGAGATTGAGGAAAGATCTTCTGTCCCCACTGCCCAATTCTTGGCTGATGAGGAAGAACTTTATTCTAAATATTCAGAGCTAGCTGGGCGCGGTAGCACGCACCTGTAGTCTCAGCTACTCAGGAGGCTGAAACAAGAGGATTGCTTGAACCCAGGAGTCCAGCCTGGCAACATAGTGAGACATGGTCTCTAAAAAATAGATAAATAAAACAATTAAAAATAATTCAAAGCTGCTGGCTACTTCTCTTCCATCAGATTAAGACCTGAAAAGCTATGGTGTCTTACCCTGCTCTCAAGATCCCTTTTGATTCCCAACCCACAAACTGGTACAGTCCAGTGGGCATGAAATCTTCACTGGATGTGGAAAGTTCCTGAAAGGGGCTGAGCTTGGTGGCTCACACCTGCAATCCCAGCACTTTGGGAGGCTGAGGTGAGAGGATCACTTGAGGCCAGGAGTTCAAGACCAGCCTGGGGAACATAGTAAGGCCCTGTCTCTACAAAAATTTAAAAATGAGCAGGGCATGGTGGCATGCACCTGTAGTCCCAGCTACTGGGGAGCCTGAGGTGGGAGAATCGCTTGAGCCCAGGAGTTCAAGGCTGCTGTGAGCTATGATCACACCACTGCACTCTAGCTTGGGCAACATAGCAAGACCCTGTCTCCCACAAACAAATAAATAAACAACAAAAAAGAAAGTTCCTGAAGGGGATCAGGAGAATGGAGGATCATAACTCTGTCCTCAGCTACTCAGAAAGCAATGTGTGGGCAACAAGACAGTGGCCGGTGTTTTGATGATTGGACGGATTCTTCTTGGAGTTAAGGGTGGGTTATATGTAGTGGAGAGGGCTGAGCCTTTTCCTTCCCCACCTCTGGCCAGGGGTGACTTTGATGCACAGGGTAACCACTCTGGCAAGGGCTCTGAGTCTTTTAATTCAGCTTCCTCAGCTCTGGAGCCCTAACTGTTTGCAGATGGCTAGCTGATATCCTCATTTTTTTAGACCTGTTTTGAATTTTTATCCTCTTTTTAGCTCTTCATTGGTATTTTAAGGGGAGGGGTCTTATGAAGGACTTAAATACCAAGATGAGTTGGTAGTATCTGTCTTTGATTAAAAAAAAAAAAAAA
>NW_012098210.1:3179506-3182479 GCF_000951045.1 Mandrillus leucophaeus
AAAAAAAAAAAAAAAAAAAAAAATAATTCCTGAAGGCTCCTAATAAGGCAGGCAGTTCTAGAGGGTAGCTTGGGAAGGGTGTGCTAAGCATGGGTTGAGCGCATGGGAATGCTAGCTTAGCTCCAAAATCTTCGTCTCCAGAATCTCTCTGCCTGTTCTCTTCACTCCCACCCCAATTCCTCTGGCAAAGCCACCATCATCTCTTGCCTGGACGGTTGCAGTTGCCACAGTAACTGGCATCCTTGCTAATTTTTGACTATGCCAGTTACCCTCTTATGGCAGGACTTTTTCACTTGCTGTCTCCTCTGCCTTAGATGCTCTCCTCAGGGATCTGCATGGCTCACTCCCTTACCATCTTCACACATCACCTAGCTGAGAACTTCCCTGAATGTTGAATCTAAAAGCACAATTTCCCCATCCCCAACATTTCCTGTTATATTTGCTTATCACCTTCTAACCTACCATATATGTTGTTTATTACCTGTCACCCTGCCTTAGAACAAGAACTCCATGGTGGCATGTTTCTTTTCTTTTGCACACTGATGTATCCCCATCTACTGCGCATATAGTAGGTATGCAGTAAATACTACCAAATGCATGCATTTGATGACCTCACCTGGCCATTCGTTGATGGTTGGAGAGTACTGACTGGTTGAAGGGTGTCAGAGGGCCCCTATGCCCCACCTGTGAAGGTGCAGTTCATAGCTGGAGTCAGGGGGACACTGACTACCTAACCTGTATGAAGCCCATGCATTCGGCATTTGTAGGCTTGTCCACTAGCGTGACTGTAAGATGCCCCCTAAGAGCTTGGAAAGAAAAGTTCTTAAGATTGTCTTCTGAGAGTTCTACTCCGAAATGGACCCACAATGGAGGAGATTAGAGACAAGCAATGTGAACTTAAAGGCACAGAGCAAAATGAAAGGCTATGAATGAAGTGTGAGTCGATGGGAGGATGGAGAGGGATGTATTGGAAACAGGCAGGACGCAACAGGAGGTGGAACCCTGGCCCAGGGACCAAGTCCTGTGCTTGGTGCACTAAATAAATAACTGTTCCCTAACTCCTCAGCTTTGCCTGTGAGCTCACGAAGCAGCTTTCAGACCACAGACTGGCTTCCCATCAAGCTCATTTATTGTCATAAATACATTGGCTTGTTGATGGTTAAGTTATATATCCCACTAAAAATTAGCACATTGGCCGTGGGCTTACAAACTTTACTTCCTAGTGAGTTAGGAAGTCCATGTCAGCTTATATGAGACTGGTCACCAGATCTGCTTTCTGGACCTGTAATACTGAAGAATAGATAAACGACTGGCTGGGGGAAAGTTCACTGAGCAAATAATACTGCACAGAGTCTTTTGGGATGCAGCTAGCCAGGGATTTCCTGGTGTCCCCCTTTCCTTTTCACAGCTGTCTTTCAAAATCCTAAACATTTGGCCAAGGCTGTGGCTCATGCCTGTAATGCCAGCACTTTGGGAGGATGAGGCAGGTGGATCACCTGAGGTCAGGAGTTCAAGACCAGCCTGGCCAACATGGCGAAACCCTGTCTCCATTAAAAATACAAAATTAGCCAGGTATAGTCCCAGCTACTTGGGAGGCTGAGGCAGGATAATTGCCTGAACCCTAGAGGGGGAGGTTGCAGTGACCTGAGATTGGGCCACTGCACTCCAGTCTGGGAGACAAAGCGAGACTCCGTCTCAAAAAAAGAAAAGCAAAAACTCAAACCCAAAAACCTAAACATTTGGTCAGTCTGGGAAGATATCCTTGAGGCAGATGGCTTCTGGGATAACTTGTTTTTGCTAGGTTCTTGGTGAGAGGGGGACCTCTTAGCTTATGTTGCTTGCAAATTAGATAACTGGATACAGGCTTGAAGTGTGTGATGGCATGTGTAGCAGACACCAGGAATGCCTACCTGAAATCTATTCTCTGTTTCTTCTTGCTGTCAGAATCCTGATTTTGGCAATGATCCTCAATCATCCTAAAGCAAGGGTTGACAAACTTTTTCTGTAAAGGGCAAGAGAATACAATTTAGGCTTTGTGAGCCAAGAGGCAAACTTGAGAATATTATGTAGTAATGTTCATATAATTTTCGTGTGTCATGAAATATTATTATTTTGACTTTCCCCTCCAATCATTTAAAAATGTAAAATTCAGGCCAGGTGCATTGGCTCACGCCTGTAATCCCAGCACTTTGGGAGGCCGAGGTGGGTGGATCACGAGGTCAGCAGATCGAGAGCAGCCTGCACTTCAGCCTGGGTGACACAGCAAGACTCCATCACAAAACAAAACAAAACAAAACAAAAAATGTAAAACTCATTCTTAGTTGGTAGTGGGCTGAGTTTGGCCTGCAACATTTTCGCACCCCTGCTCTAAGCCAACCACACCATCTTGTTTCTCACTTTACCAGTCTCCTGGGGAGAGTGGTCATGCCACCCAGTTCTGGCTCGTAAGACCCTGGGTGGACGTATGCAGAGAGATGGTTTCAGGCAAGCTTTTGCTATCTTGATAAAAGGAGGTGGATGCAACAGCCCAGATCCTTCTCCTCTCTCTGCCTTGAACAAGAACATGAGGATCACGATGGGGCAACGAAGAGGTCAGAAGCCAACACACCACAGAATAAGAAGCAGTTAGGAAGAATTTGGGTCCGGCCAGGTGCGGTGACTCACGCTTGTAATCCCAGCACTTTGGGAGGCCGAGGTGGGTGGATCACTTGAGGTCAGAAGTTCGAGACCAGCCTGGCCAACATGGTGAAACCCTGTCTCTACTAAAAATACAAAATTGGCTTGGCACGGTGGCTCACGCCTATAATTCCAGCACTTTGGGAGGCCGAGGAGGGCAGATCACAAGATCAGGAGATCGAGACCATCCTGGCTAATATGGTGAAACCCCGTCTCTACTAAAAACACAAAAAATTAGCCGGGCATGGCAGTGGGCGCCTGTAGTCCCAGCTACTTGGGAGGCTGAGGCAGGAGAAT
>NW_012098210.1:3182581-3188708 GCF_000951045.1 Mandrillus leucophaeus
AAAAAAAAAAAAAAAAAAAGCCAGGCGTGGTGGTTCATGTCTGTAATCCCAGCTACTTGAAATGCTGAGGCAAGAGAATCGCTTGAATTTGGGAGGCAGAGGTTGCAGTGAGCCGAGATGGTGCCACTGCACTCTAGCCTGGGCAACAGAGCAAGACTCTGTCTCAAAAAAAAAAAAAAAAAAAGAAAGAGCTTTAGTTCTTGACTGGCAATGCCAGCAACCACCTGTCCTATAACTTGTCAAGTGAGAAAAATAATGCCCCAGGTTTATGCAGCTATTGATCCACTTCCTTATTGCCTGCAGCTGTGCTCTTAGCTGATCCGGTGTGCTAGGGATGTCATCATTATCTGCCCCATCCCCACCCTCAGATGCTGGTGCCCAGACGGCTGTGTTTTGCCCCACATGATCCATCTCGCTCCCACGTGCCCGCCCTCACTGTTCAGACCTGACCCAAAGTTAGCCAATCCATAGGTTGGCCAGTGACCAATGACCTTTGTGGCTTGGCTCAGTGGATGAATGGGACCAAGCTGATTCCCTCTCTCAGGAAAAGGAACGCAGATTTCTTTTTTGGGTTCTGGCAGGGCAGAAGGAGGTGGACCAAAACAAAATGGTAGAGTCACGTGAATGGTGAATCCTGGAAGAAACATCCCTAAATGTCATGGCTGAGGTGTCTGCAAATGCTTCTGATGCATCCTTACCTCCAACTCCTGGCTCTGAAAGTTCAGCCTGTTGTGGCCCTAGCTCCTGGATTTCTTCTTGGTTCCAAGCATATCCCGCAAGTTCCACTTAGTTCCTCCCCAGACCACAGCAATTTTAGAATGTAGGCTGGCGTCCTGCTCAGCATTCCCTTTGTTTCACTGCTTCCCGAAAGGGCTGGGGATTGGGGAAGGGAAGAAAGTCCTGGCCAGACCCTTGACAGCAGTGCCATGCCCTCCTGCCCAAAGGCCCCAGCACCACTTGGGCCCAGTAAGTACGGGTCCACTGGGCTCCCCAGAGAGCCATTCCGAGCAGAGAGGCTGCGGGACCAGTTTACCCTTTACAAGCATCTGGTTTTATGCTTTCCTGAAGCCACAAAAAAAAAAAAAAAAAAAAAAGGAAATTTTTTTCCAAGTGGATGGTGAACATGCAACCCCTGTGGGTGTAGTAGGATGGGAATAGAAACAGGGTCAGGAGATCTTTGAGGAGTTAAAGCTCTGACAGGTCACTGAGGGAGGGTGACTGAGGTCCCAAAACTTTCTCCAGGACCTGTCAGCACCCATTGGAGGAGGGACTAAGGGTCTGGCTTGCAGCATGACAGTGAGGAGCCTTTGGGGGCAGGGTGGGGCTCCAGATGGGAGGGTTAGGTGACCTGGAGGGCGCTTGGAGCCCATGTTCCTGCCAAAGTCCAGGGCGCAGCTGGTTCCTTGCAGCCTCTAGCCCCCAGAGGACTGGTGGGACCAGTGGGGGTGAGGGCCTTGCAAGGTCGGTGATGGTGAGCCAGCTGCCAGACAGGCAACAGGGCAGTGTCCCAGAGAAGGGTCAGTGGGCCAACTCCCCAGATCCAGTATTTAGTAAACACTTAAGCCCAACCCCAAGTAGCCCTGGGGACAGAGCCCTGTCCCCTGTGGTGGATGCAGGTGCAGATTCTATCGCAACCCAGGATGACTGGGTGTGAGCTACGAGGGAGGCTGCAAGAAGTGCAGGGCTTGGCAGGGGATCTGTGTATGGCAGGAGGAAGATGAAGACTGGAAAATGGGGAGTGGAAAGGGCCAGCAGGGTCAGGGGCATCATCATGCCCAAAGACAGTAGAGGAGATAGGAGATACTACAGTAGGCGAGTGGCCTTGGGGCTTGTATTTGGGGTGTCTGGGGGTCACCCAGGGGAAGGACGAGCACTAACATCTGGAGCTAGAGGCAGCCTCTTGGGAGTCATTTCTGTACAAGTGGTCATTGAGATGACATGGAGTGGATGAAATTGTGTGAAGAGTTGAGAAAAAGAGGAATAAAACCCCAGGGAGCATTTAAGAGTGGAGAGAGAAGCCTGTGGAGGAGGCAGAGAGAGAGTAGGGTCAGCAGGTCAGAAGAGATCCCAGAGGCATGGCTCAGAGGCAGGGAGGGAACATTCCAGGAATCAGGGGCTGGCCACCAGTGTGGACTGCAGCAGAGAAGGAGGGGAGGAGACCAGGGAAATGGAAGGTCCCAGGTGACTTGCAAAAGCAGCCCTGGGGATGCTGGGGACAGAGGTCCCAGGAAGAGTGTGGGAAGAAAGCAAGGTGGGCAGTGACAGCCCAGCTGGAGAGGGAGGGCAGACTGGAGCTGGGGTCCTTGAGTGGGAAGCAGGAATGAGGCTCTTTAAGGATGGGAGGTGGGCACTTGGGTGAATGCTAGTGTCCTCGGAGGCTTGCTTCTGTCCCTGTCACATCTCACAGGACCATCCCTTTCTCATTCACAAACTCCCTCAGGCCTCACCACATCCCTTGAGGATCATGTAAAGAAATTCCTACTGGCTGGAGACAATGGCCCCATTTTTTTTTTTTTTTTCCACAGGCGTCTCAGGGACAGTCTCTCTAATCAGATGTGTGGGCCCGGCTGGGGATCTGAGCTACCTGAGGACCCAGCAAATGGTACAGTGAATGCACTTCTTTCAGATGGTCCCCAAATCACTAGCAAGAGGCTGCCTCCTCCAGAAGGGCTGTTGTTATTTTTTCCCATCCTCTTGGCCACCCTACGACCCTTTGCCATGTCCCAGAACCAAATTCAGCAGCACAGTGCTTTACTGATGATTAGAACAAGGTACCTGGATGCCCTTGCTGTGGCATGGTCTCTCTGGGGGCTCTGAAGCCCTCCTGCACCTCCTGTAGGCTCACAGCCTGGTGCAGGGATACAGGAGGAGGTAGCTGTATCTGGGGCCCCTGTATCCCAGAGACAGGCTGAGGTTCAAACATCAGACATATTTTCCAGATTGCTTACCATGCCTAGAGCAAGTACAGGGCAAGCTGCTGGCCTTCCTGCCTCCACTCCCACTCGGTTAACTGGGGCAGGGAGGCCCACAAATCCTCCTGATGAAGGTTCCATTCCCACCCTCCCCTTTTGCCCCACGGTTGACTTTCTGTGGGATCAGCTGCCCTGGCATGTGGGACTGTCAGAGGTGCTGGAACCAAAGTTACTCCATCTTAAATAGGGGCTGGGTAAAATGAGGCTGAGACCTACTGGGCTGCATTCCCAGGAGGTTAGGCATTCTGAGTCACAGGAAGAGACAGGAGATAGACACAAAATACAAGTCATAAAGACCTTGCTGATAAAACAGGTTGCAGGAAAGAATCCGACCAAAACTCACCAAAACCACGATGGCGAAGAAAGTGACCTCTGATTGTCCTCACTGCTCATTACATGCTAATTATAATGTATTAGCTGGTTAAAATACGCTCCCACAGCACCATGAGAGTTTACAAATGCCATGGCAATGCAAGGAAGTTACCCTACACGGTCTGTAAAGGGAAGGAACCACCAGTTCTGGGAATTACCCACCCCTTTCCTGGAAAACTCATGAATAGTCCACCACTTGTTCAGCATATAATCAAGAAGTAAAAATAAGTATGAGCCGCTGAGCAGCCCATGCTGCTGCTCTGCCTATGGAGTAGCCACTTTTATTCCTTTTTTCTTTTCTTCTGAGATGGAGTTGACCAGGTTGGAGTGCAATGGTACGATCTTGGCTCACTGCAACCTCTGCCTCCTGGGTTCAAACGATTTTTCTGCCTCAGTCTTCTGTGTAGCTGGGATTACAGGTGCCTGCCACCACACCTGGCTAATTTTTTGTATTTTTAGTAGAGACAGGGTTTCATGCACCATGTTGGCCAGGCTGGTCTCGAACTCCTGACCTCAGGTGATTCACCCGCCTCGGCCTCTCAAAGTGCTGGGATTACAGGTATAAGCCACCGTGCTCAGCCTATTCCTTTACTTTCTTAATAAACTTGCCTTCACTTTACTCTATGGACTTGCCCTGAATTCTTTCTTGTGCAAGACCCAAAAACCCTCTCTTGGGGTCTTGATAGGGACCCGTTTCTGGTAACATGACCAACTTTCACTCTGCTTGGAGACCCTCTGCAAACCCAAGGCTGCTGTTGAAAGAGGTCTTGCTCTTCCCTGTCCCAGAGGCCAATGTTCAATTCTTTGACACTGCAGTCTGCCCCCTTACTCACCACTGATTTGACAGATGGCCCCTACCTCTGCCAGAAGACAGTGTCTCCTGGTGTCCCCAGCTTTGGGGCAGCCAATGTGCTGCAAAGTGGAGCCCTCTTTGGAGTATGCAACATTCTGTCAGCACCCAACATGCTCCCAGCCATAAACTTCCCTTCCTGTGCCTCCAGGGAGGCCAGGCCTGAAAGCCCAGAACCTGCTGTAGACTCACGGTGTGAAATGTCTGCTTCCAGGCCGTAATACTGGCTGCCTTTTTAACTCTGTAAAACTTGGGTGAGATGCCTGAAATTGTGGGTGACCTTTCAGATAGACTACCTGCCTGGTAAAGAATGGAAACTTTGGGCTCAAAATATTGGTCTATGTGGCCGCAGCAGCTGGGTCATCCAGTTCAGAGTACCCCAGACAGCCCAGTGTATTGTCTAACCCGCTGTCCTCCCAAGGGTCCAGTGGGCCACAGCCATCACCTCCATGCTGGTTGGATGTATGTGGTTGATACTATCCAGCTGAAGACTGAAATGTCTGCAATCTCATGGGAATGTGACAAGTAGGAATGTGACATTTTACTCAAAGCTAACAAGCATGATTCCTAGGTATGGGTTCTTTTGCTAGCCATGTACAGCTATCTACTTGGGCTTGTATATCTTTTCATGTAAAGTTATATTTCACCCATTTACCTGATGGCCGCCTTCCTCACTGAGGCCCTCAGAGCATCACATAAGCATCTGGGGAGACTGACAAAGGGACAATCTGTGCTTAGGATTACTATTTGGTTCACAAGACTGATCATGTGAGTTTTAAAAGCTAACAACCCGCCCCCCCCCAGGTCCTTTGGTCATGCTAAAACTCCCAACAGAGAGCAGCCATCAGTTAAGGAGTCAGTGAAGTTGAAACTAGAAAGGCGAATATAGACCCAATCTTTTCTGTTGCGGGTCTTTAGTTCTTGACAGACTTTAGGGGAAAAAAGTAGTTTTTTTTTTTTTTTTTTTTTTTTTAAATGGGTTATGAGCTAAAGAGGGACAGTTTGCACAGTTTGGACAAAATAGAAGTACTCTTACCAATAAATATGTCTCAAAATGACAAATAAAGCTCTCCAATTGGTGGCTCGGAATCCCAGCAAGAAGTGATGGGCACAGGCACGATGAGCTATGTACAGAGTGTAAACAGTAAGGCCCTTGAGGGGAAGTAATAAGGGCTAGGGCCAGGTGATGGGGTGTGCACGGAGGAGCCTGGGTGGCGGAGAGTGGGCCCATGGATAAATACAACAGGCTTGTATGACGGCCATACAATCTGCCACCAAAGCTTGTGTGGTGGTGGTAGGTCCACTGGGTTCCTCCAGTCGGCAGTAAGAAGGAGAAATTTGTCCATTGAGGAGCCCTGGTCCCACTGACTTTTTCCCTAAGGGAGGCACTGGGGTAGCCGGCCAAAGCTTCTGTGCCCATTCCCCAGAAGAGGAGGGGCAGGCCTTCCTGGGCATGCTTGGGGCTGTCTACTCAGGGTTCAGGGCATGGAGGATGGGGCAGTGTTTCTCAAATAGGGATTGGGAGCAAATGGCCCCACGGAGCCCGCAGCCCCTCCCTTCTAAGAAAAGAGTTCTGGGCACCTGAGTCCAGCAGGGGGCCCCATTACTTTTCACCTTTCAAGGGCTCCAGCCTCAAGCTCCACCCAGTTCCTCAGGGATGCCACAGAGCAGCTGCCCTGATCAGTTTCCGGGTCTCCGATTTGCACGAGGTCTCTTAGAACAACGCCAGCCTCCCTCTCTAGTCCCCCTTACCCCCAAGCCCAGCACACTCCGCGGCCTAGCTCTGGGGTCCTTAAATATCAGTCTCCCGCAGGTTACTGTAGTCGGCCAATTCGTAGGCCTGGCAGGCGGCGCCCTCGGCCACCTCGTGGGGGACGCCTAGGGACACGGCCTCCACCTCTGAGCGCTGGGAGCACGCTGCCTCTGCGCGCTG
>NW_012098210.1:3189253-3215852 GCF_000951045.1 Mandrillus leucophaeus
GATCCGTGCTGTAAATCAGGAGGTCCATGAACTTGGATAGAGAAAAATAATAATTGTTTTCACTCACCTCTACCTGATATTGAAGATTACCTTCAATGAATGTAGGCAACAAACCGGAGTAGTTAGACAAAACCAAGTGCAATTGCTGTTTTTGTAGCTCAAAACCGGTTCAATATTGGCAGTTTCGAATTATGAGACAAAGTAACAAACATAGCCATGTTTGCTCATTTCTGCGTGCCAGCATAATTTCACAAAGTCCCCGACTCTGTGACAAAGTACGGCTCTCTGGAAAGATGCGTTGAAGATAAAATAGGATAGAACATATGCCCCCGCCTCCCTGCCACATCTCTTGTCTGAGTCACTATATTCCTGAAATGATAAATGACCCTAGTTCTTGCCTCTTCCTACACAGAAGATAACGTCTGACTAGGTTAGTAATTATCCTGCTATGAACAGATATACTCTTACACCCCAAACTCAATATAATTCTGCTTTAATAGAACTTCTGAACAAATTCAATATAATTTTGTACATATGGAACCCCCGCCACCTATATATAAACAGTAGATTAAAATACTGTGCTGGAGCAGTCTGATATAACCTCTCTGAAGGACTGGGCTACAGGGCTTAGTCTATAGTCCTCAATAATACTTCTAAATAAAACTAATGTTAATTTTTAAATGCTTTTTTCTTTAATTGATAATATGATTCAAACGAATATTAGCAGTCCCCACAGATACTTTCCTATCACTTTCAGTTGTTGCAGATGTTTCGAAATATTCTCTATGCTCACTTTTGGGAAGTGACAGTCATTAGAATGCACCACAGATCTTGTTTTTTTTTTTTTTAGACCCACAGAGTCAATTTATTTGTGATAAAGGTACAAAGATAATTCAATAGAGAAAGGGTAGTCTTTTCATTTGTCTTTTCAACAAATGATCCTAGAACAATTGAACTAGATCTTGTTATGTAATACCTTAATGCAGAAGCATATTCATTACCAAGTCACGCATTTCCTGTAAAAATATTTTGATGGCTTTTCCAATAAAATCAGTTTCATTTGTAATCTTTTGTATTTTGTTTTATGCTTTTGCAAGCGTGACTCTGAGAAGGGACCCATATGCTTCCCTAGGTGCCTAAGTAGTCTGCAACAAAAAGGGGTAAGAACCTTCTAATTAAATGTTGGCCAAGGTTTGCTCCCTGCCAGGTGCTGTGCTGGGTTCACACACACGAGGAGGCATTACACATGGCCCTTATTTCCTAGCTAGTATGTGAATCAATATCTTTGAGATGCAGGTGGGGTGATGATGGTGGTGCTCAGTGTAGACAGTCCCTGACTTTTGATGGTTTGACTTAATTTTTTGACTTTACAATGGTGCAAAAGTGATATGCGTTCAGTAGAAACCATACTTCAAGTACCCAAACAACCGTCCTGTTTTTCACTTTCAATATAGTAGTTAATAAATTACATGAGATACGCAACATTTTATTATAAAATAGGTTTTGTGCTACATGATTTTGCCCAACTGTAGGTGAATATAAGTGTTCTGAGTGTGTTTAAGATAGACTAGGGTAAGCTATGATGTTCGGTAAGTTATATGTATTAAATGCATTTTGACCTATGATATTTTCAATTTATGACAGGTTTAACAGGACATAACCCCCATTGTAGCTCCCCATTGCCGCTGTGTGTGCATGTAGGGTGGCAGCCACAGGCTCACAGGCAGCTTAGGGGTTTTAGAGGATGTACAAGAGTCAGCCAGGATGAGGCATCGCAGAGGGTATTACAGGTGGAAGGGACAGGTGGGCAAGAAAATACCAAGTTTGGGTCCTGGGAATATCCTATAGGAGAAACTCAGAAAATCTCATTTGGGACAAACAGTGAAGGGGCTTACATGCTGTGAAGTTCAGCTTTCATTTTGTGGATGCTTACAAGCCGTGAATATTTTTAAGTAGGTGAGAGATAGAGCCTGGAATTAAGCCTCCATAAACACACTGCTCATGGGCTGTTGAAATGCAGGGCAATGGGGCTGTTCCAGTGGAAGTGGTCAGGAAAGGCTCCTGGGATGGCTTTGAAAAAGGAGAGTGCCAGGTAGGATGGGGCAGGGACACTAGGATCTGAGTTGTGCCAGGAAGACCCTCCTTTCCACAAGCATCTCCCTTGACATCCCTACCATGGACCCAGAAAAGGTCATTTTTCCAGAAAGGCACATGACCAAATGCAAAGGTACGATCCAGGCAGCAGAGGCCACTCTTTCACCCTCACTTACCCTCAGCAGCAGTAGGGGCAAGAGAGCAGGGGGCCAGGGGTGTTCCCTCCTGGATAGAGGCTGCAGGTGCCTGTGAGACCAAGCAGGCCAGGGGTGTGGGGGGGTCCTTGACAAATTATGGGACATTCTCTCTCTTCCTCTTGCCTTCAAAGAAAAAAGAGCAGGGATCCCTACTGAGGAGGCAGAGGCACCGTTCCCCTCTCTTCGACCTGGGGATTATTAACTTTACTGATCACTTCTCCTCCCATTATACAGGGACAGTTTCTGGTGCTAACAGCCACCGCAGGGGAAGAGGAGGGTCCCATAGCATCATGGCACAGGCTTCTCAAACCTTGGTCATGTAGCCCTGAGCAAGTTATGTGGCCATCTAAGTTTTTTTTTTTTTTTTTTTTTAGATGGAGTCTCGCTCTGTCGCCCAGGCTGGAGGACACTGGTGCGATCTTGGCTCACTGCAATCTCCGCCTTCTGGGTTCAAGCAATTCTCCTGCCTTAGCCTCCTGAGTAGCTGGGACACGCCACCATGCCTGGCTAATTTTTGTTTGGTAGAGGCGGGGTTTCACCATGTTGGTCAGGCTGGTCTCCAACTCCTGACCTTGTGATCCACCTGCCTCAGCCTCCAAAAGTGCTGGGATTACAAGTGTGAGTCACTGTGCCTGGCCCATCTAAGTCTTACTTTCCTTTTAATATTATTTTTCTAGAAGGAATTTTGTGAAGATTCATATATTTTAGGTCCCAGCACTTAGCAGGTTCTTAAAAAGTATTGGTACCTATTACTTTTTTTTTTTTTTTTTTTTTTTTTGAGACAGTGTTTCTCTCCCATCGCCCAGGCTGGACTTTGGTGGTACGCTCTTGGCTCATTACAACCTCCTCCTCCTAGGCTCAAGCAATCCCCTTGCCTCGGCCTCCTGAGTAGCTGGGACTACAGGCGTGCATCATCATACCCAGCTAATTTTTGTATTTGTAGTAGTGTTTTGCCATGTTGGCCAGGCTGGTCTTGAACTACTGACCTCAAGTGATCTGCCTGCCTCAGCCTCCCAAAGTGCTGGGATTACAGGTGTGAGCCACTGTGCCTGGTCTATTAGTATCTATTACTTACCCCCATTTCTGTGGCTTTTGAGTGAAGAGACCTCAGATCTGGGAAGGGACCCAGTTTCTAGCTCTGGAGAGTGGCCAGAAACAGCAGCTGAGACCTAGTGGGTTTAGGGGCCACTGGTGCATCAGTCAGGATGTGTGAAGGAGATTATTTTCCCTGGGAGAGGGGTTGGGCCGTCCCTGGAATGTGGCGGCCACTAGTGTTGACCTCAGCCTCCAGGAAAGTGGCCCTCAAGAACAGCATTGCTCAATGGCTGCGAAGTAAGACAGAGTGCTGAAAATAGCCTTCTGACTCAGGCTACAATTCTTTTATATTTAGCCCAGGATGACAAATCAGTGGACTATGCTTTTCAGTGGTGAGCCTGAAGCTGGCCAGAGGGCATTGTTATTTGTATGGTTTTTATTCAGACTGGTGGGCAACACGGTATACTGTGGTATGGCCAGGTCACGTAAACATTAATGTGGTAATTTATGCTCAATCAACCTGAAGTCTGCTGTGAGCAGGGAAGTCCTTACACGAGAAGGAGCTGTAATACAAACTCAGCCTTTAACCTCCAAGGTTTTCCCACTGTATCCTGTTGAGGTTTTGTCTTACTTTGGGCTCTCTCAGAGCAGATTGACAAGAATAGAAATACAAGTTGTTAATTTGGGAGATAAATAAAACAGCTTGAGTGGAGTGGGAAAAAGAGACAGGGAAGAGAAGGAAGCCAATAAAATGTGTGTTATCAAGTTATTGATCACTATGGGCAATGGGGTAGCTCCGGGTGGCTATGAAGAGGACAAACCTCAGTGTTCTCACACCAGTAGGGTAAGGGAGGTGGGGTATTTCTACGCCCATTCCCATCAGTCATTGTTTGGGCTGCTCCCTCTGGTGTTAATTTTCCACACTTTCTGTCTGCCACATGAGTGTGCAGAGAAGTCCCTGGGCAAAGAAATGCAGGCAGGTGCTTCAACAGAATTTGGCCCTCATGCACTAAAGCTCTGGGGGAGATGGGTGGGGAACCAGTGGCATCTGCCACAGCTTTGTTTTACGTGCTCTCTGCCCACTGCATGTAGACATGTTGCCTGGAAATACAAACAATCTGTGCGTTGGGCTCCGGATTCCACAGGCAGTGGCTCTCAAGAGACTTCTCCTGTTCTGCTCACAGATGGCAGGTCTGAACTTCACACCCGCCTCTGCCCACAGTGCTCCAATCCACCACCTACACCTCCCTGCACTTGCCCACTCTCTTGGCTGCACCCCTCAGCATTCTCTCATGGGCCCACAGCCTCATGCAGGGATCTCTGGGAGTCAGAACGACAACTGGGCATTTCCTTCGCTGTGGCATACCATGAGTGTGAAATGGGGAACTGCCCCAAGACCCCTGAGCATGGGCACGTGGCTCACGGGTCTTGTTCTCTTGTGGCTCCAGTGTCTCTCTGCAGTCCTCTGTCTTCATGTGCAACAGCCAAGTGGCCATGCTGAGTCATGCTGCACTCTGGCCACAAAGGGGCTCCCCAGTTTTGCCTCTAGGCTCTTGCACATGATTATCCTGGAATGCCCTTCCTCTATATCTGGTAGTGCCAGCTCCAGTGGCACCTCCTTCTGGAAGTCTCTCTTACGCCACCTGCTCCTGACCCAGCTGAGCTATTTTACTCCTCTCCCACCCGCAGAACATCACACTCCCTTTTAAGTGCCTAGAGCAGTATAGGTAATGATCAATTTCCTGTCTATTTCACCTGTAAAGGCTAAGCTCCCCCTACCATGCTTGGCATCTAGTAGGTACCTGATACATTCTTGGACTCCTTTCTGTGTATCGCATCTTGCAGCTCAGCCATCACCAACTCCTGTTGGCTCCTAAGTCCCCTCTACTTTGTATCACTTTCATGTTACTACCCTAGTCCAGGCTACCATCGTTGTCTACCTGCAGTGCCTCTTTCTTTTCCTTCCTCCCTCCCTCCCTCCCTCCCTTCCTCCCTCCCTTCCTTCCTTCCTTCCTCCCTCCCTCCCTCCCTCCCTTCCTCCCTCCCTTCCTTCTTTTTTTTTTTTTTTTGACATGGGGGTTTCACCATGTTGGCCAGGCTGGTCTCCAACTCCTGACCTCAGGTGATCCGCCTCGGCCTCAGCCTCCCAAAGTGCTGGGATTACAGGCATGAGCCACTGCTCCTGGCCCCTGCAGTGCCTTTCTAAGCAGGCTTACTGCTCCTGCCTTGTGCCCCCAAAGCTTGCTCTCTATACACAGCTGGGGATCCTTTTAAAATACAAGCCTGAGCATTTCACTTCTTCACTTAAAACCCATTAGCCACTGAGTGCAACTTCCTGCCTTCTCTCTCTCTTCCTTATCTGTACTTTGACCTCCTGCCAACTCCTTGGATTACTCCTGTCATCTCCTTCTCTGCTTAGCTGAGACTCCTACTCACCAGCACCTCAACTGTTCTCTTTTCCACCACCCCACCTCCTCATCCTTCTGGATCTAGGGAGACTCATCCAGCCAGATCCTGACTCTGGAGCACTTTAACCGCTCCCTGAACACGCCTGGGGTCTCCGACCTCAGCTCTCTGTCCCATATTTCCAGTGATCAAGGCTCCTGTCCTCTGCCAGCTCTCTCCCTTTTCCTGTACGGCTCTTTACTGCATTGTAGGTAGACAATGATGGGAGTGTTGATCAAGGTGGCATTAAGGAGGTGGCGCAAAGTTGGGGGGATTTGGCAGCCAAAAGGAGTTGGTAATGGATGAGGTGCAAGGTGTGATACAAAGAGAAGAGTCCAAGAATGTATGAGGTACCTACTACATGCCAAGCATGGTGTGGGGAGCTTAGCCTTAAAAGGTGAAATAAAGAGGAAACAGAGTTACCTACAGTGTAGCCTTTCCTATACCAAATCTTTACCCCTCTCTCCAAGCCTTGCAGCCTGCCCCTTCTTCTCCGGAGCAGTTAATCTTACCTCCTGTTTCACAGGGAAAGCAGAGGCCACAGAAACTAGGCACTCGCCCCCCCTTCCTCACCTCTCATCTTCTTTGGTAAGGAAGGGATATCTCCTCCCACCCAAGGTTAGTGTCCCTACTTGTATGGTGGAGCCCTCGATCCTTAAGCCGCCCATGAGCCTGCCTTGGTTATAGCTGCTGCCTCTCTGCTGGCTCCCTGGCTACCACCTTGTTCTCTCCACCTCTCCAGCCCTCACCTACAGTCTCCTCGTCCCCACCTGACCCTCACTCTTTGCTCTGATGCTTTACCCCACATGTTCCACCCCTCCCAGGCCTTCAACCTGCGGACACTGCCCTCATCCTCCTGGGTGCTGCTCATCTCATCTGTGGCTTCCAGGATGGCAGTCTCTTGGTTTTTACTACTCCTTGTCAGTTCCCTTGCTGCTCCTTCCTCACATCCTCACTGCTAAAATGTAGGAGTGCCTCATTTAGTCTTGCAGTTTCCTGTCTTTGCATTCTCCTGTCAATGTCATCCAGGCTCACGGTGTTAAATATTGACTTTACAGCTCAGATTTCTCTCCTTAATTCCAGACTCATAGATCCAGCTGCCTCCTAGACATCTCCATTTGGGTGTCTAGTGGATCTCACACTTCCTGTCCTCATGAAGCTTACATTTCATTGGGGAAGACAGGAAATAAACAGGATAAACAAGGAAAATGTAAAGGTATCAAAGGGTAAAGGTATACTAGGAGAAAAAAATGAAGTGGGAAGGAAGATAGGAGGTGAATGTGCCTGTGATATGTGGCTGGGAGTGGTGGTATAAATTCTGGATAAGGTGGCCAGGAAAGTCCTGATGAGAACGTGACGTTTAAGTAAAGAGCTGAATGAAGTGAGTGAATGAGGTATGTGGAGATCTGGGGAGGAACATTCCAGCAGAGGAAACGGCAAGTGCAAAGGCCCTGAGGTGGCCCTGGTATGTTTGCAGAATGATGACAAGGTTGGTGTGGACAGAATGCAGTGACTGAGGGCAGAGAGGAAGCAGACGAGGTTAGAACTCAACCACCCACCCTCAATGTGCCCTCCCACCCTGTCTGAGACACCATCATCACTTGCCTTGATGAATCCAGCAGCCCCCTCACTGCTTGTGCCCCTGCCCCCTGAATCTTTTCTCAACCTGGCAGTTAGAAAGATTTAAAAGACTGGTCATGTCACTCCTCTGCTCAGAACCCTCCAACAGCTCATCTGCCTCTTCCTGGCAAGAGCCTATGACCTACACAGCTCAACATGTGCCCCCAAATCTCTCCTCTCCTCTCCTTCCCCTGCCTACTCTGTTCCAGCCACACTGCCTTCCCTGTTGCTTTTTGGACATGCCAGATGCACACCCACCTTGGACCTCTGCACTTTTCCCCCAGAATTTTCTTCCTCCAATATCCACGTGATTCACACCCTCACCTTTGTGATGAGATCATGCTGACTTCATCTTTATAATTGCAATATCCCCCAACTCTGTGCTCCCTGCCTGGCTCAGCTTGCTCTGTTGTGCCTCATGGTACTTGTCACCTCGTGTCCTATTTGAGTCACGATTCATATGTCTATTGTCTCTCTCCCTGCAACGAACATCCCTGGGGTGGGGCCGGGGTCTGTGTTTGCTTGGTGCTGCATTCCCATTGCCAAGAAGACCTCACAGGCATATCATGCACACAGCAGGTGCACAATACTTGCTGAGTTTGCTGAATGGATCCCTCCTCTGTATCCTACACATCCAACTGGTCACCACGTCCTGTGCGGTAGATGTGCTTTTTAGCAGGTTCCCCGCACTTCACCATGTTCGTTAAGCCTTGGCTTACTCTGTCATTTCATTTTGCTTAGGTGGCGGCAGCAGCCCCTGACAGCCCCTGGTCTCACAGCCCCTGGCCTCAGCCCATATCCTTTCCACTCTGCACACAGCTGCTGGGAGACTTTTCCTTAAAAGCTGGTTTCTCTCCTTTCCCTTCTGAAAACTGTCAGTGGCTTCCGGTGGCTCAGAGGAATCAATCGAAACATGTTGCTGCCCACAAGGAAACACAACGTTTCTAGGGCCAGTGCTGTCTTTGTCCTGCCTTCCTCCAAATTCAGTCACGTTAAGCCCCAAGCAGATCCTCCCACAGCTGGGCTTCTTCTGCCTTTCTGCCAGGACTTGCTGCTCCCAGGAGCCTCCTCCCCCAGTCCCTGCAGCCCCAGGTCAGGTGTCTCCCCACCCAGCCTGGCTCAGCTGTCCTTTCCCATGCAACTACAGGTTCAAACAATTTGCTATTGCTCCATCTACTCTACGTGACTCTTGGTTTCTTGAAGGCAGGGATGGGATTACCCTTCCTTCCTTCCTTCCTTCCTTCCTTCCCTCCCTCCCTCCCTCCCTCCTTCCTTCCCTCCTTCCTTCCTTCTTTTTCTTTTTTAAGTTTGTAGAGACTGGGTCTTGCTGTCACCCAGGTTGGAGTGTAGTGGTGCAATCATGGCTCACTGAACTCCTGGGCTCAAGTGAGCCTCTTGCCTCAGCCTTCCAATTAGTTGGGACTACAGGCACGTGCCACTGCACCTGGCTAATTGTTATTATTATTATTATTTTTTTGTAAAGACAGGGTCTTGCTATGTTTCCTAGGCTAGTCTTGAAACCCTGGCCTCAAGTGATCCTCCCGCCTCGGCCTCCCAAAGTGCTGGGATTCCAGGAGTAAGACACTGTGTTTGGCCTCAGAAATTTTCTAAAAGGCATATTTTTGCACTGTCCAATATGTTTTTCTTTTTATCCCAGCCTCTAGCACAAGTGCCTGACTCAAACGAAGCAGGGACTCTGAAATATCTGTTGAATGAACAAGTAAATGGCACTTGAATAGGTGGCTTCTAATGTGCAGAGGAAGGAAAAGGGAGCTGATGTTTTCCGAGTGTTCAGTACCTTCTAGGCACCGTGCTGGGCCTTTTATGTAGTTCTCAATGAATCCTCATTGCATCCCACTTTGCAGAACGATTCTAGTTACCCAGAGAGCAAGTAGCCCTTAGGGTCAGGACATGTATCTGAGTTGGTCTAGTCCTGAAGCTCCTGGTCCTCTCCTGATGTCACTTAAACATAGAAACAGAACTCCCCTTGGGCTTCCAGGGGCACTGGGGTCAGGAGGCACAGCCACTCCCTTTGTTCTTCCTGGTAGCTGCCCCACCAGCGGTGAGCCCATCCCACCTCTGGGTTTTCTCTCTCTGTCTTCCTTTCTTCTTCCATTCTCCTTCCTTCCTTCCTTCTTCCTTTCTCCTTCCTTCCTTCCTTCTGTCTTTTTTTTTTTTTTTTTAAACAGAGTATTGCTCTCTTGCCCAGGCTGGAGTGCAATGGCATGATCCTGGCTCACTGCAACCTCTGCCTCCCAGGTTCAAGCAACTCTCCTGCCTCAGCCTCCCAAGTAGCTGGGAAAACAGGCGCCCATTACCACGCCCAGCTAATTTTTTGTATTTTCAGTAGAGATGGGGCTTTGCCATGTTGGCCAGGTTGGTCTTGAACTCCTGACTTCAGGTGATCCACCCGCCTCGGCCTCCTAAAATGCTGGGATTACAGGCATGAGCCACCGCGCCCGGCAGCCTCTGGGTTTTCACAAGGCTGGTCTATCGAGGAGGCTAGTCCTCCTCCTCTCTCCATAGGGGGCATTTCCCCTGGAGCTCAGCCTCGGCTCAGCCTAGAACCTTCTCCAAGGGTGTTCCTGTGATTGCCTACTCTGCTGGGGTTTGAGGGGGTGATAGCGGCTTCTGGAGCGTGTGTGCTTGGAGCACGCTTCATTCTGCTTACACCAGGCCATGTGGCATTTGCTGGCCTGCATGTCCTCAAGGGCGCCTTGCAGGGCCTGCCACATCAGGTTCAGCTCCATGTCCATCCATCCAGACTGCTCAGAAGGGTTGGGGTGGGGCTTGCTAGCTGGAGAGAGTATCAGAATGACCCCAGACTCCTGGGAGGAACCCAGAGAGCTGCTTGACCATCTCTTTCACCTCCTTCGAGTCTTTGCTCACAAAGTCTCTTTTAGGCTTGAAGTCAGGTGCTGTTGGTGCCCTGCCCAGGGCCCCCCAGGTGCTGTGTTTGCTGTCAGAGGCTGGCCATTGCGCCTTCTCTGGACAACTGCCCTCAGTCAGTGGGAGCTACTTCGACTGGATCCATGACACCTGCTTCCCAAGGGGACAGCCTGCAGCCAATGACAGCCAGTGTGGTGATAGAGAAGGCTGGGCCCCTTGCCTCAGCACAGTCCTGTTCTGCCTTTCTTGCACCAGGGATCCCTGTGGGGTTGGGCTAAGGCCAAGCTTTGCCTCAACCACATCCTGGCTTTAGCTCTTCCCCTCTGGCTTCCTGCCCTCCCTCACAGGTGTCTCCTGAAATCCCTCTTTCAAAAAATTCCTAACTGGGCACAGTGGTGCATGTCTGTAGTCCCAGCTACTTGGGAGGCTGAGGCGAGAGGACTGCTTAAGCCCAGGAGTTCAAACCCAGCCTGGGCAATTTAGGGAAACCCTGACTCTAAAAAGTAAAATAAAATATTTATTTTTAAAAAAATCATCCAGGCTGGATATGGTGGCTCACGCACATAAATCCCAGCACTTTGGGAGGCTGAAGTAGGTGAATCTCTTGAACCCAAGAGTTCCAGACTAGCCTGTGCAACATGGTAAAACTTCATCTCTATAAAAAAATATAAAAATTAGTCAGGTGTGGTGGTGCACACCTGTAGCCCCAGCTACTTGGGAGACTGAGGTGAGAGGATCACTTGAATATGGGAGGTTGAGGCTGCAATGAGCTATGATTGCACCACTGCACTCCAGTCTGGGCAACAGAGGTGGGTACATGCAGCCACCATGCAGGTGGCTGCATGTACCTGCCTTTTTTTGAGACCGTGTCTCGAAAAGAAAAAAGATCACCCAGCACCATGAGATCTGTTAGAAAAAGACAAAATCCTTCAAGAAGAACCCCCATCTCAAACTCTGCTTCTAGGGAACCCAACCCAAGACATTCTTTGTCAATGCATGGACACGTCTTCAAGTGTTTTGCTTGATCCCCAAAACCTTGGGACCAGGGATTAGCCCTTAATGGCCATCATCACTCTTATGCCCCCTGCTGGGGAAAGGTGGGACCACCTGAGTGTGTACGTTTGTGTTCATTTCTCCCCATTCAACAGGAGACTTGCAGTGGGGTAGGGGTGAGCATGGCTGCATGAACCCACCTCTGAGGAGGCCCAGTAAGGACGCAGGGAGGAGACGGCCAAAAATAGCACTGCTGCCTGCTCCTCTCTGTTTCTTGTTCTTGTTCTCCCATGTGGCGAGTCGCCATCCAGCTGGCTGGGCTGCTCCAGCCTGCCTTCCCCATTCCCTGTATTGGGGTACCCATGTCAGGAGTCTAACCTAACGTTTGGGGGACTGGGCATCCTCTGGTCAGAAGAAGTGGGGCCTCTCCTGTGTCAGCAAGAAAAGCCACTCTCTGGCGTGTTGGCTGGGCCGACCTGGCCCACATATTGCTGGGGAAACTGAAGCAGGCGGTTGTTTACAGCCCGGATTATCATAAGCCAGTCCGCTTTCCTAAGGAACAGGAATGGCCAGGCCTGCAGGAGCTGCTGAGATGCTGCTAAGGCAGGGAGGGACATGGCTGGAGTCGAGCAACTGACTGGCCAAGGCTTGCTGAGGACAGACGGCGCTGAAGTCAAGGGGCGGACTGTGTGATTAATAGCACTCTTTTGGCATCACCAGAAGGAACTTGTTCTTGGCAGATTGACAGAATTCACAGCCAGCCTTGCTCCATAACTTGTAGACGACCATGAAATATCAGGCTGCACCTCAGCCTCCCCCATCTTCCTACCCTCTCCTCCACTGGGACTTTTCTATCCATAGTAAGCCATTCCCCTGGCCACAGAGATACAGAGGAGTAAAAACACCCCATCCTTCTAGATATTCAGTCTCCTCCCAGGGCTAGAAGAGAAGGAATTCCCAGTCCCAGACTCCCTTCCTCTCCCCCAGTTTGCTCAGCTGCTCACGCAATGGCCCAAATCTTGGAGCTCAGTAGCAGCCCTCCCCAGGAAAGGCTGGGACCTCTGTCCTTCACAGGCCTCTTTGCTACATTATAAAGGGTCAGCAAGCCTCTCTAATACAGTACACTTGAGCTGAGACCTGAAGACCCTGTGAGGGAGTGAGCCACACATCTATTGGAGGAAAGAAAATTCCAGGCAGAGGGAAAAGCATGTGCAAAGGCCCTGAGGCAGCAGGGTGCCTGACAAGTTGGAGAGACACCCAGGAAGTTAGGACTGCCAAAGTGGAGAACGGGAGGAGGAGAGTGGTAAGAGATAAGGCTGTTTTGAAGGGGACACAATCATGGAAATCCGTCAGGAGGAGGTGACCTGGATACGGTCCAGATCTCAGATGGATTGTGAAGACTTGAAGGGGTGAGTCGAGGGCACCCTGGGGCCTGCTGTGCCAAGCCAAGTCTCTTGCCTTCTTTGCATCACCAATTTTCTGTGGTGAGAGGTAACTGACAGGGTCCTCTCACTTGAGATGCACCAGGCGTAGGTCAGAAGTCCTTCTGTGCCCTTGTGTTTGCCTTGGGATCCTTGAGCTACCTGGGGCTGGCCCCTGACTCCCTTCTGTAGCTGAGGGGCAGGTGAAGGGAGGGCAGCTCCTAGAGCAACGGAGGCTGCCTGATGGAGCCCAAGTTAGGAAGATGAGCCACAAGCCTGTCCCGCATCCTCTTGCCTCCTCTAGGCCTCCACCACGCCCCACCCATTTCTCTTTGACTCTTTGTTTGCCTCTTCTTCTTCCTTCTCTCTTCCCACATTCCATCTTTCTCCCCCTTCTTTCTCCTCTTTGTTGTCACTTCTTAACTCACTTATTTCCTGATTTGTGGTTTTGGAATGGCCACACCCCAAGCTCTGAGTGACCAAGGCTGCAGTTCTGCCCCACGGCCAGGCTGGACCCTGATCCAAGCATGAGCCTCTCGGCTCTGGGGCCATACTGACAAATGGCTCCTGGGTGTGAGCAGAGCAGCACTAATACCAGGGGAGAGAAGGTTCCCAGGCAGTGGCCGTGCTGTCCGGCAGTCCCAGCACTGAGCCGACTGGGCTTTGCCCACTGGGCTCCACACTGGCTTTCAGAGACTCAAGACCCTGTTCTCCTAGGTGATCAGTTGCAAAGTGAGAGAAGTCCTACCCTCCAGCGTGCACAAGGTGCATGGCGGGGCTAGGGGGTGCACGGCAGGCCTGGGCTCAGGTTGGGGCAGAGATGGGCTTAGGGACTCAGAGACTTCCTCAGGGACTTTGGGGGTCTGCCAGGGTCTGGGAGAGGATCGGGCCATGCAGGAAGGGGCCATGTCCCATGGCAGTCCTCAAGATCCCCTCGTGGCCAGTATCCAAGACATGGAAGTGAGCCTGGGGGATGTGTGTAGGGGCTTTGGGCTTCGGTGAGATGGAAAGCTGAACACGTGGCTTCTAACTATGGCCCTTAACCCTGGCCCCAGCCCGACCTCTGACCCAGGCAAGAAATAACATGGACTCTGGGGCCAAAGTAATTGGGTTACAATGCTGGATCTGACGCTTATAAGCTGGGGGGACTTTGGTCATATTACTCAACCTCTCTGGTGCCTCAGTTTTCTCATCTGTAAATGGGGCTGCTACTAGCATCTGCCTCATAGGACTGTTGGGGGATAAAATGATTCGAACAGCACCTGGCACGCAGGATATATGTGTTTGTGATTAGTTAATTAAGGTGGGAGAGTGGGAATGGGAAAAACAAAACAGACTGAGGGATGTTTGGGAGGTCGGAGTGTCTCAGTGGGGCATGAGGAGGAGCTGAGGCTGATGCTCAGGTTCCTGGCTTGGACTCCAGAGGACAGACAGAGATGCCATTTGCCAAGATGAAGAATTTGCGGGGAGTGGCAGGCTCAGGGGGAGAAGCAGAAAGGTGGGCCTAGAAGAGGAGGACAGTGTGGCTGGGGTGTGGGAGTGTGGTAGATGGAATAATGCCCCCAAGACGTCCAGACCTGTGAATGTCACCTTCCATGGCACAGGGATCCTGAGATGGGCAGATTGTCCTGGAGGATCCAGGTGGGCACAAAGGAATGACAAGACTCCTCAGACGGGAAGGAGGGAGGCAGGAGGCTCAGAGCCAGAGAGGGAGAGGTAGCAACAGAAGCGGCAGTCGGACCATTCTGCGGATGGATGGAGGCAAGGCCACGAGCCGAGGCATCCAGTGGTCTTAGAAGGTGGAAGGGGACAGGGAGAGAATTCTCCCCAAGTCTCCAGAGGAAACGTGGCTTGCTGAGGCTTGGATGTTCGGACTTCTGGCCTTCAGAACTGGGAGGTAATATATTCTTTGAAGCCACTCAGTTTATTGTAATTTGTTACAGCAGCAACAGGAAATGAATACAGTTTGTCTGAGGGGCTGCTGGCACCTTAGCGGCTGGACTTGGGGCTGGAGCTGAAGAGGGCTTGTCTGGAAATGTGGATCTGAAGGGGAGAGGGGTCTCCGAGGAAGGCTGAGAAGGAGCAGCCAGAGGACCAGGATGGGGATGGGAGAGAGATATTAAGGATCATAAGAAGAAAGGGGAGAGGGACAAACTGATATACAGGAGTGAATGAAAGGACTTAAAAGAGACCCCTAGCCAGATGTGGTCTCAGCTACTGGGGAGGCTGAGATGTGGGAGACTGCTTGAGCCCAGGTGTTGGAGGCTGCAGTGAGCTGTGATCATATGACTGCACCCCAGCCTGGGCAACAGAGTAAGACCCTGTCTCTTTCTTTAAAAACAATTAAGGCCGGGCGCGGTGGCTCAAGCCTGTAATCCCAGCACTTTGGGAGGCGGCAGATCACAAGGTCAGGAGATCGAGACCATCCTGGCTAACCCGGTGAAACCCCGTCTCTACTAAAAAATACAAAAAAACTAGCCGGGCGAAGTGGCGGGCGCCTGTAGTCCCAGCTACTCGGGAGGCTGAGGCAGGAGAATGGCGTGAACCCGGGAGGCGGAGCTTGCAGTGAGCTGAGATCCGGCCACTGCACTCCAGCCTGGGTGACAGAGTAAGATCCCGTCTCAAAAAAAAAAAAAAAAACAACAATTAAAACAAAAATTTCACTCCATTATTCTGCTCTGATAGACTCTGTCTCTTGAAAAAAAGAAAGAAAGAAAGTAAAAAGAGCCCTCTGAATGTGAGGATCTGGCAGCCTCTGGTGACAGCGCCAAGGCAGATCCAGGGAAGTGTGTGCCCTTAGCTCTGGGGCAGATGTGAGAACGGCAGGAGCTACCCCGAGTGGGGCTGATGCATGTGGCAGGTGGAAAAAGGTGTTCTAATCAAGACAATGTCAGGACTTTTTCTTTTTTTTCAGATGGAGTCTTGCTCTGTCACCCAGGTTGGAGTGCAACGGCTCCATCTCGGCTCACTGCAACCTCCGCCTCCCAGGTTCAAACGATTCTCCTGCCTCAGCCTCGCAAGTAGCTGGGACTACAGGCGCATGCGACCGTGCCTGGCTAATTTTTGTTTGTATGTATGTATGTATGTATGTATGTATGTATGTATGTATTTATTTATTTATTTTAGTAGAGATGGGGTTTTGCCATGTTGGTCAGGCTGATCTCAAAATCCTGACCTCAGGTGATCCACCGGCCTCAGCCTCCCAAAGTGCTGGGATTACAGGTGTGAGCCACCACGCCCAGCTGACAGGATATTCTTTTAAGGGTTAAGAGGGTCGGCCAGGTGCAGTGGCTCAAGCCTGTAATCCCAGCACTTTGGGAGGCCAAGGTGGGCAGATCACTTGAGGTCAGGAGTTTGAGACCAGCCTGGCCAACATGGTGAAACTCCATCTCTACTAAAAATTTAAAACATTAGCTGGGCATGGTGGTGGGCGCCTGTAGTCCCAGCTACTTGGGAGGTTGAGGCAGGAGAATCACTTGAACCTGGGAGGTGGAGGTTGCAGTGAGCAGAGATCATGCCACTGCACTCCAAACTGGGCGACAGAGCAAGACTCTGTCTCAAAAAATAAAAAACAAAATAAAATAAAATAAAGCAGCTATTAATCTTTAAAAAAAGATTAAGAGGGTAAGTAGCAAAGAATATGAAAGACTACAGCACTAAGTGGGGGAAGGTTGAGGACAAAGGGGTCCACGGGTTAAGGGAGAATCTTTAAGAAAGCTCTGGACATGTCTATGTGCTGTGTGTGTGGACAGGAGACAGGTGGGAGACAAAGACGGTTGAGGAGTAACTGAAAGAGTAAGTCTCCTTAGAAAGGAAAAAAGGTTGAGAGAGAGTCAGAGCTCACAGAGAATCTGCAGGACTTTTGGGGAGACCCTGAGGGCTGTGTCGAGGCAGCAGCCTGACTATGGAAAGTGTGACTTTTCTCCAGCAAGTGCTCAGCTAGACCTTGGTTTGCACTAGTTTGCTACAATTTCAGAAATGCTGTGATCTCTCTTTGGAATATTTACAACATGAAAATAGGCAGACGCTATAAATCAGCCTCCATCTCAGAGCCAATTGTTAAAAATTTACCAGGACATCATAGGGAGGAATGGTGTAATTCAGGATCTGGGGCTCACAGAATTAGGAGGAAGTGAGGGAATTAAAGACGGCAAGAGAGGATGAGGCGACAGATCATCGGAGCTGGCTGAGGAAGGGATGCATAATCGACTGGGAGACAAAGTGAGGGCAGGAAGGTGAAGGCTTGGTCAAGGCTGGGGTTGATAAGCAGGTGTAATGGGAGCCAGGCAGGGAGGACAGGAGCAGATGGACTCAGGAGGAAGAGCTTCGCCGAGAATTCTGGGGGAGGGACATTAAAATGGGCACATGGACCAGGGCATAGGCCTTGGAGGAGGGGAGGAGGGGAAGGTCACTGTAGTCTCAAGGCCAGAGTGTCATCATGGGTCATCCTCAGTACAGTGGAGTCACACTGATGACCAGGGTAGGGGTGGGAGTGGGGAAAAAACAGTGTGATTCCGATGCCCAGATCTTTAATGAATGGAGCAGGGTGATCAACAGTTCGTCAGATGTTTGGGACAAACATATCAGCAGGAGCTGGACAGAGGACAAGATCTTCAGGGGAGGCGGAGGAGGAATATATGCCCAAGGACAGAAGCCCCCGACAGTGTTGTGTTTTTCTTCTACCGAAAATAAAATGTATTTCCTAGATCTGTCCATTGAATCAGTGACCAACTCAGTATCAATGAACAGCTCACACAGTCGTCTTCCATTTAAAGAGACTAGGGCTCTTTAGAGAAATGGCTAATTCCAGGTCTAGGGCAGAAAAAAATGCAAGCTGAGCCTGAAGCATCTTATCAGACCAGAAAGCGAAGAAGAGCTCAAGATGCTCCAGGTTCTGCCAAAGATCTCTGAAGCCAAATGGAAGGAGTACCCACTGGCCAAGCCCAAAACAATGATGTCTGTGATGTGCTGGAACAGCAAGGATGTCTAAAAATAATGACATTACCATGGTACTAAAGCAGCCTCAGTGGTCACGTCTGGAAAGAATGCTAGAGAACTGACTCTTCCTCTGATAAATAAAGAGGAATATTGAACATCTTCCCTGCCTTTGCTGTACAGATTCTATTTAAACCAAACAGTTAGTGGTGAAATCATTTTAGAATGCTAGTGAATAAATGCAGAAGGAATGACAGGATTAGAATATCCCTACTTCAAGCCCCAGTGATATAATGGGTCCAGGTCATGGTCAATGGCTGCCAAAACCAACGGGTGAAAGGCTGATGGGTCACTTTGTAATGGACAGAGCAGGCTGACAGCACATGAACTCTGGTCAGTCTTCACATCACAAAAGAGAAAAATTCTTGCCAGACCAAACCTGCACCCAGGAAGTACAGAGAACAGAGGGACACGTTAAATGGCACTGTGGAGATGCAAACTCCAGACTGTGGGATATACCTGGGGACAATCTGGTTTCTTCACTAAATAAATGGAAAGAAAAAAAAGCAGTGGAGGCTTCCCAAGTAAAGAAACCTAGTAGGCAAATTGACCACATGTGATGTGTGCTCCTTCTGTGGATTCTGCTTCAAACCAACCAACCAAAAATTTACGAGGCAGACAGCAACATTTCAACACTAAGTAGATATTTGATGATATTAAATGATTTTATTTTATGTGTTATAATGGATTGTGGCCCTTTTTTACAGTTATTATCTTCTAGAACTATACATTGAAGGGTTTACAGATGAAGGGATACTGTATCTGGATGTTCTTCAAAATAATCTACAGTGGCCGGGAACAGTGGCTCATGCCTGTGATACCAGCACTTTGGGAGGCCGAGATGGGTGGATCACCTGAGGTCAGGATTTATATATCAGCCTGGCCAACGTGGTGAAACCTCATCTCTACTAAAAATACAAAAATTAGCTGGGCATGGTGGTACACACCTATAATCCCAGCTACTTGGGAGGTTGAGGCAGGAGAATCACTTGAATCTGGGAGGTGGAGGTTGCAGTAAGCTGAGATTGCGCCACTGCACTCCATACTGGGAGACAGAGAGACTCCGTCTCAAAAAAAAAAAAAAAATTACAAAATAAAAATAAAAATAAAAATAAAAATAAAAAAATCCAAAATAATCTGGAGTGACGGGAAAGTGGGTGAGGATGGAAAGAATCAAGGTTAGCTTTTGGGTTGAAGTTGGGTCACAGGTACACAGGGGTTCATTATACTAACAGGGGTTCTTTCTACCAATGTATGTGTTTGAAACTTTCCATGATAAAAACATGAAAAAACCCCAACCCTAGCTCATTGTTTACTCATAATAATCATTCAATAAATATTAACTGTTCTGTTAAAGATTTTTTTTAGGTCACAAAAATGGGGAATCACCCCCAACCCATGACAGATAAGAAGAGTTGTCTTTAAATAGAGGGCTGTTACGCTAAGCGAAATAAGCCAGTCACAGAAGGAGAAATACTGCATGATTCCACTTGTATGGGAGTCTCTAAAATACTCAAATTCATAGACTCAAAGAGTGGGATGGTGGTTTCCAGGGAGAAAGGGGCCCAGGAAATTGGGAATTGCTAATCAACGGGCATAAAGTTTCAGTATGGCAAGATAGATAAGTTCTAGGGATCTGATATGCAACAGTGTGCTATAGTTAATGATATGATATTTACACTTAAAAGCGTGTTAAGAGGGTAGTTTTCATGCTACATGCTCTTGCCACAATAAAAGAAAATTAAAATAATAAATAAATGGAGGGCTGTGCTTTGCCACCCAGACCCTTGGCATGGCAGGATGGGAATAGAACATGGGTTCTACCGTTTCCTTCTTCTGCACACATTTACTGAGCACCTATTATGTGCCAGGTGCCACAAAAGCACAGACAGGAGATGTAATGCCAGCCCTTTCTTCAGGCTTTTGGGGCAGGAGACAATGATGCCATTACTGAGGACCTACCACAAAGCACCCCTCGCGTCTCCCCTTCATCCACAGACCCCTGCACAACCTCAGGCAGCCTGTGGAGATGAGTCCTTTAGCACCTGGCCGACTCTCAGACATATGCATAATCCACTCTCCACATGGGGCCACCAAAGTATGCCTTCCAGCCTGGACACCAATCACTAAGCATGGCTCACAGTCTCCCTCCTGCCTCCTCCTGCCTTCTCTCTAGCTATAACGAAGGCATAACATGTAGACAGTTAAATTTAGAAAGCATGTGTATCTGAAGCACACAGCCTGATGGCCTTGTATATGCAGGCACCAATGTCATCACTGCCCAGGTCAAGGTATGGAGCTGTCCCAGCCCTTCAGAAAGTTTTCTAGCATTCTCTTCCAGTTAGTACGCTCACTGCACACACACAGGTGGGTAACCACTATCCTGGATTTTATCACCATTGATAAGTTTCCCCTGTTTTTGAACTTCATCTACACAGAATCATAAGTGTACACTTTTAGTTTCAGATCTGGCTTATTTTGTCCGGTGTAAACATCCATGAAATTCATCCATGTGCACATCAGTAGTTTGCTATTTTTCCTTGTACAGTGGTCCAGTCTATGAATACATGGTTTATTTATCCATTCTCCTGCAGCCGGCATCTGGCCTCATCTCTTGACCCCTCTTCTCATAGGCTACACATTTTTGGTCTCCCAAACCACATAGCAACCCAGCAATACTGCTACTCCTATGCCTACATATGTGTAGTTCCCTTTGCCCTCACACTTCATGATACATATCTGAATATTGACAATTACAGTGCATTGTGATAAAAGTTCATGCAGAGTGTTTCAGGAATACATGGGACATCTAAGTCTGGGGGTGGTGAGGGACACAGGCACTGCCACAGAGCACAGACTGACAAGATACGAGAGAGGCTCAGGTGTGGCTCTCAGATGGCTGGAGTGGGACATTGGCTGGGCTGTCCTGAGACTTCTGATATCAGAGCCTCTGCCCAGCTTGTATGCCTTGAGGTGCATTTGAGGGGGCGCCCTTTGCTGTGAGTCTCTGGGCTGCTTTGAGTGGATGGCATTTGGAGGGCGGAGGTCAGTGATGCTCGGTGACCTGTCCAACAGGAGAGAGCTGGGATTGAAGGCCTGGGGTCTGTGAGTGGTCACTAGGAATGACAGGGGTGGGGCTGGCGTGTGTGTGTGTGTGTGTGTGTGTGTACGTAGGTCTCGGCAGACAGTCCACCTCTGGGCATGGCTGGGGGACACCTGCCAGGCAGCCCAAAGCCAAAGGCAGTGAGATGCTGCCGCCATGAAAACAGGCAGGAGGGACACGGCCTCTGGAGGCTCCTGGGAGAGGAGGAAGCTTTTCTGCAGGTGGGTGCTTGCCTGGGGCAGGGTTTCCCCAGCCCCTCCGGTACCCCTCACACCCAGAGGGAGGATAACCTGCATTCTACACCACACAACTGGCCTAGACCTGTAGGGTCAGGGGATTCTCGCACGAAGTGTCTCTAAGCAGAGGCTGCAGAGGCTTTTATCAGGGACTTTTCCAACAGGCCCACCTGTCCCAACGACGCAGCCCCGCCCCAGCCACGCCCCCTCTCTCTGGGTCCTCCCTGGAAGTCCGCAGGCAGCAGGCTCTCACTGCGGCCCCTCCCACACTCACTCTGCAAGTCTGGGCTCCTCAGGGCATCCGGCTGAGGGATCCCGTTGAGGAGGGCAGATTTAGACAATTCCCTGTGATTTTCCATGGCACCCAGCCCTGCACCAGCTTGCTGCGGTGAGGGTAGGGGATTGTACCTGGCATGGGCGGAGCTGCCAAGAGCGCCTCCTCCACAGGCCCCAGGGATTGGTGTCCCTACGTTCCATCTCCAAAGTGGAGCACCTCTGACTGAAAGCGGAGCAGTACTAGCTATCACCCCGGTCACAGGCAGGGAATAGGACTGTCGTGGGTCACGATGCACGGAGCAGATGGCTAAACTGGACATCACCACGGAACGCGGCAGGAGGGTGCCTTCTCCTCTCTCTAGGCGAGGGGCATTCTACATGCACCTCCGCACCTCCCGCACCAGCAGTTTCCTGGGGGTCCCAGAGGAGCCGGTGCTGCTCTCCCTGGCCTTGCTCCCTGAAATCGCAGCATCGGGGCACTTGAGGTCTAAGGTGCTCGTTGACCCTCTGCCTGCCTTGGGGACATGCTCTGCAGTTTGTCCTCACAGGGAAAGTGGGGCAGCTGGAAGTGTGGGGGATGATCCCCAGCTACTCTCTGGGGTTCTCTGGATTTTAGGTGCCCACATCTGTGTCCCAGTCTCTCCCAGCCAGTGACTTGGGTCCTTAGATGCCCCCACAGTTCAGGACAGCCCGCCTGTGGTGCTGCCTCTCTGGCCTGACCACAGCATTCCAGGTTTACGGATGACAGCCCATGGCTCACAGTGCCAATGTTCCTCTGGGACTCCAGGCCCTTCCTTGAGGCTCTTGATGCCCTCCAGGCCACTGTGGCTGCTGCTACCACCTGGCTTTGTGTGCGGAAGTGTGAGTGAGGGCACCCCAGTCTGCTGTGGCCCTACTGGGTGCCTTTACTTCCAGGGCCTAGGTGGGCCCATTTCTTGCTGGCATACACATTGTTTCTCAATCTCTCCGTCTGTGGTGCTTGTCACAGCTGGTGTGGTGATCAGGACGTGGGAGAAGGCAGGTACCACCTCAACAGCCATCCTGCTCCTCCTGACTGCCTCTTTTTCTGCCTCCTTTGGGTCTTTCAACATCAATGCTCCCCGAAGCTCTGTCCTGAGATCCTTTCTTCTCTTTTCTCCCCTCCTCTTTCTGGGAGACTGCACCCCATGCTCCTGCAACCATCCCAATCTTTGATCCCTGCATCCAAGTTTCCAATGTTCTCTATCCCCTACCACATACCTGGTACCTCCATACCAACAAATGCCAGCCCCTGGGATTTCCCCCAAAAGTTGCTGCTCAGTGTTCCCTGTTCCTTTA
This sequence comes from Mandrillus leucophaeus, assembly GCF_000951045.1. Classification (NCBI taxonomy): domain Eukaryota; kingdom Metazoa; phylum Chordata; class Mammalia; order Primates; family Cercopithecidae; genus Mandrillus; species Mandrillus leucophaeus. Next base: position 3,211,875 of record NW_012098210.1, read on the forward strand.
AAGGCGTATCCCTCCTCCCAGGCCTGGGCCTCATGCTAGGGGTGTCAGGACCTCCTGGCCCCCTCTCCTTCCTGCACAACCTTCAGACCCCTCCTGCTCCAAATGGGCTCTGCCCTCCCTCTCTGCTGCTTCTGCCCTCCAAGCCATACTGGGGCAGATCGCAATATTTTGTTTCCTTGTTTGGCCTCTGTCCTGTTTGCTCATCATTGCCAGATTCAACTCAATTCAGCTCCACCAGTGTCCCTGGGCTCTGCTCTGAGGCACTCGGAAAGGTGCCCTGAGAAGCCTGGTGCAGCACAGACCATTAGGAAGGAGGAGGTAGGGCCTCCTCCACCCCCAATTCCCTACATCACATGTGAGGCACAGCAGAAATGTAAGGATTGAGAAAGAGCTGTGCGTGCCAGCAAGGAGCAAAGGTCATGGAAACTAAGGGATGACTTCCTGGAAGAGGGAGTCACGTGATGTGGACCTCAAAGAAAGCAGTGGCCTTTTGCAGTGTTGATTGGAACAAGGAAGAGGTAGAAAAACCTAACATTCAGCAGGATCAGCACACTGTGGAATACTCTCAAATGTACTGCTGTGAAAATGGCCCAGCATGGATAAATCTCAGCCACATAATGTTGGGTGAAATGGCAAATTGAAGAATGATGATATGCATGGCATGGTGCCATTCATATAAATCTCAAAGACACACAAAACAATATATTATTATGGATACAGATGTTTGTAGCAAGAGTATAAACATCTGTATAAGAGTGATAAACTCCAGATTTATCTCTGGGGAGGCAGGGAGAGAAAGAGGAAGGGACAGGAGGAGGGGATCTAGTTATGGCTTGTTCTATTTATTTGAAAAGAGAGAGGAAGGGGTCTAAGGCAAATATGGCAAAACGTTAACATCTGTTCAATATACGTGATTACAGGCATGTGGATTCTTGCGTTATTGTTTTCTCCTTATTTGTGCATTAAACTAAAATTTTAAAGGAAGTTAAAAGGAAAAAAAAACAGGGAGCTGGCATTCTACACAGGTTGGGCATTCCCTACAGGGGCCCAGTGTGAACCAAGGGGCAGGGGTTGAATGAGGGTACCCAGGAGCCCAGTACAGCTGGGCAAGGCTGGAGCAGGGGTTGGGGCGATGGGCCTGGAGGATGGGCTTGGGTGTCTAAAGGGGTGGGCACCAACTTTTTCCTCCCTGCTTACTTACCTCCTTCTCCTAGTGTGTTGCTTAGGTTCAGCTGCTTGCCCCATCCCTGCAACAACCTTTGGCTGGATGATTTTCAAGGGTTACTTATTCATTCCTTACCCTGTATTGAGTATCCACTACAAAAGCTACATTTCCACCATGGCCCTATAGATAGGCATTATTACCATCACCTCTTCTCTATTTTATAGATAAAAAAGCAAGCAGAGAGGGGTTAAGGGATTTGCCCATGGTTACACAGCTAGCAGGAGAGAGGCAGAGCTGGGATTGGCGCCAGAGCCTGTAGTCCCCACTGCAGTGCTCTCTATTGCTCCCCACGTACCAGGCACCATGCTGAGTGCCGTGGACTCAGTGATGACCCAGGTGACACCGCCCTGCCCTCACACAGCTTCTGGGCCAGTTCCAGAAACACACCAAGCAGCACACAGATGTAATTACGACCGATGATCTAGTGAAGGAAGAGAACCTTGTGCTTCAAGGGAGAAAACAAGGACACGACTGAGGGTCAAGGGTCCAAGAAGGTTCCTCTGAAGAGGGAACATTTAAGACCTAAAGGATAGAGTTGGCCAGGAGGGATTGGGAAGGGCAGTGAAGACAGAGAGAACAGCAAGTGCAAAGGCCTGACGACAGGCGTGGGCTCCGGCAAGAAACCCGGGAAGGGTCAGAGGGGAGGAACCCAGAGCAGAGGGAAGCGGCAAGGCCGTGAGGGCAGAGGGGGAGAGGGCAGAGAGGGAGACAGCTCTCATTTGCGATCTCCATTGTAGGAAGGGGGACCACATGTCTGCGTGGCTCCAGTTCTAGCCTGTGGTCCCGATGTAAATATTCATAGTGTCCTATTTTGGTTTAGACAACAATGCATTTGAAGGTCACCCTCTCATAGGTGATGATAGAGAGTTTGGATTTTGTTCTCAGGACAGTGGGAAAGCACTGAGGGCTTTTAATAGGAGAGTGACACATCTAATTTATAATATATAAAGTTCACTGTGGCTGCAGTGTGGAAAGGGCTTTCGGGGGCACAGGAAGGAGGCCATTGTCTCTTTCCTGACTCAGCCTGGCAGTGTGGAAGGGTCCAGGCCTGGGAAAGGCAGAGAAGGCCCAGCTTGGGCCTGCGGAGGTTGCAGCCATGGGTGGATCTGACTCCCGGCAAATTCGTCCCGGAGATGCTCTTCCCCCTCTACTCCTTGCACTGGTCCAGCCTCCAGTCCCAGACCCGGGGCTTCCAAGAGAGGCCTCAAGGGGTAGAAGGTGGCCTCTGAAAACAGCTGCCCACCTCCCAGGACTGCAGGGCAGCTTGTGAAAGAAGCAGGAAAGTTCCCCGGAAGAGCTCAAGGACTCAGTAAGCTCAAGAAATAACGATTAACAATATGAACTTTCCGTTTGATAATTTATCCCTATCCCTGTGCTTCTCATCGCTACACAATCTCCTTCCTTTCCAAGAGGGGATTTCAGAAATGAGAGCCCAGGGCACTCAAAAACACAGCTGGGGAGGGTCTCAAAATGGGGCCAGCTTCCAAACTGAATGAGTGCTGGAGAAAAGCGGGTGGCTTCTGGCATCTGCTAAGGTACCTGTTGACTGGCCAGGGCTCGCTGCCCGTGAATGAACACATGGAGGCCCACCCACTCTGTGCACCCACCTCCAGGGAGGGGGATCTGTAGGGGGACACACACACTGCCGACCACATATGGGCAGATGCCCGCCCAGATTTTCACAGACGTTTTATTTGTAGAGGGGCCAGCAGCATAAGCCCAAGGCTTGGAAGAGAAGAAGGGAAGGACAGAAAAGTTAGAAGCCTGTGAAACAAACCTGGTGAGGATGAAGACCCTCTCTTTGGCACTCCACAAAATGGTGCATGCACACCTGCCTCTTAGGAGACTCAGGACTTGCTAAGCCAACTTTCCAGGTTCAGGTGGGGGTCGCCCAAGTCTGGGTGCCACGAGGACACCGCCATAGGCTCAGGGAGAACAGGAGGGGCCGGTGGGAGAGGGGTCACTCACCGAGCGGCAGGACAAAGAAGAAAGGGAACCAGCAGAGCACGAAGACGCCCACGACGATGGCCAGCGTCTTGGCCGCTTTCTTCTCACGGGAGAACTTGAGCAGGCGCACGGAGAGCGAGCTGCGGAAGGTGTGGCCCTTGGCGCTGCGCAGGCCGTGCGCCCCGTCGGCGCCCGTGGCCGCGCCACGACAGTGGATGCGCAGCACCACCTCGGAGGCCTTGCCTCGCTCGCGCTTGACGCCCGCCTCGAGGCTGCGCGTGGTGCTGCGCGCGACCACGTACACGCGGCAATACATGACCACGATGACCGCCATGGGCAGGTAGAAGGAGCACACAGAGGAGAAGACAGCGTAGCCCGCCTCCTCGGTGATACCGCAAAAGCGCTCGTCAGGGGGCACGGGCTCCTTCCAGCCCAGCAAGGGCCCTACGGACACCACCAGGGCTACGACCCAAAGCAGCGCCAGGATGGCGGCCGCCTTGCGCTCGGTCATGATGGCTGGGTACTTGAGTGAGTGGCGCACGCCCACGTACCGGTCCACGGAGATGGTGCAGAGGCTGAGGATGGAGGCCGTGCAGCACAGCACGTCCACGGCGGCCCACACGTCGCAGAAGGCCCGGCCAAAGGCCCAGAAGCCCAGAACCTCCATGGTGGCCGAGAAGGGCAGTACCGTGGCACTCAGCAGCAGGTCGGCCACGGCCAGGTTCACGATGAAATAGTTGGTGACAGTCTGCAGGTGTCGGTTGCAGGCCACTGAGAGGATGACAAGCAAGTTACCTGCCACGGCC